>NW_026453180.1:3402683-3712018 GCF_025200985.1 Drosophila gunungcola | reverse complement strand
AAGCATTATGAACCGCAATAATAATAATCATAAAGCCAGTGTGTTGTTGCCCTATGATGTTTACATAAAAATACCAAAAAAAAAACAAAAAACAAAATAAATGAATAAGAAACCGCCTTTATCTGTACATATATAAATGTGACGGGGCGACCTTCTCTCACTTTTTTGGTTTCCTAGCTGCGGAATTAATTACAAACATTAAGAAAAGTTCACTTCTTCTTCTGGCCATTTAATCCAAACAAAAGCATCTGGCACTTTGGACCCAAGGGGCACGCCTCGTGCTGGCTGGACTATTTTACTATTTCTACTATTTCTGGGCTCTTATTTATTTTGTGTTTATCCATAAGCTCGGCGAACCCATCTACGTGCCATTTTTGTGGCTGCGGAAAACTGCAAAATCAATTCGTGGCGTTCTTGCATTTTCTTTCGGGGTCGATAAATAAACGTGGATTACTTTTAGGAGATTTTTTTACTAGTTGTGTTTTCTAAAAAAAATGAAAACGGTTTAAAAATAGGCAATTTTTTTTTAATATTATTTACATTAAAAGCAGTACCAATTTCCCTACTAATTTGCCGTGTTTTTCCCTCCTTTACAGAAAGCAATCGCTGCATTCAGCTGTCTGAATCTGCGAAAGGATGAAGGCAGACCGAGCTGAGTCCGGGCGCAGCAACTACGATCGGCGGCATTGAGGATCGCGGATCCGGATCCGGAGGTGGAGGTGCGTTCTCGATTCCGAGGTGGAGCGAGGAGCGTGGAGCGTGGAGCGTGGAGCAGCGGAGGAGCCGGAGGAGTGGAGCAGTGGAGCAGTGGAGCAGTGGAGGAGTGCAGCTGGGGGAGGAGGAGGAGTCCTGGTTACAACACTACATGGATCGCAGAAATGGCGGCGATCCCTTGGCGCCACCCCGGCCCCCGAAGTTATTACCCCGTGTGCATCGACCAAGGGCGCCGGAGCCGACATTGAGTGGCGTCGTACAAGGAGTGGGTGCATCATCATCAGCAGCAGCAGCAGCGACAACAATCCATAACAACAATTCACAGCAGCAACAACTTAGTATTACCGCGAGCAACAACAGCAACCACAACAACAATAACAATAACAATAACAACAATACGATATCGATAATACCCGCATCGGCGGACTTCGACGACTATCAGATCCACCACTTGACCTTCCTGCCGCAACGTCCCAGCAGTCTGAGCCGCAACAGCAGCACGGCCTCCTCGACGACGGGCATCAGTTCGGGATCGGTGTCTGGTTCCAGTTCGAGTTTCACGCGAAGACGACCGCCGGCACCTGCTCCGCTGCTGGTCAGCAACAACAGCAGCAGCCTAAACAACAACTTCCTTAGTCATTTCCAAAGCGCTGAGCCGGCGAGCAACGCCCTGGGCCAGCCGCCCGCCTCTCCCGTCACACTGGCTCAACCGCGACCCGAATCCGAAAGGCTAACCAACGAGTATGTGGACACGCCGCTGCAACATGCGACGCGGTCGCAGCATCCGGCTGGCCAGCAGGATAATGGCCAGACAACCACCCACCATCTATTGCTGCTGCCGCAGAGGAACCAGCACCTGCAGCAGCAGCTGCAGCAACAGCAACTCCTGCAGCAACATCAGCAGCAACAGCAGCACCAGCAACAGCAGCACCAGCAACAGCAGCACCAGCAACAACACCTGCAGCAAAATGCAACGCGACTGGCGACGACGACGCAGGCGACGTCCCTTGGAAGCGACCACACCGACGGCTTACTACATTCGCACCTGCACACTAGCCCTAAAGCACCGCCACCACCACTACCCGCCTCGAAGCAGCCACCCAGATTGGGTTTGGGATTGGGTCTGAACCAGCCCATCATCACCAAACAGCCGGGTGTGGCCGCGCAAAAGGAGCACATGCATGCGTTAGAGGAACTACTCCAGAACGGAGGTGGAGTGTCCGGCAGCGGGGGACCCCTGGTGATGGCCGGCGATCCCAGCCTGCTCAACCCCAATCCCATAGTGTGTCCCCGTTGCGGACGCTGCCGCTGCGAGCAGTGCCAGAGCCCCCGGCCCTTGCCACAGACATGGGTGTGCAACCAGACGTGCCTGTGCAGTGCCGAGTCGGTCATCGATTACGCCAGTTGTCTGTGCTGTGCCAAGGCCCTGTTCTACCACTGTGCCCGGGACAACGACCTGGACTGCGACGATGGCAACGGCACGCCCTGCGTGGACAATCCCTGCTCCTGTGGACCCTACAAGCGGACGCAGCGATGGGGCTGGCTGGGAGCCCTCTCCATCTTCCTGCCCTGCCTGTGGTTCTACTGGCCCATGCGGGGTTGCATGAAGCTGTGCGAGAAGTGCTACGGCCGGTTCGCGGGCCGAGGATGCCGCTGTCAGGGCATCGGTGGCGGCGGCGGTGGGGCAACAACGGGAGGAGCCAACGGCATTGGGTCCACCAGCAGCATGCTGCCCATAGTGCCCCTGGCCATCAATGGCAGCAATCTGGGCGGCAACGGGGTGAGCCTCTCCGGCGGAGCGACGGACGGCGGACTCGGCCAGACCAATGGCAAGGCCATGGAGCACGGATGCAGTGCCGCCAGGAGCATACTGCGCAAGGGGGATCTCACGCCGGAGAAGCGACTGCTGGACTCCAGTCCCGACTACTAAGTTGAGCCACGTTTTGTGCCCGGTTTTTCCACGAGCAAAAATCACCAAAGCACAATAAGGCAAACCTAAAGAACATCGAGGACATATACACCCCCATATATATATATATATATGTATATATATACGGAAAATATTTAATATATGATTTAAAAAAGAGAGGATACATAAAAAAGAGGAAGGAAAGATAGAAAAGAAAGAAGAAAGAAGAAAGAAAGAAAGAAAAATTAAATAACCAAAGACTGCAAACAGATAATTATTAATTATTAGAAATGTTATTTAAAAAATAATTTTTTGCTTAAAACAAAAACAAAACGAGTGGCGAAAGAGTGGAAAAACGAGGAAAAACTGACGAAACGAATGCGATTAGGAATTATTTTTCGAACGATTTTTTGCATTATTTGATTTTGTTTTACTTCAGTTCAATGTTCAATCTCTAAGTCAAATTCTTACTTTATAAACATAAAATAGTTGTATGCAAATAATTCCAATTAATTTTCCACGAATGTAAAGTAAACCGGGCGAAAGTTTTTTTTATTATTATTTTCATATACAAAATTGAACAATTTGGGGCAAGCGTAACCAAACACCAGATTATATATACCTATATACACACACGGGAGAACTTTTAGAGAAATATTCAATGGCGTAAATTAGTCAAATATTATATATACCAAGTCCAGTCCATTTTTGATGTTGTAGAAAGAACAGAAGCCGAAAATTACACAACAAATATTGTAGAACTTTACGAATTTAAATCTTAAAATTGATATGTGCGCGCGTGTGTGTGTGTGTGTGTGTTGAGGGCGACGAACTTTTCGATAAATTTAGAGCATCCTATAGACCAGTCTAAATGTGCTTAGATGTCGTTATAGATGTACTGCAAACCAAAAGTCAGTTAGTTTACTTTACCAACTACGAAGCCGGAACAAATCTTAGGAGCGAAAATATGGGATTACGAAATCGGTTGCTTATGAACGTATTTTACTACATAGTTAAAGATGAGTTAAAGATGGGTGGGTTCGTAGTGGTGCCAGCCAGCAGCCCCAAAAATGTGAGCAAGATTGTATATATGATGAAATTTTTAAGCAAAGTGCGAGATACAGAATGCAAGCAAATTCCAAATAATAGAAAAACAAAACAAAACAAAACAAAAAAAGCAAAACTTAAGTGTAAAGATAAATCCACATCTAAGTGCAGCAAAAATACAAATAAACCAACATTTTTTGTATAGAATATCCATATAAAATATGACAACAAAAACAGTGGCAAATTAGCAACTTAAAACAAATTTATACATGTAAAAGCAAGAAGCAAGCGAAAAAAGTAAATTAAAGATTAATGTTAAACACTAAAACCACATTACTATATTGCTATATATGTAATCTGTATATGTACTATATATAACTATATATATACGCCTAGATATACAAACCAGAAAACTATGCTTAAAAACTCCTAACTTCTAAACGCAAAAAAAAACGCAACAAAAAACGAAAAAAGAAAAATCCCAAAAAACAAACTAAAAGCTGGAAAAACTCCTTAAAAGCCTAGCCGTTAATGAAAAAATGAAAAAAATTCAAGAAGTGCAGACCTACAAACAAAAACAGAAAAAAATTATACACACGCATAAAGATAAAGATAACGATAAAGATAAATATTAATATTTAAGGCACTCTATACATACAAAAAAGCTATGCATAATGAATATTTATTTTATTTGTACATTTCATTATAATAAAATAAACTGAGTAGAAAGGAGGAGACGCGATGAGTAGAGAGTGCGGGGTTTTGATTGCGAAACCCCGGAGAACCAGAAGAACTTTATGTAATGTTTTTAGAATGTATGTTCCGTTAAAAACTACAAAATAAAAAAATCATATAATACTAAAAAAAATTAACAACTTTGACTGAGTTTTTATTGGAGGCTTCTAATTGGAAAATTACAATTTGGATAATGAAAACTGGGTTTTTATACCCTATAGCAAAAACAAATTTATAGAAAATGGCACAAAAATGTATATTAAAAATGTTATAATGATTCATAAAAATTTTTTTTATTGCTAAATAAATTTAACTGAATTTTCAAGTGCTAAAAACTTATAAAATATAAAAAAATGGTCAATGCAAAAGGGAAAATATTTGAAAATGCTTAAATTAAATTAATCAATTAAGCTGAAGTTTTTTTTTAATTTTGAAATCGAAAATTATTTTTAGGGATAGGCAGATTAAAAACATTACTTAAGTTTAATGAGTCAACTCAAAATGATTCAGTTTTCAAAGTGCACGACTGCCCTACAATCATTTGATACTATGAAGAGTGATATTTTGTTCCCTCTAACTTACGATCCCTTTTTTCTCCCCCGATCTTCTGTATCTGTGTGTGTGTGTGTGTTTTTGGTGCCGTCTGTGTTGGTGTGCCAAATGGCTATGGCAAAACTAAAGCAGCTGTTTCCGGTATTTGATTGATAGTGAACTGGCAGTTTGTTTATCTCGAGCGCACTCGGACCGACCGGAGGCCCCGAGAACAGAACGCGATTCTCGTTTGGCTTCGGATTGGGGCTGCTCACACAGATACTCACCAATACCAACACATGGCACACTCGCACACACAAACACACAAAGCCATCCAGCGGCAAACGAACGACGATGCTTTTGCTGCATTTTGCGGATGCTATTTGGGGCCGCCGTCGGCGCACTTATTTTTAAATTACTAAAAACTGAAAAAAAAATAAATAAAAAGAGAAAAAAGAACAGAATGTTGCTGCCGTCGCCGATGTGTTGCTGCTGTGCTGTTGCTGTTGTACTGTTGCCGTTGTACTGTTGCTGTTGCTGTTTTACTGTTGCTGCTGCACAAACATTGCGGGCGGCGGCATCTCGCCGACAACCTACGATGAAAATTTACAACGGAAGGCGCGCATCAAATGTTGCAGCCACATAAACACTCGAACACACACACACGCAGACACACACACATTGGCCCCTGTACTTAATTTAAATTTAACTGCAAAATATTTTCACTCACACTGGAGGGAAGTCGGAAAAATATTTCGAGATTTCCTCTAAGCTCTTCACATCTTTTTTCCTTTGCCGACAGTCCACAGCTGATCGAGCTAAGCCCAAGATTCTGGCTCAGATTAACCCATTTTAGAAAATTACTCCTTAGAAAACAGTTCTTAAGACTGGGACAACATTTCATAAAATATTTAGTTTTGAAATAAACATAAAACATTGCAGCTATAATCAAAAAAAAAAATTGCTTAATGCATGAAATGTTTTTTATAAATAAATAAATAAAAAAAGGTAACGCTGTAGCGCTACAAATGACAGTTATTTAATTAAAAAAATATTACACAATCAAAAGAAAAGTGTAAATTCTTAAACCATTCATTGAGTAGCCAAGAACAATGACTTTAATCTAAAGAGGAAATTATTTTGTAGCCTCGTACAGAAATGGGTTAACTTAGCACGTGCAAAAATTGTGTCAGCTGCGCGAATTTCGCTTTGTTTGCCCGTTTGTTAATTAATGCAAAGTGCAGTAACCGTTTTGCATAATTGAAGGCAGCGACTGACTGCCCATTGCCCATTGCCCATTGCCCATTGCCCATTGGGGCATTTCATTATTCAATCATAATTCGCGCGCTCAAACGCAAATTACAAACAGTCGGTCTATATAGTATACTATGGTATGGTGTGGTTTTTGTGTGGTGTGTGGGATGCGAGGGGCTGGTGATAATGATAACCCAGCGGATCGACCGGGACTGTCGGGGTCATCCGGGTTTTTGCAAAAAATAAAAAAAAAGAGGAGGAGCACAAACAAATGGAAAGAGGCACAAGAAAAAGAGAATGAAACCGAAAGAAATAAGCGCAAATAAAACATGACATTTTTCAGTGCTTGTAATCAGTGGCGAGGAGGCGGCCGCAGAACCCACAAGACTTATAGAGGGGCCCCCGACTCCGATTCAGATTTGGATTTGGATTTGGATTTGGATTTGGATTCCGGATCGAGACTATCCCCCGATAAGCCTTGCTGCACGAGACCTGCCAATTCGCCCGAAACTCGCTCCGATTGACACACATTAAGTAAGTTCACCAAGAAAAATATCACTTATATCTTAAACTTGAAGAAATTATTGTTATTACAATTTTTTGATTTTCCTCATTGTTTCTGCAATTGTAAAATGTTATGGCAATTGTTCTTAAATGATAGAGTTTTGACTTCTTTACAATAATAATATCGAAAAAATTATTAAACACATTATTTATTTTCAAGTTCAATGCCGAATGGCTTTCTTATTACAAAAAGTTAATAAGAACATTTCATTATATTAATGATCCTCAAAACCTTGAATTTAAAAGAATTTTTTATAAAAAAATAGTTTATAAGCACAAATTTATAATGTAAAATTTTTCCCTTTTATTTTGATTAGGTTAAAGAGAGTAAATTTTACATTTAAATAATTTCCAATTATAAATTGATCATTTTGGACAATATTTCCTAAATACAAATTTCTATTGTGAAATTCTTTTAATTAATTTTTATCATATTCAATTGAGCAAAGTTTTTCTCTCTCTGTAGCGAATGAATGAAGCAGCAGCACTGAACTCGAACTCGAATACTCGCCGGCAGACGCGAGATGCAGTGCCTCTGATTGAAGTGTGCTATATTTAACCAGCGAGCCGATTGCGTGCGATGCAAGTCTGCCAATTCGAGTAACTCCCTCCGAAGAACCCCCCTCTTTTTTACACCCACCCACCCCCTTCTCCGTTTTGGGGCTGTTCCACTGACAATTCCTCTAATGAATGAAGTTGATAAGAAAGCACATTGCTACGAATCCAGTGCGAAATGGCCAGTATGCCAGAGTGAGCCAGCGCTATCTTTCATTGATCGTTAGATTTCCGAATAAACTATTATTATGCACGCCGGCATTTCCATTTCCATTTCCCTGCCCCTTTTCGGCGCTTTCCATTCGCATCGATATTGCCGTTCGGGCGAATTTCTTTGAAGATGCTCTTATTCACATGCACGCAATGTATCAACATTCGATCAATTCGGCGATATCTTTGTGGGACATGTGATGATGTTTGTGATCGCTCTCTAATTAGAAGGATATTTTTTTAGACATATATTAAACATAATTTACGTAGAAATATGTGTTGGTTTTCCTTTTTTGGTTCAAAAATTATTTCAATAAAGAAATTAAAGCAATTGTTAAACAAAGCTCACCTTCATAATAACATAAGTCGTTTATTTTCTAAAAAACCCTGGTGTCGGAAAGATCTATTCTTACATTACAATAACCATTATTTGTTTGCCCATAGGATCTTAACTACATTTTTGTCTTTTTTTTTACCAATAATTAGAGTTTAAATTTCTAAAAATTTTCAGGCATCTGAAACCTTTATTTTCCGAAAGCAAGTGAGGCTGTCAGCCGACCTGTCAATTTGGAATTTTCAATTTTTAAGCCGTGGCATGTGGTCGTGGTCGTATGGAGTTACCATTGGGACTTCTCCGGGTGCTTCTGCTGTCCTCCATCCGTCCATCTGTCTGCCACCCGGCTCACTGTGAATGGATGAAGGTGAATCTCGAATCTTTCGGATGGCCGGAGGAGAATCACTGATACGATTGCCGGCGGAGCTGCGCTAATGAGCAGGGAAGCTGCACGGTGATAAGCTATCAGTGTCCGTATCAGTATCACCATATTTAGACATACGCTGCCCGGAGACACTCACTCACAATGGCACATGGTCATAGTTATTCAGACTCCGGTTCGGATTCAGATTCAGATTCACTCGCACTGCAGACATGCTGGAAGCTCTTGTATGCTTGAATGACAGATCAATGAAATCATTATGAATTCGCTGAAACCGAAAACTGCAAGCACACAGCGTTGAAAATCGCTGGAAAAAATGCCAACTCATGGCGGCTTTCGGGGAATCGCAAATCGAAAATCGCACATCGCATCTTGCATCTTACAGAAAATATGGAATGGAAACAGGTTCGAGTTCGAGTTCGAGTTCTCGGACTCCAGTTCTTGGCTTCTCTGATCCTGCGGCGGCGGAAGTTGCTTGTGGTTCTGTATTTGTATGCATCGTCCGTCGATCGTTATACGTTTTGTCCCTGCACATAAAAAAATACTATACTACACTATACAATACAAGTAAAAAATTGAAAAGAAAAACATATATGGCTTATATTTGTAGATCTTACCAATTATATATCAAACAACAAACAATATTATTTTTATAAATAAATATATTATTATGTTATAATAGTTTTAAATTTTATTTGTTTGCTTAAAAGTTTTTACTTTAGTTATTAATACGAAAATATATTTGTATTGCATTAGTTTCTATTGATATAATAAAACTTATAATGTACGGCTGTAAATTAAAAATACTATTGATTGTTTTCACTTTATTGTTTGGAATTTTTTTTTATTCCCATTCCGTGGGTAACTGAGGATATGCATTTGTTTGTGATCCCATTTCTCGCCGTGTTCTTTAGTGTTTGCTCCTTGACTGCTGCCGAGGTGCAACAGGTGCAAAAATCACAACAAATACTCACATCCGCTGCGAGCTGTTTTCTGGTTTTCTGTGCGCCTCCGTCTACAAAAGGGAACGGAAGCACCTGTGATCCGGACGCACGGATCGCACGTGATTTCCTTGGCCTTCCGATGGAGCACCTCCACCTCCATTTCCTTCCTTTTGGTTAACAATTATATTTGTTTTTATGGCCCAAGTGCTGTACATGTCCGGAGAGTTCGAGTTCGAGACCGAAATTCGCCCCCTCGAAATCTGACAAATTCATTTGACACTTTGCCAGCCTTATCGTTCCTCGCGATGTTGCTGCCGTAATTGTTGTTCTTGAACGTAAAAAAAAAAACCAAGGAGTTATATAGCCACGGAGCTATAGAGCTATAGATCTATAAAGCCCCAGCTAAAGCTGAAGCTGGAAACTTGTTTCGGCTTTCGGGGCTTTTCGAGTCGCATACTCAACATGTTTGCCATGTTGTCTATGTTGCTCGCTTGTAGTTGTTCTTGCTGTTGCTGCTGCTGTTGTTGTTACTGCTTGAAGCACATAATTACCGCAGCGCGTATTTAATCCGACAAATGGTTTCAACCTTAGTTGAACTTTGTCTTTGGGCCACACTCAACCCCATGTAGTTGCCAGTTGCTTGTGTTGCTGCTGTGATGTTGCTGCTGCCGCCTGGCATTTCTAATATTCCATGACAGCCGCTTGAAGCTGAAGCCAAAGCGATTTCTGTGGTTACAATGTAATAAACCTTGACAAGCTTCAGATGGTTTTTTTTTTCTTGGTCGCCGTTGGCGGGAGGGGAGCTTAACCAAAAATCTTTACTCGCATGTTGGATGATGTCAAGTGCTTGCGGTGCTTAAAAACTAAGTGTTCTGGGGTATGCACTTTTTGGCCATTAAAATTCAAATAATTTTAAGATGCTGACAATTTAAATAACAAAACCGCTTTGCACTTTTTTAAACATTTCAATTATTTTAGTTTCAAAGCCAGACCGTTTAGCAAAGTTACCTACAAAACTGCATTCAAAACTTTGTTTGTAATTTTGGGTCGATTTTTTGCAATTTTAATGATGTAACCCCTTTCAAAATTTTCAAAAAAGTCGTGTTTGCAGAAAAGTGACCAAAAACCTGCAGTTCTAAATCCACAACTTTTCTTTCCGCCATCCGATTTCAAAGTGGTATATCTTTAAAGTTGTATGGCTTAAGCCTCTAAAAACCTGCATTTAAATTTTGCTTTAAAATTATGAGTTGTTCTGTATTACGAAATAACTTCTTAATTAATTCCGAAAAAAATCGTGCAGAAAACAGACCCAAATCCGGCAGTTTTAAGTCTATAACTTTTCTCTTAAGTATCCGATTTCGAAGTGGTATATCTTAATCGTCTTGGTGCTTGGTTACCTACAAAACTGCATTCAAAACTTTGTTTGTAATTTTGGGTCGATTTTTTGCAATTTTAATGATGTAACCCCTTTCAAAATTTTCAAAAAAGTCGTGTTTGCAGAAAAGTGACCAAAAACCTGCAGTTCTAAATCCACAACTTTTCTTTCCGCCATCCGATTTCAAAGTGGTATATCTTTAAAGTTGTATGGCTTAAGCCTCTAAAAACCTGCATTTAAATTTTGCTTTAAAATTATGAGTTGTTCTGTATTACGAAATAACTTCTTAATTAATTCCGAAAAAATCGTGCAGAAAACATAACCAAATCCGGCAGTCTTAGGTCTATAACTTTTCTCTTAAGTATCCGATTTCGAAGTGGTATATCTTGATCGTCTTGGTGCTTTGTTACTTAAAAAACTGCGTTCAAAACTTGATTTGTAATTTTGGGTCGATTTGTTGCATTTTTAACGATGTAACCCCTTTCAAAATTTTCAAAAAAGTCGTATTTGCAGAAAAGTTACCAAAAACCTGCAGTTCTAAATCCACAACTATTGTTTCCGCCATCCGATTTCAAAGTGGTACATCTTTAAAGTATTATGGCTTAAGCCTCTAAAAACCTGCATTTAAATTTTGCTTTAAAATTATGAGTTGTTCTGTATTACGAAATAACTTCTTAATTAATTCCGAAAAAAATCGTGCAGAAAACAGACCCAAATCCGGCAGTTTTAAGTCTATAACTTTTCTCTTAAGTATCCGATTTCGAAGTGGTATATCTTGATCGTCTTGGTGCTTGGTTACCTAAAAAACTGCTTTCAAAACTTGGTTTGTAATTTTGGGTCGATTTTTTGCATTTTTAACGATGTAACCCCTTTCAAAATTTTCAAAAAAATCGTGTTTGCAGAAAAGTGAACAAAAACCTGCAGTTCTAAATCCATAACTTTTCTTTTCGCCATTCGATTTCAAAGTGGTACATCTTTAAAGTATTATGGCTTAAGCCTCTAAAAACCTGCATTTAAATTTTGCTTTAAAATTATGAGTTGTTCTGTATTACGAAATAACTTCTTAATTAATTCCGAAAAAAATCGTGCAGAAAACAGACCCAAATCCGGCAGTTTTAAGTCTATAACTTTTCTCTTAAGTATCCGATTTCGAAGTGGTATATCTTGATCGTCTTGGTGCTTTGTTACCTAAAAAACTGCTTTCAAAACTTGGTTTGTAATTTTGGGTCGATTTTTTGCATTTTTAACGATGTAACCCCTTTCAAAATTTTCAAAAAAATCGTGTTTGCAGAAAAGTGAACAAAAACCTGCAGTTCTAAATCCATAACTTTTCTTTTCGCCATTCGATTTCAAAGTGGTATATCTTTAAAGTCTTATGGCTTAAGCCTCTAAAAACCTGCATTTAAATTTTGCTTTAAAATTATGAGTTGTTCTGTATTACGAAATAACTTCTTAATTAATTCCGAAAAAAATCGTGCAGAAAACAGACCCAAATCCGGCAGTCTTAGGTCTATAACTTTTCTCTTAAGTATCCGATTTCGAAGTGGTATATCTTGATCGTCTTGGTGCTTTGTTACCTAAAAAACTGCGTTCAAAACTTGGTTTGTAATTTTGGGTCGATTTTTTGCATTTTTAACGATGTAACCCCTTTCAAAATTTTCAAAAAAGTCGTGTTTGCAGAAAAGTGACCAAAAACCTGCAGTTCTAAATCCATAACTTTTCTTTCCGGCATCCGATTTCAAAGTGGTATATCTTTAAAGTCTTATGGATTAAGCCTCTAAAAACCTGCATTTAAATTTTGCTTTAAAATTATGAGTTGTTCTGTATTACGAAATAACATCTTAATTAATTCCGAACAAATCGTGCAGAAAACAGACCCAAATCCGGCAGTCTTAAGTCTATAACTTTTCTCTTAGGTATCCGATTTCGAAGTGGTATATCTTGATCGTCTTGGTGCTTTGTTGCCTAAAAAACTGCTTTCAAAACTTGGTTTGTAATTTTGGGTCGATTTTTTGCATTTTTAACGATGTAACCCCTTTCAAAATTTTCAAAAAAGTCGTGTTTGCAGAAAAGTGAACAAAAACCTGCAGTTCTAAATCCATAACTTTTCTTTTCGCCATCCGATTTCAAAGTGGTATATCTTTAAAGTCTTATGGATTAAGTCTCTAAAAACCTGCATTTAAATTTTGCTTTAAAATTATGAGTTGTTCTGTATTACGAAATTACTTCTTAATTAATTCCGAAAAAAATCGTGCAGAAAACAGACCCAAATCCGGCAGTCTTAGGTCTATAACTTTTCTCTTAAGTATCCGATTTCGAAGTGGTATATCTTGATCGTCTTGGTGCTTTGTTACTTAAAAAACTGCGTTCAAAACTTGATTTGTAATTTTGGGTCGATTTTTTGCATTTTTAACGATGTAGCCCCTTTCAAAATGTTCAAAAAAGTCGTGTTTGCAGAAAAGTTACCAAAAACCTGCAGTTCTAAATCCACAACTATTCTTTCCGCCATCCGATTTCAAAGTGGTACATCTTTAAAGTTTTATGGCTTAAGCCTCTAAAACCTGCATTTAAATTTTGCTTTAAAATTATGAGTTGTTCTGTATTATGAAATAACTTCTTAATTAATTCCGAAAAAAATCGTGCAGAAAACAGACCCAAATCCGGCAGTCTTAGGTCAATAACTTTTCTCTTTAGTATCCGATTTCGAAGTGGTATATCTTGATCGTCTTGGTGCTTTGTTACTTAAAAAACTGCGTTCAAAACTTGATTTGTAATTTTGGGTCGATTTTTTGCATTTTTAACGATGTAACCCCTTTCAAAATTTTCAAAAAAGTAGTGTTTTGCAGAAAAGTGACCAAAAACCTGCAGTTCTAAATCCATAACTTTTCTTTCCGGCATCCGATTTCAAAGTGGTATATCTTTAAAGTCTTATGGATTAAGCCTCTAAAAACCTGCATTTAAATTTTGCTTTAAAATTATGAGTTGTTCTGTATTACGAAATTACTTCTTAATTAATTCCGAAAAAAATCGTGCAGAAAACAGACCCAAATCCGGCAGTCTTAAGTCTATAACTTTTCTCTTAGGTATCCGATTTCGAAGTGGTATATCTTGATCGTCTTGGTGCTTTGTTACCTAAAACACTGCGTTCAAAACTTGGTTTGTAATTTTGGGTCGATTTTTTGCATTTTTAACGATGTAACCCCTTTCAAAATTTTCAAAAAAGTCGTGTTTGCAGAAAAGTGAACAAAAACCTGCAGTTCTAAATCCATAACTTTTCTTTTCGCCATCCGATTTCAAAGTGGTATATCTTTAAAGTCTTATGGATTAAGTCTCTAAAAACCTGCATTTAAATTTTGCTTTAAAATTATGAGTTGTTCTGTATTACGAAATTACTTCTTAATTAATTCCGAAAAAAATCATGCAGAAAACAGACCCAAATCCGGCAGTCTTAGGTCTATAACTTTTCTCTTAAGTATCCGATTTCGAAGTGGTATATCTTGATCGTCTTGGTGCTTTGTTACTTAAAAAACTGCGTTCAAAACTTGATTTGTAATTTTGGGTCGATTTTTTGCATTTTTAACGATGTAGCCCCTTTCAAAATGTTCAAAAAAGTCGTGTTTGCAGAAAAGTTACCAAAAACCTGCAGTTCTAAATCCACAACTATTCTTTCCGCCATCCGATTTCAAAGTGGTACATCTTTAAAGTTTTATGGCTTAAGCCTCTAAAACCTGCATTTAAATTTTGCTTTAAAATTATGAGTTGTTCTGTATTATGAAATAACTTCTTAATTAATTCCGAAAAAAATCGTGCAGAAAACAGACCCAAATCCGGCAGTCTTAGGTCAATAACTTTTCTCTTAAGTATCCGATTTCGAAGTGGTATATCTTGATCGTCTTGGTGCTTTGTTACTTAAAAAACTGCGTTCAAAACTTGATTTGTAATTTTGGGTCGATTTTTTGCATTTTTAACGATGTAGCCCCTTTCAAAATGTTCAAAAAAGTCGTGTTTGCAGAAAAGTTACCAAAAACCTGCAGTTCTAAATCCACAACTATTCTTTCCGCCATCCGATTTCAAAGTGGTACATCTTTAAAGTCTTATGGCTTAAGCCTCTAAAACCTGCATTTAAATTTTGCTTTAAAATTATGAGTTGTTCTGTATTACGAAATTACTTCTTAATTAATTCCGAAAAAAATCGTGCAGAAAACAGACCCAAATCCGGCAGTCTTAAGTCTATAACTTTTCTCTTAGGTATCCGATTTCGAAGTGGTATATCTTGATCGTCTTGGTGCTTTGTTACCTAAAACACTGCGTTCAAAACTTGGTTTGTAATTTTGGGTAGATTTTTTGCATTTTTAACGATGTAACCCCTTTCAAAATTTTCAAAAAAGTCGTGTTTGCAGAAAAGTGACCAAAAACCTGCAGTTCTAAATCCATAACTTTTCTTTTCGCCATCCGATTTCAAAGTGGTATATCTTTAAAGTCTTATGGATTAAGCCTCTAAAAACCTGCATTTAAATTTTGCTTTAAAATTATGAGTTGTTCTGTATTACGAAATTACTTCTTAATTAATTCCGAAAAAAATCGTGCAGAAAACAGACCCAAATCCGGCAGTCTTAAGTCTATAACTTTTCTCTTAGGTATCCGATTTCGAAGTGGTATATCTTGATCGTCTTGGTGCTTTGTTACCTAAAACACTGCGTTCAAAACTTGGTTTGTAATTTTGGGTCGATTTTTTGCATTTTTAACGATGTAACCCCTTTCAAAATTTTCAAAAAAGTCGTGTTTGCAGAAAAGTGAACAAAAACCTGCAGTTCTAAATCCATAACTTTTCTTTCCGGCATCCGATTTCAAAGTGGTATATCTTTAAAGTCTTATGGATTAAGCCTCTAAAAACCTGCATTTAAATTTTGCTTTAAAATTATGAGTTGTTCTGTATTACGAAATAACATCTTAATTAATTCCGAACAAATCGTGCAGAAAACAGACCCAAATCCGGCAGTCTTAAGTCTATAACTTTTCTCTTAGGTATCCGATTTCGAAGTGGTATATCTTGATCGTCTTGGTGCTTTGTTGCCTAAAAAACTGCTTTCAAAACTTGGTTTGTAATTTTGGGTCGATTTTTTGCATTTTTAACGATGTAAGCCCTTTCAAAATTTTCAAAAAAGTCGTGTTTGCAGAAAAGTGAACAAAAACCTGCAGTTCTAAATCCATAACTTTTCTTTTCGCCATCCGATTTCAAAGTGGTATATCTTTAAAGTCTTATGGATTAAGCCTCTAAAAACCTGCATTTAAATTTTGCTTTAAAATTATGAGTTGTTCTGTATTACGAAATTACTTCTTAATTAATTCCGAAAAAAATCGTGCAGAAAACAGACCCAAATCCGGCAGTCTTAGGTCTATAACTTTTCTCTTAAGTATCCGATTTCGAAGTGGTATATCTTGATCGTCTTGGTGCTTTGTTACTTAAAAAACTGCGTTCAAAACTTGATTTGTAATTTTGGGTCGATTTTTTGCATTTTTAACGATGTAGCCCCTTTCAAAATGTTCAAAAAAGTCGTGTTTGCAGAAAAGTTACCAAAAACCTGCAGTTCTAAATCCACAACTATTCTTTCCGCCATCCGATTTCAAAGTGGTACATCTTTAAAGTTTTATGGCTTAAGCCTCTAAAACCTGCATTTAAATTTTGCTTTAAAATTATGAGTTGTTCTGTATTACGAAATTACTTCTTAATTAATTCCGAAAAAAATCGTGCAGAAAACAGACCCAAATCCGGCAGTCTTAAGTCTATAACTTTTCTCTTAGGTATCCGATTTCGAAGTGGTATATCTTGATCGTCTTGGTGCTTTGTTACCTAAAACACTGCGTTCAAAACTTGGTTTGTAATTTTGGGTCGATTTTTTGCATTTTTAACGATGTAACCCCTTTCAAAATTTTCAAAAAAGTCGTGTTTGCAGAAAAGTGACCAAAAACCTGCAGTTCTAAATCCATAACTTTTCTTTTCGCCATCCGATTTCAAAGTGGTATATCTTTAAAGTCTTATGGATTAAGCCTCTAAAAACCTGCATTTAAATTTTGCTTTAAAATTATGAGTTGTTCTGTATTACGAAATTACTTCTTAATTAATTCCGAAAAAAATCGTGCAGAAAACAGACCCAAATCCGGCAGTCTTAAGTCTATAACTTTTCTCTTAGGTATCCGATTTCGAAGTGGTATATCTTGATCGTCTTGGTGCTTTGTTACCTAAAACACTGCGTTCAAAACTTGGTTTGTAATTTTGGGTCGATTTTTTGCATTTTTAACGATGTAACCCCTTTCAAAATTTTCAAAAAAGTCGTGTTTGCAGAAAAGTGAACAAAAACCTGCAGTTCTAAATCCATAACTTTTCTTTCCGGCATCCGATTTCAAAGTGGTATATCTTTAAAGTCTTATGGATTAAGCCTCTAAAAACCTGCATTTAAATTTTGCTTTAAAATTATGAGTTGTTCTGTATTACGAAATAACATCTTAATTAATTCCGAACAAATCGTGCAGAAAACAGACCCAAATCCGGCAGTCTTAAGTCTATAACTTTTCTCTTAGGTATCCGATTTCGAAGTGGTATATCTTGATCGTCTTGGTGCTTTGTTGCCTAAAAAACTGCTTTCAAAACTTGGTTTGTAATTTTGGGTCGATTTTTTGCATTTTTAACGATGTAACCCCTTTCAAAATTTTCAAAAAAGTCGTGTTTGCAGAAAAGTGAACAAAAACCTGCAGTTCTAAATCCATAACTTTTCTTTTCGCCATCCGATTTCAAAGTGGTATATCTTTAAAGTCTTATGGATTAAGCCTCTAAAAACCTGCATTTAAATTTTGCTTTAAAATTATGAGTTGTTCTGTATTACGAAATTACTTCTTAATTAATTCCGAAAAAAATCGTGCAGAAAACAGACCCAAATCCGGCAGTCTTAGGTCTATAACTTTTCTCTTAAGTATCCGATTTCGAAGTGGTATATCTTGATCGTCTTGGTGCTTTGTTACTTAAAAAACTGCGTTCAAAACTTGATTTGTAATTTTGGGTCGATTTTTTGCATTTTTAACGATGTAACCCCTTTCAAAATTTTCAAAAAAGCCGTGTTTGCAGAAAAGTGAAAAAAAACCTGCAGTTCTAAATCCATAACTTTTCTTTTCGCCATCCGATTTCAAAGTGGTATATCTTTAAAGTCTTATGGATTAAGCCTCTAAAAACCTGCATTTAAATTTTGCTTTAAAATTATGAGTTGTTCTGTATTACGAAATTACTTCTTAATTAATTCCGAAAAAAATCGTGCAGAAAACAGACCCAAATCCGGCAGTCTTAGGTCTATAACTTTTCTCTTAAGTATCCGATTTCGAAGTGGTATATCTTGATCGTCTTGGTGCTTTGTTACTTAAAAAACTGCGTTCAAAACTTGATTTGTAATTTTGGGTCGATTTTTTGCATTTTTAACGATGTAACCCCTTTCAAAATTTTCAAAAAAGTCGTGTTTGCAGAAAAGTGAAAAAAAACCTGCAGTTCTAAATCCATAACTTTTCTTTTCGCCATCCGATTTCAAAGTGGTATATCTTTAAAGTCTTATGGATTAAGCCTCTAAAAACCTGCATTTAAATTTTGCTTTAAAATTATGAGTTGTTCTGTATTACGAAATTACTTCTTAATTAATTCCGAAAAAAATCGTGCAGAAAACAGACCCAAATCCGGCAGTCTTAGGTCTATAACTTTTCTCTTAAGTATCCGATTTCGAAGTGGTATATCTTGATCGTCTTGGTGCTTTGTTACTTAAAAAACTGCGTTCAAAACTTGATTTGTAATTTTGGGTCGATTTTTTGCATTTTTACGAATGTAACCCCTTTCAAAATTTTCAAAAAAGTCGTGTTTTGCAGAAAAGTGAAAAAAAACCTGCAGTTCTAAATCCATAACTTTTCTTTTCGCCATCCGATTTCAAAGTGGTATATCTTTAAAGTCTTATGGATTAAGCCTCTAAAAACCTGCATTTAAATTTTGCTTTAAAATTATGAGTTGTTCTGTATTACGAAATTACTTCTTAATTAATTCCGAAAAAAATCGTGCAGAAAACAGACCCAAATCCGGCAGTCTTAGGTCTATAACTTTTCTCTTAAGTATCCGATTTCGAAGTGGTATATCTTGATCGTCTTGGTGCTTTGTTACTTAAAAAACTGCGTTCAAAACTTGATTTGTAATTTTGGGTCGATTTTTTGCATTTTTAACGATGTAACCCCTTTCAAAATTTTCAAAAAAGTCGTGTTTGCAGAAAAGTGAAAAAAAACCTGCAGTTCTAAATCCATAACTTTTCTTTTCGCCATCCGATTTCAAAGTGGTATATCTTTAAAGTCTTATGGATTAAGCCTCTAAAAACCTGCATTTAAATTTTGCTTTAAAATTATGAGTTGTTCTGTATTACGAAATTACTTCTTAATTAATTCCGAAAAAAATCGTGCAGAAAACAGACCCAAATCCGGCAGTCTTAGGTCTATAACTTTTCTCTTAAGTATCCGATTTCGAAGTGGTATATCTTGATCGTCTTGGTGCTTTGTTACTTAAAAAACTGCGTTCAAAACTTGATTTGTAATTTTGGGTCGATTTTTTGCATTTTTACGAATGTAACCCCTTTCAAAATTTTCAAAAAAGTCGTGTTTTGCAGAAAAGTGACCAAAAACCTGCAGTTCTAAATCCATAACTTTTCTTTCCGGCATCCGATTTCAAAGTGGTATATCTTTAAAGTCTTATTGACTAAGCCTCTAAAAACCTGCATTTAAATTTTGCTTGAAAATTATGAGTTGTTCTGTATTACGAAATAACATCTTAATTAATTCCGAACAAATCGTGCAGAAAACAGACCCAAATCCGGCAGTCTTAAGTCTATAACTTTTCTCTTAGGTATCCGATTTCGAAGTGGTATATCTTGATCGTCTTGGTGCTTTGTTGCCTAAAAAACTGCTTTCAAAACTTGGTTTGTAATTTTGGGTCGATTTTTTGCATTTTTAACGATGTAACCCCTTTCAAAATTTTCAAAAAAGTCGTGTTTGCAGAAAAGTGACCAAAAACCTGCAGTTCTAAATCCATAACTTTTCTTTTCGCCATCCGATTTCAAAGTGGTATATCTTTAAAGTCTTATGGATTAAGCCTCTAAAAACCTGCATTTAAATTTTGCTTTAAAATTATGAGTTGTTCTGTATTACGAAATTACTTCTTAATTAATTCCGAAAAAAATCGTGCAGAAAACAGACCCAAATCCGGCAGTCTTAAGTCTATAACTTTTCTCTTAGGTATCCGATTTCGAAGTGGTATATCTTGATCGTCTTGGTGCTTTGTTACCTAAAACACTGCGTTCAAAACTTGGTTTGTAATTTTGGGTCGATTTTTTGCATTTTTAACGATGTAACCCCTTTCAAAATTTTCAAAAAAGTCGTGTTTGCAGAAAAGTGAACAAAAACCTGCAGTTCTAAATCCATAACTTTTCTTTCCGGCATCCGATTTCAAAGTGGTATATCTTTAAAGTCTTATGGATTAAGCCTCTAAAAACCTGCATTTAAATTTTGCTTTAAAATTATGAGTTGTTCTGTATTACGAAATAACATCTTAATTAATTCCGAACAAATCGTGCAGAAAACAGACCCAAATCCGGCAGTCTTAAGTCTATAACTTTTCTCTTAGGTATCCGATTTCGAAGTGGTATATCTTGATCGTCTTGGTGCTTTGTTACCTAAAACACTGCGTTCAAAACTTGGTTTGTAATTTTGGGTCGATTTTTTGCATTTTTAACGATGTAACCCCTTTCAAAATTTTCAAAAAAGTCGTGTTTGCAGAAAAGTGAACAAAAACCTGCAGTTCTAAATCCATAACTTTTCTTTTCGCCATCCGATTTCAAAGTGGTATATCTTTAAAGTCTTATGGATTAAGCCTCTAAAAACCTGCATTTAAATTTTGCTTTAAAATTATGAGTTGTTCTGTATTACGAAATTACTTCTTAATTAATTCCGAAAAAAATCGTGCAGAAAACAGACCCAAATCCGGCAGTCTTAGGTCTATAACTTTTCTCTTAAGTATCCGATTTCGAAGTGGTATATCTTGATCGTCTTGGTGCTTTGTTACTTAAAAAACTGCGTTCAAAACTTGATTTGTAATTTTGGGTCGATTTTTTGCATTTTTAACGATGTAACCCCTTTCAAAATTTTCAAAAAAGTCGTGTTTGCAGAAAAGTGACCAAAAACCTGCAGTTCTAAATCCATAACTTTTCTTTCCGCCATCCGATTTCAAAGTGGTATATCTTTAAAGTCTTATGGCTTAAGCCTCTAAAACCTGCATTTCAAAATTTGTCCAGATAAAAAATTGTTAGCTGTCAATGTCAATCGATTGGACATAAAATAATGACATTTAACTATTATTTCCCAGAGTTTTGAATAAAAAAACCAAAAATAAATTTTAAATATTAACAATAAGTTAAAGTTAATAATAATAATTAATAAATAATAAATAAAATAAAATGAAAAATTTGATTCCTGTTTACTTTGAAATCCAAATGGTTTCCGAAAACAATTTCGATCCAGACTCCGAACCTGTCAAACCCATCCCAAATTCTGGACCCAATACCATCTCAGCAGCAATTTTGCAACAGGGCAACCCCTCTACTCCGATCCCGATTCTGATACCAATTTGCAATTCACATCTGCAACTGTGTGTTGTGTGCCACCCGAGATACTTTATCTTTTCCGCCCATCTATCTGCATAAATAGAGAGGAAGAAGATGCTGCCGCCGCTCCGTATGTTGCTTCATTCATTCCCGATCCGATTCCAAATACGACTGCGAATAAGAATCCCAATCCCAAACTGACGGACTATGATAAATAAAGTAAAGTGCATTTCCGTCAAAACAAGTTTGTTCTATTAATATTTTCAATACTTCGAATTCAGACAGAGATGTTGTCGGCGGTTGTTGCTGTTGCAGATGTTGCTGCTTTGTTGTTGTTGCTGTTGATGTTGCCACTGCAGTCGCAACAACTTTCACTGCAGACTCGACCGACGATCACTAGAATCATTTTGTAGATACACTGTAAGAAATTGGTTTATAAAAACGTTGCAGGGGTATAATTAAAAAAAAAAGGATTAAAGCTGCTAGCTAGAAAGAAAACTCTAAGCTTAAACTATTATTATTGTTATTAGATTTTAAAGAAAAAAATCTGTGCATTCGTATACCATTAAAAATCTTTATCTTAATATTAAGTATTTAAGCCAAAAACCTTAAAAAAATTAAAGATACATACCGGAAATAAGTTAAGGACGTAAACCATTTAAAGAATCATGTACTTAGATTAAAAAAAAACTGTACAGTATTTTTAAATCTATTTCTAGAACTATTTAAAAAACATCTGACATAACAGCTTAAGGACATTAAATAAGAGTAAAAATTAAACCGCTAAAGGAATACATTTTTTTTGGGTGTGTTTTGTGTGCGTTGATTTGTAGGGGGCGACGACGTGCTGGCATCGTTTTAATTTGGGTGATCTCCCCCTTTTAAAGAAGTGCACCGCATTTACAGTTATTTTTATTGGAGCCAAGCAGCGCGACAATTCATCCATCATTTTCTGTTATGATTTTGAATATTCCCCCTTTTGGTTGGCTTAACCCATGGCTGGTCCCCTGTCACTTTATTCTCTTGCCCCCCTTCCTCTTCGTTTTTTGGCATCTGCATTGAGGGGGGCACTTGTCTGCTTCTCTGCTTTGCCCCCTCCTCGAAAACCCCGCCCCTGGCCCCTCTGAACAGCATCCGGTAATTATGCGACACGCTGATTAAAATGCGTTAAACGCACACCAACACACGCAGGGGCACACATGTGTTTTTCACGGGAGTGTGTGTGTGTGTGTATGGGTGAGGTGGGTCTGGAGTCCAAGTGAAATCTTCGCCTGCATTAACGAGTTTTCCGTGACGCCTCGCTCCTCGCTTTCCTCAGCTTCTCTTTCTGCTTCTTCTTCTGCTCGTTTTCTTTGAGTCCGCTGCTCTTATTCTTTGGCCTCCGCCTTTCCTTTCCTTTTCTTTCCTTTCCTTTGCGTTGCTTCACTTGATTTCCACAAACACACTCACACAGAGCCAGGTGCACTCAGAGAAATTTGGATTAAATATATAAACATTAAAACAAAATATGTGACGCTGTCTCCCTCAATATCCTTGTACTTTTATCCGAGTCGTGTTTCTAGATTTCTTTTATAATGCCCTGGATTCCTGGATTCATTTTATTATCAAATAAATGTTTTTAATTTATGATATTTTAAGCACCAAATTCTATATTTAGTTAATACTTCGAAAATATATTATTTGGCGCAATCCCCCTCAATATTGTCCGGAAATTCTCCTAATGGATCTTAGGGAATTCTTTTTAAATATCTTGAATCCATTTTGCTGTTACCAAAAGGTAAATCCTTAAATAGATTTTGATGATGACATTTTAAGAGCCAATTATATACATATAAAAATGTATATTTTTAATAAATTAAAATATATATACTCAATTGACTTAAATTAAAAGTATTTACAAGTTTAGTATTTTCTATGACTGAAATAGATAATATAAAAATTATTATGATATTAGAACAAAACTTTTGTTCATATTTTATCTAGATTTGAGATTACATTTTCTCAGTGTACCCTTAGAAAAAAATAAGAAAAATGAGGGAGAGGAGACGCAGTCTCCTGATATGCTGGCTCCGCTTCTCCTTCTCCCAATCTACGTTCTGTTCCTTCTGTTTTGTGGCGATCAGGTTACCTGCTTAATGGGGGTGAGGTGGGGATGGGAAAAGGGAAAAGGGAAAGGGAGGGGACGATCGAGAGGTGGGGAAAAGGTGAAGGGGCGGGGCAGGGGCACGTGGCCAGCGGAGGTTTTCGTTCGGTTCTGCGGCTGTTACCTTGCCGGTTGCTTGGCTTTATCTGCATTCGTTGCTGTTGCTCTTGTATTTGTTGTTGTTTGGATACCGTACAAAAACTGACGGGAAGGCTCATGTGGTATATTCGTTATGGACGTGCTATTGACAAGAAATCAAATGAAAAATATTTAATATTTAATATATAACTTAACAATCTACCATAATATAAAAACAGAAATATTTATTTTTTACCATATGTTTTTTTCGTATACTTGATATTATATTTTTGATTTCGTTCGATTTATATAATGAGTTTTCTTGCCATCAAAATATATATTTTTTTTAATAAAATTATTGTATGAGTACTTGAAGAGCGACTAGCTCTTTCTGGTGCCATTTTCTTATGACTGTTGTTGTTATTATTTTTGTTGGCTTTTTTCTTTCACTGTGCACGTTGTGCAGTTGTTGTTGTGTTTTGTTGTTCTTCCCCTTCGTGTTTGTTGTTGTGTTTTTCTGCTGTTGCACTGCACACGGCATTCGTCCTCCAACAAAATGCGAGGCAAAGTCGTAAACAGAACAACAACTCCCCTTCACCGCCCACCGCTCCGCCTCTTTCTTCAACACTTTTTCCCCCTTTCTGCACACAAAAAAAATTTAAGTCGATATCTACATAATATTTTATTTGTATATTTTTTGAGAGAAGAATTTACAATTTTCAATTAACTACAGAATTTTTAATAATATTTTGACTAAGCTGTACACATACTGAAATTATATTTTTACTAGAAGAATATTTTATAAATATTTTAACCTTATTATTATGTCTGCGCAAAGACATGGTGAAGAACAATCGATTGATTTTGAGATCGTATAAGTTTTTCTTTGAATGCACTTTCTTGAAGAAGTTCTCCGGCAATATAAAAGTTCTTTGGTTGCCTCGACTCTGTTTTTTTTTTATCGTATTTCTTCTAACTCGTTGTGCGTGGATGTTGTTGTTGATTTTAAAGTTGTTGTTGCTGTTGCTGTTGGTGTATTTGTTGTTGCTTGAGTTGTTGTTGCTTGAGTTGTTCATGTTGTTGTTGTCGTTTTGTATGGTTCATGGTGTTGTTGTAGTCGTTGTTGATGTTGTTGTTGCTGCTTGTCTCGTTTATTGATCGTGTTGCACACACACACACACAAACACATTGATAAAGAGGGACTAACACAAACACACACACACACACAGTTGCAGTCACATACGCAATTCAATGAACAAATGCTTCAAGTCAATGACCCGGAAACTGTGTCTAAAAAGCAAAACAACAACAGCAGCAGAAGCAGTAACAACAACAACAACATCAGCAGCAACACCAACAGCAACATAGAACTTTTACCTAGACATCGGCGCATGCGACTGACGTTGCAAGTTGCAAGTTGACTGCTGCAGTCCAATGAACCGACTGCAATTCGCAATTCGCAGCCCGCAGCTTTTTGCAACAATTGCACGCAGAGCGACAACAGCAACATCAACACAGCAACAGCAACAGCAGCAACAACAACAGAAGCAACATCAACAACCAGCAACAACCAGCGATGACAATCAACGCAATTAATGCTCATCCGGCCAGCAGAGGGCTGATGCTTGGACTTCCTTCTTGATCCTGTTTAACTAATAAGTCCACAGCCCTTGCATCCGCCCTATCCGCAGGTTCGATCCTCATCTAAAAGAAAAGAATAACTTATTTATTAGTTCACTCTTTTCACTCTGTTAAAAAGTTGAACGGAGGCCTTCGGCTGGTGTTAAGTATAATATATTTAATTTTTCTAATTAATTTAAATAATGACACAATTGCTATTATCATTACCATGAAGTGCAATAATGTTTTAGTCCAATAATATATACATAGTAAAAGCTATATTAGAAAAGCAATAAACATGTATGGCGCATGGTTTTTGTAATAGTTTTATTTGGCAAAATAAATAAATAAAAACAAAACGTTAAGTAAGTCAAAATGTATGAAAAATAATTAGTTCTTATAAAATATTCTTTTATTAAAGTTTATTAGAAAGACCAAACATATGTATTGGTTTTAGCCTGGAGTGTCTTTAGCCGAACTCTTATAGTTTTCAAACAAATTATATTTGTTTAACTATAACTCTTATAATTTTTAAATAAATTATATTATGTTGACTATGCTGACAGGTAGGCAGGTCAAACCACATAAGGCCCCAACCCCGATCGCCATCCTCTGACAATTCCAGTGAACCATCCCAATCCCATCCCCTTTGGCCATTCTCAATTTATTGCATATCGGAAAAATTAAGCACAAAAGTTCAGTGCCATAGGCCAAGCCAAGCCGTTGTCATCGTCATCGTTCCCACTTGTAATGAGAATTTATGTGCCGACAAGATGTGCATAAGTTCCCGAAGTGGGCATAAATCGGGGTAGATGGAGGCAAAGACGGGGTCTAGCAGACCGAAAGTGCCGGCAAACATGCAAACTGCAATTAGATTTGGGGGCAAGTGTTGCGAGCTCTCCAGCGACGCGGCTATTTGGAGCAGGGCAATTGAGGCAGGAATATTGGAAGCCATGGAGAGTATTTCATCTAGAAAACTTAACGGGCTTGTTGGCGAAATATTAAGCGACAGATATATGTGTTCGATATCCATATCCATACAATTTGTTTTTAACTTTGCACAAGAAGAGATCTTTAATCACTCACAAGTAGTATGTTGTAATTCAGTATACAACTTACTACTCTATTATAAAAATCCTTGTATCTATCTGTACTCAAAAAGAATTGCAACAGGTTAGGCATCATTTTGTAGAGAACTATCATATATAGCCTGCATAGTTTAAGCCATAATTATTTACACCTCTCTGAATCGTCTTTCTAGTAACAATTAGAACCCCCTACCTCTACATCGAAGTCCCTTTGATTTTCCCAAGAGTTTTCGAAACCATTCACCCGAAACAGAACGATGCGTGCAATATTGAATCACTTGGCCATCGAAGGGGGTCAAAGTTGCTGTAAGTCCCACGACACAATTCGCATATGGAGCAGGCCGAGTGGAGATGCATTGGACCCCTTCAGATCGGAGTCACCAGAAGATTCTTCCCCTGGAGAAGGAGATGATTGGAAATGGAGAATGGAGATGGGGAATCGAGAGACCGAGAACGAGAACCGAGAGATGCGTGCTTGACTTTACGTTTCGCATTTAATGCAATTAACCTCAAACTAAACGGCAATCACTTTAATTTGCTTTAATTAAGCTTTATATGCCTATGGAGGGGGCGCATTTCAGAGGAGGCGGAGGAGGAGGAGGTAGCCAAAAACGACGCCCACATCGGATGACGGTTCTTTAATTAATTACAGGGAAAGAGACGAAAGAGATGACGACGAAGGCACTTGTCTTCCCTTTTGAGCACTCAACGCCCACTGGTAACTAGGCATGTTTCCTGTTCTCCTCTCGGTGCCTCTCAAGTGCCCGCCTCATAACACAAGCCCTCCAGGATATGCCCCGGCATATGCTGTATGCTATATGGTACTCAAACGATACACCCTTCCCATCTGATCCCATCCCATCCCATACGATCTGATCCGATCCCCGATCCCCGATCCCCGGAATCGACAAAAGAGCTCCACGCATGCGCACACTTAACGAACGCTTAACGGATGTTTCTGTTACCCACCCTCCAGTTTATGAAGAGTCCCGCGTTGTGGGACGAAGTCCCGATCTCGGCCTGACATTTGTTTCCTACACTGACATTTCCTAGATGTCCTCAAGTACGTTAGACATTTTGGAAACCTTTGGATGTATTATAATTTGTTTTGTGATTACATATTGTATAATTGTATACTTATTTTCTTTAAAATACCCAGAATGAACAACATTTATTTTACAACCTTTAAAAAATATTATTTTTTATGGAGTACCCTTAAAATAATTACTTCTTGTTTAAACAAAAATCTAACAATAAGATTCGCATTTACCCAAAGCTTTTTATAAGGTCATTATGACTTAAAAAATATTTAAATTTCGAATTCTATCATTGAAATAGTTAATCGTTAATAGTTAGGAAAGACAACCGTTTTTAAAAATAATTTGACAGGCCTATCATATGTTTTCTACATTTTTAAGATTAATAAAAACTCTTTTGTTTTTACTAAAGATTTTCTTTGAGTGCCCAGTTTGCCTGTTTCTGTTGCTGTTGCTGTTCGAAGTCCTCCACCTCTGGCACCAGCTACTCCTACTCCACTTGAGATTCTCGTACGTGCCCAGATGCGTGGGAATGACGAGATGTCTGGAGAACTCCATCAGAGAAAAAAAAGAAGAAAGGCCAGGGGAGGACTAGGGGCTAGGACTAGGGCAGTTGCTCATAACTCAACGCCAGGCGAAATTCGAGACTTGTTAATGCGCCAAATAATATGCGGCGACAGACGGGGAAACAGCTCAAAAACAATTAACAAAAATCAGTAATTTGTTACCTAGTGTTAAAGGGCGAATTGAAAAGTCGAAGGAAGAAATACGAAAAATAAGAAAAATACCTCGAGAACATGCCACTAAAAAGCGATCCTCGATGCGAATTTATGAATGTATCTTTCGGTTTCTTTCACGAGAACGGGCACGCAATGCAATCTCTGAAGGATCGCGTCTGGAATGTGGCTTAAATTATGACTTAAATGGCGTTGGCAGTTTATGCGGCTGCCCGTCTTGTGTAGAAGTTGATGATCACGTTCATGATCATGATCATGATCATGATCATCATTATTATAAGAATACGAAGTCGAAGACTTGGCGTTCGTTGAGCGGAAACGAGACTCTTGAGTTGGCTTTTAAGCCGTTTCGCTGGCTTTCTTTTTCAATGCTGTTTCGCCCATTCTTAAGAGCCTCTCTGCAGTCTTTGCCCCTTGGAAGCCCCCCACTAACCCCTCTATTCCATCTAAAAACCCACTCCAATCCACATCCACCATCCTCCGCTTTCTTGACTGACTCTCCAGTTGTTATACCCTTTCAGTGGGTAGTAAAGCTTCGATCAAAAGTTGTCAACCCTCTAAAGTATACATGTTCTTGATCATCTATGTCCGTTTTGCTGGTCCGTCTGTCCGTTTTTCCTTTTATACCCTAACTAGTCTCTCAGTTTTCAAAAGTTCTCTTTCTATTGCAGATGGGATATAAATCCAAACAAGCTGGATCGAAGTCTATGTCATATAGCTCCCATAGGAACAATTAGAACAAATTTGTAGAAAATATAGCTTTGCTGCTTTTTATATTATATATGATTTCTTTTTAAAAATAACGGTTCTTATTGTATTAAAATCGTACAACGATAAAGCTGCCATTGGTACGATTGAAAAATGTAGCCCATAATCGATATAGCTTTATTGTTTATATCTAAAACATATACGCACAAAAATCCAAATATAGTTAGTCGTTTTATGGAATATTTAATTACTCTAATAGCTGCAAGCGTATATAACCTTCGGCTTGCTGAAGTTTGCTTTCTTTCTTGTTGTGTGTTTGCTTTATTTGGCTGACATGAGGTTTCTTCTGCTGCCCGGTTTCTTCGACTCTTATTTTTTCTCGTTTTTGGTCGTGGCTCGCATTCTTGGTCACATCCTTCACAAGGTCATGCCAAACATGATGGGGAATACATGAGGCATAGGGTACGTATATACTATAGATACTATATGCCCCACACACACCCTTACTCACATAAATCGTATTTAAGCAAAGTAATCTCTGGGCAAATAATCGTAGATGGTATGCGGTTTCTGTTGGCATTTCCATTTCTATTTCCCCGTGGCCAAGAGACCAGAGATCCGTCGTCATCATCGGTCCACAAACCCCCGACTGCCCCGCCCCCTTTCCGCCCCCCAAAAACACCCAGTACCCAGTGCCAGTACTGAAATGTTCCCCGATGTTTGCACAAATTGTTAGCGACTGCCGCAGAGATACGGTTTGTTTTGGTTGTTCTTGTTGTTTGGCTCGCTTTTTTACGCTTTTTTACGCTCTTGCCCCGCCGGCTGTGTACAAAAAAATGTAAGGGAAAATGTTCACAAACAGAAAAAAACATTAAATAACGTAAAAACATTGTACTTTATGCTGGGCTCCAATAAGGGAAATGCAGATGTTGGCGATGAGACGATGGTAATGTTGAATTGACCAAGCAGATTATGCTCGAATTCTGCCGGTGAAAGTTTGTTCAGTGAGTTGAGCACTGTCGAGTGAAATGCCTAACTTATATATATCATGGCTGTAATCAAAGAATTTATAAAATTGTCTAATATAAATATAATGCTAAAGATCAGAATGCCCATTTAAAACGATCTAAACAACAATTACCTGGTTACACGTTAAATGACTTTGTCTTTACCATAACAATCTTTATTTTTGTTAGAAATAATTAATCGTAGTTAAAGCAAAATTAAGCAGCTTTTTTAAAATCAGTTTTTTAAACATGTGTGAGATAAAGTTATAATATATATTTTGTTATAAACAGTTTAATAACATTAACATAGAATTATAATCTTATGGTCTGATAAAAAAACCCTAGATCTTAAATTAAATAAAGATTCAACCTACTACATTTTCATAAAGAATAATAAAAACTATATAAAACCAGCAAAGCAATTCTAAAAGCTGTCTTTTTAATGTTTCTTAAGGTTTGTTGAAAAAAATGGCAAAAATAAATAACATAAAATCGGTTAATGTGTCGCTAAGACATGTTTCTGAACCGCTCCCAAATATGTTCCCTCTACCTACTCAACCTACTCGAAAAGTCAGCGAAACCCATCACCTTCCAACTATAGTATTCCAAGTATGACACCCCGAGATGACATCGACATGTTTTTCTTTATTTTGTGTTTGGGCTCTGCTCGCAGTGGTGCGCTTTACCTTTTCAGCTGTGGGGTGTTAATAAGATATCAAATATGCATGTGGCTGCGCACCCAGCCAAAGACCCATACCCGTACCCAATCCAATCCAAATCCGAGTCCCAGTCCCAGTTCCAGTCCCAAAGACCAGAGACCAGAGACCAAAAACCCAGTTGAGACTTTGGCCCGTGGCCGGCGCGAGATCTCGCTAACGAGGCGCGTTTGAAAATGCAGCATATAAAAAATAAATAACCCAACAGAAATCGGAAAAAAGGTCAACACCGAATCTGTAAGTTTCCTAACTTATAGAAAGAACAAACATTATTATCATTATAACATTGTCCCCATAATATTATTACTAAGACTCTTATTTTTACCTTGATAAATTGAGTAGTATCATATGTGTTGAAATATTTAAATGAAAATAAATTTATAAATATATTCAACACCGAATCTATTACTTCTTTAGCTTATAGAAGCATAAACAATTATAAAAACTATTTTTATACTTTAATATCAAATCCTAAGCCTAAGCATATGAATAAATTCTTTTATCCTTTTTTATGCCTTAAAAACTTTAATTATGAATATATACTTAAATAATTAAAGTGCAAAATTTTAATTTGTATTTTTATATCAAAAATTACAAAGAGGTACCCCTGTTCCTTAAATCTCATATATAAGGCTATGAAATAAATTAAGCAAATTATTTGCGGACTTTAAATACCTTTTCCAAATAAAAGATTACTTTCCTTTATAAAGACAAACAAAAAAGTCGAAAATAAGAGCATATTAAATGAATTTTTTTCCAAAGTAGGCAATTTATTAATAATTTCTTACTACCCTCTTTCAGGGTATTTTCTGAAACGGCAGCAGCCGAAAAGTGCGACACAGCCGGCGTTGAATGTGCCCTGAAGTTTTGTTTATTTTCGGAGATAAAAAAAAAGAAACAAAAATAATAAATCGACAGAGGCAGCGATTCGACTGGGACAGCTCCATAATAAATGCCCCAAAGCACTCAAAGCTTTTCTTATTTATTTATTTTCGCACACACACACACACACTCGCCGTTGGATTTCTTTATTATACGATTTGATTCGAAAACAATTCAAACGAATTTCGGTGCTGCCTGGCTTTAGCTTTTTTTTCAAACAGCGCATGCGCAACAGCCGAGCGGACAAAGGAAAACCCGCTGCCTATTTTCGCCCAGTGTATTCCACATAAAGCGTAGCACGGTAGCCAAAGCTACAGGTTCGAGTGCGACTGTGTGTTAGTGTGTGTGTGAACGATGACGCTGGTAAAAAAATAATGAATAAAAGAAAACCTGTACACAAAAACCAGACAAATAAACCAAATACAAAAGCCTTCTCCTCGAAGTCCGTCGTCTTGGTCTTTTGGCTCGGTTTTAGTGCGTGCGGCTCAACTGCAGCGTGGCAAACTGGTCCGCCGAGTGGCTGTCCCCTGTACCGCCGCCACTCTCCCCTCACCCAGTTGCCCCACATCCCCCGTCCTCCCCCAAAACCTCCTCCCAAATCCTATACAGATCCCAGCTCACAGAGTGCTGCTGCACAGTAGCCGCATGCTGGCCAAAGTTCTCCGACCGCTTCTCCATCCGCAGCCAACATCCAGCAACTGATCGTGCACTCGAAGAAATATTTTACTTGGAAAATAATATTGTTAATTTTTTATGAAGAAAAAAACCCCAGTAAGTGAGTTAAAATAGTATTTAAATAATTGATTATACATTTGTTAGTATTCCACAAATATTTGTCTTGTGTTTATTCTTAAGACTATTCAATATTTGAAAATCCAACAACTGATCATACACTCGAAGAAATATTAAACATTGCGTCCTTTTATAAATATTAATAATAGTTAAAAAAGAAGCATGGAAATTAAGATATAATATTTTATAAATATTTGTTTAAAAAATCCTTTCGCATTTTATAATCGTTTTTGTTACTTATATTTTTATTGATATTAAATTAGGAAAACTAAAATCGAACAAATTGGATTGAATTTAGTTTAGATTTACATGTTTACCTACACCTAAAAGTTAATATAATATTTGCGACGTTTTTTTTTCAAAAACTGTATAGCTAAATGGGTATTCTAGAATTTTTTCCAAGTGCTTTTGCAGCTCCGTTTGCAGTTCCCTCCTTGCGCGAGGCCTTCACGGCCCCAGGACATTATGGCTAATAGTTGCCTCGATCCCCTATACCCGCTCCCCCATATCCGCCCCTTCTCAGCGCCCAAAAGGAGGCGTGGCTGGTCGTATTATTATGCGATGGGCTCAGTTTTTGTTTGGGTTTCTTGCGTTTTTCACTGCCTTTTTTTTAACTACAGTCTGCGTCTGCTTTGCGTTTTCCAGAGAAATCTCTGGCCAGAACTTTTCCTCGTACGTCCTTTAAGGTCATTAAACGAGCCCAGCTTGTTAGGGATCTCATGATCATCATCATCACCATGCTTTTGTACTGACTCACATTCTTATTTCCTTTTCGTATTTTAATTTAACGCCAAGCTGATTGGCTTAATCATCGGCTCAAGCCGGGCGTCAAAGGTCGCGGAAGTTTGTAAAAATTTAATGACATCGTTTTTTTTTTTTTTTTTTGAAAAGTGCCAATGCCGACACACTCGAAAAGGGTTGCGCTTTAATTAATTAATCAAATCGACAGTGAAAATTCCTTACCGATCTGACTCACGATCTTTTTTGAATGGGAACGAGAGAAGATAACACCTCCTCTCCAGTCCATTTGTGATGTTTTATGGTCAAGGGGTCAATTTGTAAGTCACTTCTCCGAATTTTTTCCATGAATATCATCTTAATTAACTGTTAACTGTAAAGCCGTATAAAAATTGTTTACAACAAAAAAAAAGCGGACGGGCGGAAATGATTGCTTATACGGCATGAAAGCCCATGCCCAAACTTAATTCCAAGTCGTATGTAATAATTATGTTGATGGAATATTCATAACAGGAAATCCCTTTTACAGTGCGAGTGCGAGTGCGAGTGCGAGTGTTGTGATTAAATTTACATAGAGTCATGCACAATCAATGCAAATGGGAATGTAAATGTTGAATAAAAATTGTACGCAGCCCATTCACAATAGGAGATATTATTATTGTTGTTGTTGCTGTTGTTGCTGTGGCGCAGTTGCTCACTGAATATCAAATTACTGGGCTCGGATTTTTCGAGAGGAACTCCAAGAGTGCACTATAGTGTACACTTGAAATGACTGGTGCGAGATGTTCGGCTAGAAAATTATATTTATTTGTTAGGGCACCATTAAAACAGGGAATTCCGAAATACTTTTTGAAGCCACGCATCTTCTGTTTAGGTCATATGTATATGAAACCCAAAAGTCATTGAAAAAGTTGTAAATTTAGTAAACTTTGTTGTTAACCATTAGATCTGTTGTTTTTTTTTTGTATTTTAAAATGTTATTACTTGTAGTTAAATAGCTAGAAGTACTTTATCGATTCTTTTCTAGATCATATGTATATCAAGCTCAAATTTCTTAGAAGAAAGTTGTAAATTTAGTTTTCCTTCTTAAAAAATATTACAGTTATTTTTTTGTTGTATTTTTAGATGTTTTTTTTTGTGAACTTGGTTAAACTTCTTTGTTTTTAGACGTTTTACTTATGTAAATCGCTAGTTATCAAATATATGTTCTGTTTAGACATGTATATATAATACTTAAATATTAAATAAGACATTTTAAAACATTTTTAAAATTATTTTTCCATGTGCCATTAAAAGTTATTAACTCAGTTAATATTCTTAGTTACTGTTTTTCTACGGCTGCATTTATTTATTTATAACCATTAATCAAAAGCGCATGGCTTTCTCAGCTTAAGCTATTCGCATTTGAATACAGCTACTCGGGCAACACCTACTACTAGCTTAAATCAAATCGTAGTGCTGCCTTGCACAGTAGTTATCGCATAAGCACATATGCACATCAAATGCGATTTATTTATTAGCACCCCACAACATCAACATGAGCCTATAGTCGCCGGCTATTACTTTATACAATGCCGCTGCTTATTTGGATAAACATAAAACCCCAAAGAGCATTAGCTTTGAGCGATCCATGCGAGGGCCACACACATCTACTATCCACAGTCATTCATCCAGCGATCCATGCTATATGGCATATATAGCCTGTACAGTTGCGGTCAAAATAATAGTAGTGGGACAATGTGAAGTGCCTAAAACCATAAGTCATGTGACAAATTTTCTTTAAATTTATTATAATACTTATTTCCCCGTTAACAAAAAAGGATTTTTACAGCCTTCGATCTTGGATTAGTTTTTAATTGCTTTTTGATATTAGCGTTAAGAAAATATAAAAAGGTGTTTCTAAAGTTGCTTCCAAACTTTTAATGATTGTTATTTTCATAAGCTAATAATTTGACCGCAGCTGTATGTTTTATCCAATCCCATACCATACCATACCATTTCCATCCCATCCGCCGTTGGGCTCATTCACAGGCACTCGGCGTCGTCGCTTTGCCTATTTCTGTATGCGTAACGCAATCTATTCATAAAATAAAATTAAATAAAATAAAAAAGAGAGAGGAAAAACAACAGTGGCGGCAGAAAAATACATATTTTCATTTACAAGACCGGAAGAGCACTTCCTCTGCGATGTGATGTGCTGGCTGTACACTGTACACCATCATCAATCGCGGCACCCGCACCAAGATACTATATAGTTATAGTGGCAGCCCATGTGGTTGATGTTGATTTTGCTGCTGCTGTCGTATGCTAAATACAAAATACTAAATGCCTGCTTGAATATGCAACTTTGAGTGGGGGCCACAGTCATCCAATCCCATCCCCAGCCATCCGATCCAATGTGTTTAGTTTCGCTGGGCTAGCAAACCGCTCGACTGTCCGTACTTGTCCGTTTGTCCGTACGTTTGTCCGTATTTGTCCGCATGTCCGGCGGTTCCGTTGTCCGCTCATTGGAAATGCAATGCCATGTGTGTGATTTTTATTGAAGCACATCCAGATATAAAACCAGATTTATGCGAAATGAATATATTCATGTTCAGCGGGGCTTATGAGTTGTTTAGTGTTCTTTTGGAAAAACTTCCAAATCCATTGGGGAAAATATTGATCATTTAATTGTAAATATGGCCATGCAGTAATTATTTATTTTTGAAAATAGCCTTTCAAATAGAAATTCAATGGAACATAGTAATAATAATCATCATTTATCTAACATGATCGTATTTTGAAACCCAAAAAAAATATTGGATACATTTACAAGAAGAGAAATGTTGCATCCTTATCTAAACGTACAAATAATTTATAGAAATTGAATAGAGACATAGTTTTGAAATCCTTAATAACTAATGGCTTTTTATTACCCTAACGTAAAAATAATTTTATAAATATTGGACCTCTTAAATTGATAGTTAAATAAAATATTGGTGTTTGGGTTTAAGCCTGTCTGTAATGAATTAATATTTGAAAGCAAACTTTACAACCTAATTTCAATAAATAAAATATGTGATTTAATACAAACGTCTTTTATATCAGTATACAAATCACAAATTTAGTTAAATACCTTTTGCTATCAACATTTTCCAAATACATACATATATTAGAATCCCCCTCGATCCCCAATCCAATTAGAAATTTTCCGAAGGTGACTGGGAAAATATTTGAAATAACATTTAGCGCAAAACTGGCGCCTTTGCAAATTGCCTTTAACTAACCCAAAGTGCTCATTAAATCTTGCCGTAAAAATTTTCGGGTGAAAATTCGAACCGAAATCTTTAGTCAGAGTGGAGGGGTGTGCGGAAAGGCGGGGCGGAAAATGGCGAGTGGGGGCGAAAATAAATTCAAATTGGAAACCATGGCCATGAGGATATATTTACGGCATTCGATATTTATAGTTTGAACTCAAACAGGTGTAAACCGTAAAATGGCAAAACATTGTTTAAATCTTTTCATTGTAAACTCTTTCTTTCCTTTTTTTCTTGTGTGTGTGTGTGTGTGTGCTGTCCAAAAGTGTAAACAAAAGTGCAAACAAATTGCTGGGATGGGGAAAAAGAGTGGGAATTCCGGGAAAAGCCAATGGGAACCCAAAAGGGGATCCCTCGCTTTCATTTATAAATGGTGTGTGTAGTTCATCAAAATTTTTTGGCACGCGGCCCCTTGCGGTGGCATTGTTCTGGTGTTGAGATATCCCGCCGCAGATACCGATACTCGCGGATACAGATACATCTGATAAATATATATATAAATATATATGTATACATATGGCAGATACTCCATACTCCATACACACTATCGTATCGGATCGCAGGCTTAATTTGAATTATTTGGCCGTAAATAAAGCACAATGGGAGCGGGAAATGGGATTTTTATTTCGCTGTCCGTCTTTGAATTGGTCGCTCTGTCAGTCGCAGAGCCCAGAAAAAGCATAAATATTTATTATCATAAGCAGCAGCAGCCCCTCATCCCAGAAACCTCAGCATCAGCAGCATCGGCAGCAAAACTGAAAAGGAAAACGATTTCTCAATGTCTTTTATATCGCAGAGAGCTGCGTTTCAGACTCAGTTTCCATTGCCGGTTCTCAACCTTTAGTGGCACAGCCAAAAAGAAAAAAAGATCAGCTTGCTAAGAACTGTGAGCATCTGGCTAAAACCTGGGAGTACCTTAGGAAAGCAGCCAGTCATTCACTAGTTTCCATATTTTGTCAACGTTTTTCCAGCCTTTTTTTTGCAAAATATTATATTTTCGAAGAGTTTTCCAACTCAAACTTGGCCAAAATGGAAGCTGCAGATTGCAGACTTAAGTGATTCTTTAAGGCCTACTATTTGGTTGTAAAACTAAATTTTCTCATTTTTTATAAGGAGTAACATTATTAATTTTTGCAAAAATTCGGCAAAAGCAGAGTCTGTTAATTTTTAATGTCATTCGATTGGGAATTTTATTACGGGCTCGAGGAGGTAATACATTTCAAATTTAGAAAATTTTCTCCAATTTCTTTAAGAATAATACTTTTTTTAATACATATTTACGTAATTTGAAGATATTACAAACAAAGGGGAATAAAGGCCTTAATAATTCTATTATAACAATAATCAAAGCCATTAATAATTTTACAGGAAAAAAAAACTTTAAAAATTAATTCGTGCTCGATACTTCAGAGTTTTTAAAAATGTTGTATTGTGTTTGTAAAATATTTTATTTAGCAAATCAATACAATATAATATTTTAACAATAAGACCCAAAAGTTTGCCACAATATTTATTAGTTTGTTTTTTAGAACTAAACTTAACCAAGGGATTGTTTAAGCAAATACCCATATACCTTGTGTAGGGCTTTTAGTATAGGGTATTTGGGCAAGACAAAAGACAAAGACGCGCTCTTGGAACCGATCGAAAAACTTGTTTAGCACGCGTTACAGCGGCTGCCTGTTTTCTGTTTTTCAGAGCGGGGGCTTTCAAACTGTTTGCGGTCGGTCACTCTTCAGAGAACCCCTTCCCCCTCAACACCCCCCTCGATATACCCCGCCCACTTGGCTCCCATATATAGTGAAGTGCAGGGGTTTTTGGGTATATAACTTTACATATATTTGCTTATGCCCAGCGAAGACGGCTCTCGGCTTAATCCATTGGGCTAAACGTTGATTACTCTGATCTCCAGAATCCCCCCTTGTACACTGATAAAAATATAGAAAATAAAATAAATATCTTAACTCCATAGTTATATTCCATATTTAAAAAAAGTCTATTTAAATCAGTCTACTCATATTAAGTTGACTGATTTAATATTAAAAACATTTAAATAAACATGGAAAATACACGATTTTAAATTGATCCAATATTTGCCTTAGATGCATTAATTTAAGTTTAATATGATTCAAATTAAAATGTAGTTTTCAGGTATGAAAACATATTACGAAAATAATCAAACGAAAAAATTACAAGCATTTTATAATACAATATTTAAAATAATCAAAGCGAAAAATATTTAAATTGAGTATAAAATACCTGGACTTACTACTTTTCTACCAGTGAGCCAGTCTGTAACCATCTTAACCCCCGAAAGCCCCCGCCATACCATCCTGACCCCCTGAAAGGCATCCCTGCGTGGGCTCATTGTGGAATTTCTACACTCATTCTTGATTGTTTCGTTTCGTTTTACGCTCTGGGCCAAATTTGCTGTGTTTTGGGCCTGCATTCCAGCTGAATTGGTTTTGCCCGGTCTCAAAAAAAAAACTCTTTCGACCTGGCCAAGCCCGATTTGGGATGTTTAAGGGGGGAAAGAGGGTTTAAGGGGGAGATAATAAATTTGAATTTCAATAAATTATTTTGTTGCTACAAGACAGCCAGCAGAAGACCCTCTTTTCCACTTCATTGTGTGCTCGGTGCTCCTCCATTCCCTTCTGAATGGCCAAATGTCCGATCTTGCGTGAATTTCATTCAACAAAAATTTTCTGTTTAGCCATTTCTTTTTTGGCTTTGTCGTCTCCACTTCATTTTTATTTATTTAATTTTTTATTTATCATTCTTTGGCCCACCATTGTTGGCCAAGGCTGTCGGAGATTGATTGCGGGAGCAGAAAGGGGCTACACATGTACATACCAAGATCCATCGTAGTTATGGTCTGATGAAGTGATCAGGCCTTGACATTGATCAAATGCCAAGAGCACAACTGAGTTGCTGTGGGCGTAGGAAACACATTTCGGCTTGTCGAGACTGAGAAACATGGAGAGGTTTTTAGGAAATGGGTGAAACACCGATTTCCAAAATAAATTTTTGAAGAGGAAGTATGTCTGAATGACATGGAGGTGCTCTCAGAATATAGGGGTCACAAAAGTTGAACTTAAATTTTAATAAAAGGTATTCCAAATAATGAAAAGAGGTATTGTAAGTATTAAAAAGATTTATCTATCATGGTTTTTAAACTCTTTACATTTTCAGCACTCGTGAATACTTATTCCCTTTAATAATTGTTCTACATATATAAACCTCTTAAAATATATTTTGATTTTACCAAGTTTTAAAAATTTTAATAGTGTACAATACTTCTTATATTACAATTTTTAATACTATGTTCTCAACCAGCAAAAAAATGCTGATACCTGCTCTTTTGTTAATTTTTTCTGTCTAGTTAAAACGACATTGCTTTTCTTCCAATTCCCCCAGCATTTGCAAGCCAAAATACTAAATGATCACCACCTAAAATCTGGCAGTAGCCATCTGCTTTATTAGCAGCTCTTAAGTTATTCATTTTATACATTTATTATAGGTTTGTTAGCCTCATGAATAATTACAAGCCCGAATAATCAAATTAATATTGGATTAATGAATGAATCGCCATTTGGATCTTGGTTATCAGCTTGAAAAGATCAACTTCTCGGCCAAAGCTACTGAATTGGATTTTCGACTTCGCCGAGACGATAATCCTCAATCAGCTAAAAATCATTTAGTTGGGTAAATTTATTTCCTGCTTGCACACAGCTTGAGATCTGCTTAGGCCTCCGATTTTATATCGGCTTAAGGCCATATATAAGGCACACAAGTGCCGGACACCTGAGGAGCGGCATAATCCGGCAGCGGCATTAATTCATGGAAATTCCGTCAAAAGAAATTTTGAGCCCCCACCCCGCCTAAAAAAACAATCCTCCGTTTTACTCTCTACCGCACACACTTGGTAACCAGTTTTAAGTTTCTTCTTCTATATTTTTTTCTTCACTATTTTTTTCTGTTTTTTTTTTTTTTGGCAACGGCGTCAAGTCAACTGACAAAGCTAACAAACAACCTTCGTCATTAGCCAAACTATGGCATGTCAACGAAAATTAGCATTTTTTACAGCGGGAGGCCGGCAGCAACAACTATAGTATGTCTATGAGTACAACTACACTGTGAAAAATATTGTGTTTTTAGTATTTAAAAGATGATTAAATATAATTTCGGGATTTTAGGACTTAAACCAATCAACGGACGATTGTCACATTTTATCCAAAAGCTCAAAGTTGGTTTCAATTGTTTCTGAACAGCATTTTAAAAAACAGCTATTTAAGGACCAACTTTTTTAAAGCACTATTGATTAAAATGATTTGATTCTTTGAATTTTAAAACTTTTGTTTATTTATTTTTAATAAATATTTAAGATACTTATTACTTTTTCTATAATATAAGAGTTCTTTGTTGCAACTAAAGCTTTTCGAAATATTTAAAATTTAAGGGATCCAAAAAATGTATGATTTGTCTTGTTATCTTTTTGTAAACACAATTGTTTGATGTTAGCTAAAAAAAAAGTTTAAAAATGTTCCTATTAAATAACATTGCACTCTTGGGCTTAATATTTTTTTTGGGTGTAGGATAAGTATGTAGGGGGCCTAGAGAACCCGATTTACACATGGATCTTAGCGCTCTAAGATGTGAGATGTGAGCTGTTTGAGCATCGTCAGATGCGTAGGTAAAAAGCCGACTTCAGTCCGCTTGATGAACTATATATACTTTATACACATATTCTAGTTGTTGTTGTTGTTGTTGTCGCATTTGTGCCGCTCGGTCGACCGTCGCTGCCGACGTCTCAGCCGCTGCCTACGCATCTTTTGCAATTTCGTTTGAGCCGCCCACGCATTTGAGTTTGCTTAGAAATAAACGGCAAATCAGCCTACAAATTCAAATTAAAGTTGTATTCGCATTACTCGCTATGTTTTGTGACTGCACAGTAAAAAAATATTACATAGTTTGAAAAGTTGATTGTAACATTATGTTAAATATTTCACGTAATTTATTTTATTTATAATGAATGTGACTTATTGTGTATATTATTATAATTATAGAAGAAGTATATATAAACGAATAAGCAATAAAAAATTATTTGGAATACCAAACCTCGATGAGCTCGTAAAAAAATAACCATAGATTAAAAACTTATATTTTTTAAATATATGTTCACAAAAAACTAACACTAACAAAAACGAAAAAAAAAACCAACTTTAGTTAAAACAAGTGTTGTTTTATCTGACAAAAGGTGTTTGAGATTCCAAGATATACTTTGTCGTTTTAGTTTTGTTGCAAAACAAATTGTTTTTATTTGTGAAGGCCTTAAAATAAACTTTTCTAGTTTCAGATTTATTTAGATCCCCATCAAGGAGGTCTCTAAAATGATCTGCGTTTTTTCTGTGCATGCGCCAGCCGAAATCAGCCATCGTGGGCTTTATGGCCATAGATATATAATACAGTTTAGAGCCAAAAGCCAGCCCGCCCGAGTGTCTGCCACATTTACCACAGCTCTCAGCCGGTATCCAAAGTATCTGGGTATCTGGCTATCCATCTAAGCCAGAGCCTATCTGTATCTGTATCTGTATCTGGAGCTGTGTTTCCATCTCTCCATTTGTATCTGTATCTGTATCTGTATCTGTATCTCTATCTATGCGACCATCGGTTAAACCTCTAAAGTGCCATAGATTATTATAACACACGCGCTATTCGAATGTGCTTGTGGTTAGCCGCAAAACTCAAAACCGAAACAGACACTCCAAGCCAAAGGCCCCACACGAGCTAAAAGCTATATGGCCATATATATATATATGTGGCACCGCCCATTCCCCCGATTTTCGCCCCCTTTTCGTCTGCATTATGCATAGCCAAATTGGGTGGAAAAGGGGAGGGAAAATTTGTGGAACTCTAGCGCGAATTAAAGAAAAAGGCTGTCAACAATGCAACGGTAAAGAAAATGAATGTGAGGAAAGCCCACAACGGAAATGGCAATGTGAAAATAAGTTATGGTAGGTGGATGTGGTAAATAATATTACCAGTGGAGGGGGGAGGGGGCAGAAAACACACCTTAAATAGTTCTATTACCAACTTTGCACTCATCCATTTGCATAAGTGTATAGCTAGCTGCCTATAAAACTCCGTTCTGTTATAAAAAAAAACATTTTACAGAAAGCATAATTTAAAAAAAAAAAATAATACAAAGAAATAAGAATATCTAAGAAAGCTAATCAAATATAACAATAAATAACAAATGTATTACAATAATTTAATCAATAAATGTATAATATGACTTTTCATTCGCAAAATCGATTAAACACAAGTTTTCTTTCCAAAAAAATTTCACAATATTCAACCAAAATTAATGCTTTTAATTTAATCAATTAATGTATTATTATCTTGTCTACTTACAACAAATGAACAATAAACTATAGTGAAATATTAATATTACCAATATTGCACTCATATTCTTAAATGAATAGTTGACTATTAAATCTCCATTCTCTCAAAACCAAATTATCTACAAGAATTTTCAATGGAATTAATAAATTCATCTAAAATTATGTCTTTTTATAAATCAAATTGAAAGCCTTACACTTTAGTTTTTTTGCAACAAATTTCACGACATTAACGAACAATTTCACGACATACAACCAAAATTAGTGAATGGATGGAATTGTAAAAGCCACAAAGTCTCGAGAAATATGACAAAAATCATAAAGTTGCAATATGGCCCCGCCTTCTTTGGGACACATATTTTTCGAAATGTTTGAAAGTGCTGCCAAAATGCAGTTTAATCACCTCCAGAGAGACGGCCCACATGGCGAACCCAAAGCGCAGCCCACACCAAATATGCACATTAGAGAGCACGCAGAGAAAGAGTGGGTTAACGTTAACGCAAACGTTAAGGCAGGGGGTTAAGGGGGCGGGGCTGTCCAAAAGGGGAAGGGAGATCACATCGATCAAGCAGCGGGCTGCAGATTTAATTACCAGACTCGGTGGTGCACAGAGAAAAATGTTGTCTAATTTAATCTTTGCCTGTTTTTAAACCCCTTTATTAAAAGGATTTTTTTTTAAATTATTGTTAATAATAAAAATCAAAATATGTGTATAACAAAAGCCTCTTCAACTTAAAATTGTAAGCCGTGACGGAACTTCTTTAATTTATATAATCAAATTCAGAATTATATAATTTTAAAAAACATTTTTTTTGTTAAATAAAATATTTTTTTTTGCCTCCTCTTAAATATTTTATTAAAAACTATAAACTATACTATATTACTTTCTGTGTTTGATTTTCACTCGCCTGGCAACAAACCGCGCCAAAGCGAAAATGAAAGCTCGAAAAGAGTCGCCAACGTAGAGCTGCCTGCCCCACACCCCACTCCCCTCTCCCGCTGGCCACCTCCTCCTCCTCTTCCTCTTGCTCTTCCTCTTCATCTCCCCATCCTCTCCAGATTTGGGAGTCGACGTCGCTGCCGACGCCAACGCAGCGAGACGCGCTTGCCGCCAACGTTGAATGAAATTTCATTCACAAAAATTCACAAAAACGAAGCCAAAAAGGCAATGGACACCAGTCACGCATGCGCGGATCGGATTGTATTTGTATACCCTTGCAGGGGGTATTATAATTTCAGTAATTTCAGGGTATTATTATTTCGGAAAATAATAAAAAAAATTACAACTAAGCTTTTTTTTCAATTTATACAAATCCAATTGGACATATAGTTATGCTTACTATTTAAAAAAAAATGTTTTAATTATAATCGGCTGTTAAAAGGGAAAATCTTAGCTTAAAAGCCGAAACGTAGAATGTTAAATTTTTTTAATAGCAGCTAGGGTATATAAACTTCGGTTTGCCAAAGTTTGCTTCCTTTCTTGTTATTGAGGAGATCTGGTGAGCTGGAAATGTGGGGAGCAGGGAGGTGGTCTCCAAAAGATGGGGGCATCGCAGAAATTACAGCGAAAAATATGCAGCATGTCTGGGCGTCTCGCAAAATGTTGTTGCCCAACCGGAAGTATTAAATTCCAATTATGGCGACAAGATATTTCGCCGTCTCGAGATCGTTTGTCGCGCTGCCTTTATTGCTTATGAATGTATTCAAAATCAGAGGGATTCGGAAGGGAGGGATCTCTGATCTGCGATCTCCGATCTCCGATCGCCACTAGCTGCCAACGAGATCCATCAAACGCCGGCGCAGTCGTTGGCGCACATCATCAAACTCGGGCAGGGGCACCAGGTTCAGATCCTCTCCAGAATCCAATCGATGGTCGTACAACTCCTCGCCATACACATCGTGCCAGTCTGAAAAAACAATTGACAATTTTTATAACAAAAAAAAAGGAATGTGTAGTTAATAAATTCTGTCAAATTTTAATTGTAATTGTAAATTGTAAAACAACTTGTTTAAAAGAAAAATAAAGATTGAGTTTAAAATTCATTTTTAAAAAAAGGCCTCTGAACTTCAAAGGTTTTGTTTGTAAATAGAATAACGCCTGTAAAAAAGATGTAAAATATCTAAACAATAAAAAAATTATAATGTTGTAGTATTGCAGTAAAAGCTTTGAAAGCATAACCTTAAGTATTATATACGCGTTTTAAATTTCTTTCGCTTTATTTCTTATCCATTCCGTTTTTTTTTGTATTGGATCTTTTATCAAAATGTTTTATATATATATCACTTGACTATTTTTGGAACAGACTTTAAAATTTGATTCAAATTTAAATATAAATTTATTAAACTTAATCTTAAACTTAATCTAATATCAGCGAACTATTACAACATTTATCCAAATTCATATGCATTTTAATTAATATTATCATTTTATATTTAATTTAAAAATACATCAAATTTAAGATTCATAGTTACTAGTTTTGTATCAGTTTATTTACTTAATTTAGTAACATTTAGTTTTAAAATAAACTGTATTTATTTTTTTTGCAATACTCACCTCTGCTAAAGTTTTGGGCATGGAATCTCACCCACATGGTATACCTATAAATATCAGTTCTGAGGCTATATCCCATGATTTTGATATTTCGCAGCTTGGGCTTGTCGCTATTCGGGTGCTTTGTGGGCAACATTCCCGGGCGGGGATACTGACTGAGGGCCACATGGTCATCATCTAGAACAGAGTAATATATCAGTTATAAAGAAATTTCAAAAATATATAAACTTACCTGTGCCCAATCCCATTAGCTGGTGGTATAGACTTTTGCCCTCGCCACATGTCAATTCCTGGGAGTCCTGACAGCTGGGTAACTCGGGCAGCCCGGCCAGATCCACCAAAGTGGGGAAGACGTCCAGAAGTTCGGTGATGCCATGATGGTACTTCGTTTGCGAGAGTGGAAACTGCGGACTCCTGATGATCAATGGAACCCTGAGGGCCACCTCGAAGTTGCTGTACTTGGCCCATTCGGCATGTTCGCCCAAAGACCAACCATGATCTCCCAGGACAACCACCACCGTATTATCCAAATCCAATCCTCCCATTAGCTTGCCAAACAGATCATCCACATAGGCCACCGAGGCATAATAGCCCTGTCTTATTTGGGCAGCCTGATGTCTGGAAATCGGTCCATAGGGAAAGGATATATTCGAGTGCTTGAAGTCATCTCTGGCACGAACATCTGTGTAGGGATTCCAGGCCACTGCCGGCATATCTGGTGGTTTCATACTGTCCTCCGTGTAATTGAAAAATTGGGAAAGTTTAAATCTGGAGAGGAATTGCCGCGGAAAGCGAAAATTTATATGTGGCTTATGGAAACCCATGGCCAGGAAAAAGGGCTCCCGATTGTTAGACTTCCGGGACCCCACAAATCGCAAAGCCTCCGCCACGGACTCAATGTCCGGCAATGTCTTGTACGGCTGCGTTTGCAGCTCCACCGGGCAAATGAGATTCTTCCGGAGAATGCCCTCCCTATCGGGACACACCGGGGAATTCATAAACTGCTCCGTGCGAGGACGAAATGCCGGAGCTGACCAACTCAGCGGGAAGTCATCCGTGTTGTTCGATGAGAGGCCAGGATGGAATACTTTCCCACAGCTGTAGGTGTAATATCCGTGCTCTTTGAAGTACTGCGGCAGAGTGGTAAAGTTTCCGGTAAAAGTACGCCAGTAACTGTAGAAGTCGTAAAGATGTAGGGTATCCGGACGCCGACCCGTGAGCAGGGAATTTCGACTGGGTGCACACAGAGATTGCTGAAAGTGTTTTATAGATTAGATTGTAGTGATAGTACAATTACAAATTATATTACAATTTATTGTAAGGCTTTTTAGTAATTTATTTAAATTTAAATTGTAAATAAATAAGACTAATGTAAAATAAAAAATAAAGCATGATCTAAAACAATTATACTGCGAATTCTTTTTCTTTCTTTCTTTTACTCGAATGCTAATCTATAAAAATGTATATTCAATGAATTTTATAGGTAAGATTGTAGTGTTAGTATAATTGGAAATCATTTTAAAATTAAAAGCAATCCTAGAGTTTTTATAATACGGATTACAATACCCAACCCCCGATTCTCACCTGACTATAAGTCCTTGTAAACACATGACTTCCCCGGGCGAAGGCATCCAGATACGGTGTGCTGGCCAGCGGATCTCCATAAACCCCCATCACTGGACGCAGATCATCGAAGATCACCATCACCACATTGGGTCGTCGTGGAGGAGCAACTGCCTCCGCCAGAATCGATGGAATCAGCAGCGAGAACAGGAGACGAGCACTGGTCATGTCCACGGCAAAGGAATTTCGCGACTGTTGACTCGAAGATGCCGACACGGCGGATGTAGATGCCGGCGAATTTTTTGTGCTACCCTGTGCCCATGAAATCTGAAAGAGGGGTATATATTCTTTACGTTATCTATTTTTATACCAATTTTTTTTAGATTTTAAAACAATTTTAATTCATAAGAACTCAAAATGACTATCAATATAAACAAATATTTTATTAAGGAAGTCTCAATGAAAATTAATTTATAAATTTCATCATGGAAAACAAGTTAATTTATTTATATAAAAAATTTTTTTTAACAATTTAAAATAAAGCTTCCCAAGAATAAATTGAATGTGATTTTAATATAAATATCAAATCGAAAAACCAATTTTTCAATTATTTATAGTTTTTAAAGGAATTAAATTAATTTAATAAGCTTTATAAAAATTTGCATAATCAAAAACAAATATTAAAATATTTATTACATTTTAAAATATCACTTTCACATTAAAATTTAAAATTTAAATATGTTTTAAATTTACACAACAAATGTGTTCTTAGATATTATTTCAAGCCTTTATTAATATGACAGGAATATTTTCATTTGTTTAAAAGATTTCAACAAGGTATCTTCGGGTTGTTTCTCTTTTCCTTGAAGCACTCCACTTGTTTACAGTTTTACGCGGCAAAGTGCAAAGAACATTGAAAATACGGACGCGGGCGTAATTCATAACCGCCCTCCATTATATTTCAATTGAATTTAACGGAAGCGCGCTTACAGTGTACTATATAAAGAAGTACAGTAAAACCACTATTACAAGAACTTTTATCAGTGGAATTTGCACACTCAAATCTTACTACAAAACATATTTACAAAATTTATAGTACATTATTCATTCTCCCACCCAATTTTTAGTTTAGGCATTTATAATTTTTATATAATATAATATAATTATATATATAATTTTTATTTAACTTTTGAAAATAAAATTTAATTAATAAAATCCTTGCCATGCAAAATATAAGAATATAGCTGTTCTGCTTTTAATAAAAACATTTTTTTCTGATTTAAGACTTATGATTATTGCACACTCTTTTATAATGCCAAATCACGATTTTGTTTTATTAAATGTCTATAAAATACAATTTTAGGGTCTGATTTAGGCAAATTGTACTGTACATGACCGTTCTCTTTGTATGAAATAGCCGGACAGTGACTGGAAATCGGGGGCACACCACAAACAGCCATGATTAATATTTACACATAATATTTAATGATTTGTGAGCTAATGATTAACAATAACAAAAGTATTGGAACTTGTGATATCATAAAAAACAGTCCCCATAAGGGAATGGTCACAGGTGCCGGCTCTGATAGTAAAGGGGGTATCGATTTTTTATGTGATTTTTTTGGGCAATCTTTTCAAGAAAACCCTGTTAATTACTGGGTTGTCCTCTCTAAAAAACTTTCCAAAAGCCAAGGGCATGTAATTTCGTGTGATTTCCGGGGGTTGAGTCCTCCACAATGCCTTTTCGAAATTCTTAAAAGCCAAGGGAATTACATTTTTAGGTGTATTTGTGGAGAATCTCATTTAGAAGACCGTTTCGTAGTTGGTTATTGGGTAATTCTCTCCCGAAGGCAAAGGGGTTTGTATTTTCAAGTGATTTGTTTGGGAAATCTCCTCTAGAAAACCGTTCCGCAGTTAGAGCAGCGTTTCTCTTTCATGGCCAAGCAACAGAGGATTCCAAGGGGGAAGAAGAAGATGGCGCAGACCAGGCCGCAGGCGGAATAGGTGTCCTCCAGATAGCCAATCCGGCAGGCCGGACATCCTCCAATCACGATGATCTCCGTGGGCATAGCCACCGGAGGGGGCTGAATCACCACACTAACCGGCGTCGTCTCGAAAGCTCCATAAGTGGGCATGTGCATGTTCGGGGGCGGAGCAGTGGGTGCTCCATGATGTACGCCCACAATCAACCGGGAATCTGGAATAAATCCGGGGTTTTACTTTCATATTTATCAATGTTTATTTTCTTACCTTGCGAGGAGGTGGTATTCATTACTTCCTCGTAGCTCGGCGGCAATTGTGCATCTTTGGGGATACTTGCCATTGTAATGTGGCCAAAAAGCTTTTTCCGTGACTCACTTCTGTGTTTTGACGATTATCTAGGCTTTTTAACTACGCTTAACTTAATTGCGTTAATTTTTCCCCTTTTTTCCTTTGTTTTGTTAAAACCGCTGTGAGTTATCGCTGCAACAGCTGATAAGCGATAACTGCAATCGAATATATACCGTGAACTTATCGATTGAAACATTCACTTGAATTGGTCATAAAAATTCGTTATACAAAAGAATTTATATTGATTCTGGATAATTTGTTTTAAATAAACAAAGCTTTAAAAATATTTTCTTAAGTTGCATTTTAACATTTTTATAAAAATTATTCATTTAATATTTTATGTCTATAGTCCATCTCAAAAATGTGAATTAAGTCAATTTGCAAATTTAAAGTACCTGTATAAATCTGCAAAGATAGCAGTGGATTCCTTCAAATTGTATAAATTAAAGCATCTCAATTTAAAAAGAATTAACAATAAATTGCAGTTTAAAATGAAGAGTTAACAATAAATTCTATTTTAAAATCAGAACTGAAGAATTGATTGTCAAGGAATTTTTAAAATAACTCTAGGATTACCTTTAGCTTCCAAAAAGAGTTTACTTTACAAAAACCTATAAGCAAACTTATAGTAGCCATCTATTTGACTTTGCGTGAGCGAGGATTTCTGCTTGGCCAAAACCTTCTCAAAGTCCTGCAGCTCAATTTCGGTGGCCTCAAAATCGCGCTGGAAAGCCTCAATGGCAGCCTCATTGCAGAGATTACATAGATCCGCTCCTGAATAACGTTCAGTGAGGGAGGCAATTTGCACAAGATCCACATTCCCATTAAAGGGCATCCTCTGGGCGTGTAGTTGCAACAGAGCCAGACGAGATTCCACATCTGGGGCTGGGACATGGATGAGCTTGTCGAAGCGACCGGGTCGCATCAAGGCGTCGTCAATCATATCGGGACGATTGGTGGCCGCCACCACCAGTATGTGCTGCTGACTGCCACCACCCACAATGCCATCCATTTCGGTGAGCAGCGTGGAGAGAATCCTCAGCTGAACTTGGCCACCACCTCCGCCACTCGAAACTGTCCTTCTGCCAACCAGGGAATCTAATATATAGGGAGATTAATGGTGATGTTTGACTTAAGGGATTAATTATACTCCTACCAATCTCATCCAGAAATATAAGACAAGGCGCATTCTTTCGCGCCGTGTCAAATATTCTCGAAATAAATCTTTCGGCACAGCCCACATAGGGCGAGTAAACTTCCGCCGCCGAGGTGGCAATGAAGGTCATGTTAGCCTCCTTGGCCAAGCACTTGGCAATGGTGGTCTTGGCACATCCCGGAGGTCCATAGAGCAGCACTCCCTTGGGCAGAGTCAGTCCGAAGCGCGCGAAGGCGGCACTCTGTCTTAAGCCCGCTAAAACGGAGACCTGCAAGGTGCGTTTCAGGGATTCCATTCCTCCGATAACCTCGAAACCAGCCGACATTTTGGACACCCGCACATCTGTGGCTCGCGAGGCACTTGGCTGAGTTCGAAGCAGCGACTGGCGGAAGACTTGCTCCACATTGGAGTCCTCTTTTGTCAGCAGTTCCTGCTGCACGCGGCGCAGGAGGAGCGTTAGATCCGCCATCACATAGCCTTGTGTGTTTCTGGCCATGTGATCGAGTAGATGCTCCGTAATTTCCAGCTCATGTTGTTGGCAGAGTTGCTTCACGAGCTGTCTGCGTTGCTCCTCGCTGGGCATCTCAATGGATATCTCCCGCACAAAACGTCTGCGCGCGTGTTCATGCAGGGAGTCTGGGGAACCAGAGGTGGCCACACAAATAATGCCCTGAGGCAGTGCATCTATCAGTTTGAAAAGCTGAGCGGAGATGCGCAGGGAATTACCAGAGTTTTTGGGGTCAGCAGAACTTGTCGATGGGCAGAGCAGTTCCAGATCCTCAATGAGTATCACAATGGGCACTGAAAGTGGTAAAACGTGTACATTAGAAATGTATATAAATATATTAAGATGATATTTACGTAAAGGACGCAGCTGCTCCTTGAAAGTTTCTGCAGATTGAAATATCCTCCTTAGTTCCTCTTCCGTTTCTCCTGGGTATGAGCGTAGCACCTGGCTGGCTGTGATGTAGAAACAATTACAGCTATGGCGGCGCACGAACTCTCCAAGGAGGCGACTTTTTCCGCTGCCCACAGGTCCCACAACCAACGATGTGGTGGGAAATCTTAGCGAGTAACCGCTTTTGGCAGATTCCAGCAGCTGCTCCAAATCCTCCAAGGCCTGCTCAAAGCTGTGTAGCAGGAACTTAGAGGTGGAAACCAAAGGATAGGGCATTTCCAGACGCGTGTCCACAAGGAGCAGTTCAACATCTCGGGCTACTTCGAAGCATTCATTATCCGCAACTCCAGGAGCATCAAATATCTCCACACTGGCGATGCCCAACTGGGCAAGTCGTCTGTGTTGCACGGAGCACCCCTTTGTTAGCTTCAGGTGGCGCAGAAACACCCTCACATCATCCTCCAGATCCTCCAGAGAAACCTGAGGACGCTGGAGCAGTTCCTGGGTTACACTTACCACGCACGGTATCCTCTCTAGGCAGGGTACCAGTTTTAGTGGCTCCAGGAGCACCAATCGCTGATTGGTGAGTACAAATCTTGACGAGGAGGTGACTACTCCATCCAAGAAGCAACAAGTTTCACTGCCGGCACGCGGAGTAACCCAACATACTGCGTAGTTGCCATCGGAAAGATTGCAGCGGCACCATCCTGAACCTGGAGGATCCTCCCCAGTTGGCACATAGCATCTCTGTGGCTCTAGATCGCTGTCGTCCAGCAGGGAAAGCGGAAAAGCCGGAAAAATCCAACTGCCGTTGATGCATTTTGTTTACCTCGCTTCGATAACTTAATCGGCAGCGCGGTTCAGCTTACTTGGCTGTTTTCTAGCTAAATCAGACTTTTTTGACGGGAACTAACAGGAATAACTAAATGCAGCATTTATAATAGCAAGCCTTTTATTAATATAAACCACACACTATTTATTGAGTTATTGAATTTATCAAATAATAAACAAAAAACAAAGCATTAGTTAGGATAAAAAGAAATGGTTAATAGTTGTTAAAAAATCTAGCTACTTCTAGCTATTTTCTTCACTTAGCCGCATCCGCCTATCGATAGTCGCGGTAGTTGCCGCGATAGTCGCCGCTTTTCAAACATATAGTCGTACTCTTCTGACGCCATCGCCAATTAATCGCCGCTGTGACGCAGAATTTGTGTGTAAAACCTTGTAAAATTGGTGTAATTTCGCGTTCTAAAGCCCGTTTATTGCGGTGAAAAGTGGATAATAAGTGGCGCTACACCGGTGTCCACGCAAGTAATGCCAAGAGCAGCCAGTGAGTGTTGATTTAACCGGATTTTAACGACCATTTCTCACCTGGCCGATCGATCGGCGTTTTTTCTCTATATTTTTCTTGGTTTGTGTATGTGTGCGTGGGTGCTCCATTGAATCCTGGACTTTTGTGGATTCCCTTGATTTGCGACATCCGAAACAGGTAAACCAACGCTGCCGATGCGCGAAATGGCTGACTTGGATGCAGTGCACCTGGGCCTGGACGAGAACGAAGCGGACATCGCCGAGGAGCTCCAGGACTTTGAGTTCAACACAAGGAGTGAGGCTTCCGAGTCCAATGCAGGGGATTCCTCGGACTCGGAACCGAGCATAAGTTCGGTCAGCACCGCCACTTCCTCGTTGGTGGGCAGTAGCAAGCGGAAGACGACCAAGAAGCAGTCGAAGGAGAGTCCTCAACCCGCGGTGGTGGCCAAACCGTCTTCCAAGGCGTCATCCAAAAGCAAAGGCAAGCGGGAGCCCACTCCCGAGGAGCTGAATGGCGGCAAGAAAAAGAAGCGCACTGGCAGTGAATCCAAGAAGGCTTCTGCCTCCTCAGAGTCCTCATCCGATAAGGCGAAGGCCAAATCCCCGCCATCCGAGGAACGCCAGCCGCCGGCAAAGAAGTCGCGGGCCAGCAAGAAACCCAACTCCAATGCCAACGATTCCGGCGGCCACAAGAGTGATCTTAGCGAGGCCGAGGATGAGAAACCAGCTCTTCCCGCCCTGGAGTCAGATAGCGAGTCCTCCGACTCGGACTCGGGCACACAGCATAAAAGGAACGGAGGCAATGGAGGCGGCAGTGGCAATGGTCGCGGGAAACCCAGTTCCAAGAGCTCCACGCCGGAGAAGGATTCTGTTGGTCAGTCACACTCTCAGAAGGGCTACGACTACATGACCAAGCTGAACTATCTGTTCCGCGACACGCGATTCTTTCTCATCAAGTCCAACAACAGCGACAACGTCCAGCTGTCCAAGAGCAAGAGCGTGTGGGCCACGCTGCCGCAGAACGACGCCAATCTTAACCAGGCCTTCAAGGAGGCCAGAAATGTGCTGCTTATCTTCTCGGTCAATGAGAGTGGTAGGTTAAAAGTTGTAATGGTGTAGGGAGATAAGCTTACTTTGGTGAGGGACGTCTGTGAAGTTAATGTAACAAGTGACCAATGTTTCTAAATGTTTCCCTTATTAATTAACCCTTAAAGTCTTTACATAATGGCTTAAATTATAAAGATATAGGGTAATACTAATAATTTAATGCAATTAACAAACAATTTTTTTAATGTCCCCTTAAATCTTTACATAAATGCTGAAATTTAATATTCCCCATCTACTTTAAAACTTTTTAAACTTCTTAGCTTCCTTGCTATAATGTGTAGTTAAAACTATTTTAAAGTTATAATGATATAGAAAAGAACAACACCAGCTTAATTTGTAAAGCATAGTTAACACATTTCCTGCAATTTGTAGATAATGTTTTAATTTACCCTTAACTATTTTCATAAATGGTTTAACTATACTGATATAAAGTAAATTTATTGTTAAGGGAAAATATGATTATAATTTTTTCTTCAATCTTTTACATAAATCATTATTTTTAACCTGCTTCCTTGTTAAACAATATAGAAGCTTTTTCTCCTTAGCTTTAACTTAATTTTTGTATTTGTTTTGATAAGCCAGCAGAAACTACCATATTTGCTGCTTACTTAATTGAAGTATTGCTTTTAATGATATTCTTATATTTAATTTAGTTAGCTTTATTCAACTCCAATTCAACCCTCATTTTAATATTATTCTGCTTGCAGGTAAATTTGCAGGTTTTGCCCGTATGTCGGCCCCCTCCCGACGGGACATCCCCCAGGTGGCCTGGGTGCTCCCGCCGAGCATTTCGCCCAAGGCGCTGGGCGGCGTCATCGAGCTGGACTGGATCTGCCGCAAGGAGCTGTCCTTCAACGCCACCCTGCATCTGCACAACACCTGGAACGAGGGCAAGCCGGTGAAGATCGGACGCGACGGCCAGGAGATTGAGCCCAAGATCGGTGGCGAGCTGTGCCGCCTCTTTCCCGAGGATGAGCTGATCGAACTCACACCAATACTCAAGAAATCCAAGGAGACTGCCCGCGTGATGCGGGAAAAGGGCATCCATGTGATCTACAAGCCGCCGAGAAGTCTCTCCTCCAGGGGACATGGCGGCGGAGGAGGAGGAGGAGGCGGCGGACGTGGTGGAGGCCGGGGCGCCAGTCACGACCACCTGGGTCCGATGCGTCACAAGCGGAGCTACCACGGACCACCGCACCATCGGCCGTATCGTCATCATCATGGCATGGGCCTTCCGCCGGGCGGTGGCTTCAAGCGCAGCGGTTCTCCCTACCGCCAGATGGTCAGTGGAGCAGGTGGAGCACCACCTGGCGGATCCGGCGATATGGCCATGCCATCGTGGGAGCGCTACATGTCGTCGGCTGCAGCCGCTGAGGCTTACGTGGCGGACTACATGCGCAACATGCACGGCCAGCTGCCACCGTTGCCCTTTGTTCCTCCTTTTGCCCAGCTGCCCATGCCGGGAGCTGGTGGCGCGGGAGCGGCTGGTGCCCTGCCACCGGGAGCAGCGGCCGCCATGTACGAGCAGCTGCCGCCACCGGTGCGGTACTACGATGGACCGGGTGCACCGCCCCTGCCGGATTATCCGCCTCCTCAGCGGCCGCCACCTCCGGGCTTCGATAAGGCGCCCAGTTACGAGGAGTTTGCCGCCTGGAAGAACGCCGGCCTGCCCACAGTGCCACCGCCGGGCTTTCCCGTCTACGGCGGCCCGGCCAATGGCGGTAGCAATGGAGGAGCAGGCGGAGCAGCTGGATCCCAGGCGGCAGCGCAAGGCGGAAGCATGGGAGGAGGTGGAGGATCCGCCGGCGGCATGGGTGGACCCGGTGGCTATCGCAATCGGGACGGAAACAATGGATCCGCGGGCGCTCGTCGACGAGAGTACGGAAATCGCAGTGGATCTTCGCGGGATTCGCGACCGTATCGCGAACGTGGCGGAGGCGGTGGCCAGCGAAGCTATCGGGACAACAGGCGCTAAGCTTGAGATCGTGCTCCTGCTGGCGATCGCTTCAATCAGAATCGGAAAGTGTAATCCTAATCCTCTCGCGTGTGTGAAAATATTGAATGCGTTTACGGTATAAGCGAAAAAGTTAAAGTATGATAAAACCGCTGCAAAATCCTAGACCTATATGAAAACCAGCTATCGTCTAGAGTCGATACAACAACTCTCTGTCCCAATCTTTCTCTATCCCGCTCACCTCAAAACACCCCCACCACCCACAACACTATGATTTAAACATAAACTTACGACTTAAGCAAATTTCAAAATAATTAAATATTTTAAACCACAAAAAAAAATACAAAATGAAAGAGAGAAAATGTGAACTTTATTTACCCAAAACCAAAACCAAAAAGAAATATCCAAAGAGCGAGAGAAAGAGACTTTAAAGAGACGACCAACCAACAACACAATGAACGAACTTAAGTTAACAAGAGATCAGTGATCAAAATCAGTGATGTGTGTATCGTGTGTGCCAAACCCCAAACACAAAGCCCCCATATTCTCCAACACCCCCCAAAAGCCCTTAAAGTTCCAAAGCGAGAGTTGGACAAGAAGCAAAAGCAGCCCAAAATCAATGACTTTCAAAGACCTAAATGGAGCCTGGCTCTAAATGGGGATTATGAGTAATAATCTCACTGCTACCTACCTTCAGAGACGAGGGTCCAGTCGTTTCGATCCGATCTATAAGCTTCCTTATACGTAGTGTATAAAACTAATGCAATCATTTTTAACACACTTACATGTCTTGCCGACAGAAGACCATATATATATATGTACAGCTGCGGTTAAAATAATAGTAGTGGGACAACGTAAAGTGATCAAAGTCATAGACAACTTTTTTTTAGTTTTTCATAATGATTACTTACTAGTAATCAAAATAAAATTTTAGTTGAAACTGTTATTAAATCCTTAAAATTCACTTCTCACTGTAAAAGATTTTATAACAATTTAAGAAAATAACCATAAATCCTCGTTCCTCTGGTATGACGAATATTTGAACATATGTTTTATTTTTTAAGTTAACAATTTTAAAAACATTTTTTTCTTTAATATTTTAATATTTAACCTTTTCCTTGTTTATGCGTATTTTTATGTTTGTCCCATTTAGTTTAAAGTACTAGCTTCACGAAAATGTTATACACAAAAGATTTTCCATATTTGCTTCCAAACTATTTTCGATTGCTATTTCCATAAGCTAAAAAACTACTATTATTTTGAGCGCAACTGTGTATCCCAGAAACAGACACACATCCGCCTACATTTTGGCCCGGAGTTCGATCTCTGGCTTCCTTTGGCCCCATAGAAATCCAAACCGTAGCAAATCGAACTGTTTGACCCACTGTAGTTGGTCACCGAATTCCCCACCATCGATTCCACGCAATGACTGCCACATTTTCACGCTTTTCACGGAGCTTTTGACCGCCGACAAACACTCAAACACTTTGCCGGACCGACCTAGGGAGTTTGCTCTGTTTCTTTGCAGGATCTGGACATCTCTTTGGACACCGAATGCAGTTGGAAAGCTCCTCATTACAGAAAGGATTAGGAGAGAGACTTGTATAAGGACAGATATCAAATAAAGACTAAAGACTGATTTAAAATATAATCCAACATTGTACTTTATTGGGGTGTCAAACAGAAACTTAAATAAAGTCTTCAAGATTTTAATTTAACGAGACAGCTAAAATTTATTTACTTGAAAAACTCATTTAAAACTTAATGTTATGTGTCGTAGCTATTTAGCTGTTTTATAAAAATTAATTTGTAAGGAGTAAACAATATTTATTAAAATTATATAATCTACTAATGACTGCAAACTTGAAGTTGTATAATCTACTAATGACTACAAACTTTAAGTAATTGTTTACACAGTTTTTTGGAATGAAAGTTTCCGGTAGATTATTTCTTTTTTTAATAACCAAGAAGCGACATTCTTTTAAACTTGGTTTTAAATGACTTAACTTTATCTGTGTTCAAAAAACAAGTAATATTCGTAAAGTAATGTAAATAATCATTACCTAGCCAACTTTTAAACGCATATGAAGGCTCCAAACATATTTCGTCAGCAATTCACTCGTCACTCAAGGCAATTTGTGCTAGGCGATAAGTTTTTAATAATTACAATGGCAGCTCCTAAATAAGATCCAAATTGTTTTTGTTTTTTTTTTTAAAGGTTCTAAGTTGTTTCTTTTAAGATTTTGTTGTGAAATAATGTTCAAAATATTTAAAAAATCAAGTTTTTAAATCCAGGTAGCTATTTATTTTTTTTAGATTACAAGAACTGGTGCATTAATGTACACTGGGTTTTTTATTAGGCGTTCATAATTGCAGGGTATAATATTGTGTTGCTGAAGGGATTTTATAGAATATTACTGAGGACTTAACATCCTTCGCACCAGCACTTGAGGCTGGGGCTGCAGTGTCCAGTGCCTCGTCCTTCCTCCCTGCACACTCGACGGCAGGTCTCATTGTCCCAGACGGCACAGGGACCCCTATATTTTCCGGACAGACAGTCGGCATCGGCTTGCTGGGATCCCAGGACCACCAGCATCAGGACGGCGAAGAGGGCGAACAAGTACTTGATCTGCATCATCTTGGCACAGTTCTCGGGGAATGTTTTTTTGTTGAAATATCAGCGACTTATGGCTTGGAGCGCTCGCGGAGGAGCTTATATAGTGCCACGATCTCTCAGTCGAGCAGCTCAGCCGAAGCCAAAGCAAAGTCGGGTATATACGCAATAGATCAACCACATGATGATGGATGTGTACTCACATTTAAAAGAATAATTTTAAGGGAGATTGCCTTCCGCTTCTTATAACGATAAAATGCTCATAAACTTACTATTTAAACTTAAAGTTAAAAAGAAAGCATTTTATTTATTATTTTTTACTTATTATGCCAAATGTAACTGGACTCATCCAGATCTAGAATAATCTATTTACCAGGGCAAAAATAAATAGATTAATTGAATGAATCTGGAACCACAGCGGAATACAAAGCTATGTTTAGGAACCCACAACAATTACTTATTTAATTTCGCACCAGACAAATTTGCATACACAAATGGGATGTACCGATTCCGGAATGTATCTGGGAAGCAGATAAGATGACTAACAGTCCCGCTGAGGCATACTTTTAAAAGATGGGGCATTTATTTGCCACACTTATTTTTATAGATTAACAAGAATTTAAATTTAAACATAATTTACCATCTCTTATTGTCTTAATCAAGCAGATTTGACTATAAATAGGCAACAACCTGTTGAGATTATAACAAATTAACAACACAAGGTTCAAAGTGCCTTTATAATTGCAGTGAAAAGCCCAGGCTAAAACAGAAGAAACAAGAAAGAGATAAGAACTTTAAAATATGAAGCGTAGCTTCGGTCAGCGTATGGGGAAAATCCCACGTAATCGCAGACTAGATTAGAGACCCTCATAAATGGCAATCGCTGAGTTCTAGACTTGAAAAAAATATTATCAGCAAAGAAATATTTTTAAAAATTTAAATACTCAGACAGTCGAATTCTATCCGTAATGTAAATAATTTCACCTCTGGAGCTTTGGTATATTTTGTTTTAGAGCATTAATATGATCTGAATTTTTTTCGTGAAAATATAAAAACTTTTAGCAAAAATACGATTTGTGTAAATTTGTTTACACAACCAAGCGATAAACTGGTTTGAACAGCTGAAGAGCTAAGCTAAGAAGCCTCAAGTTTTATTTTTTTGCTTAAATTTAAAAAACTGTTTATAGTTTTGAAAGCCAATTTATTAAAACGAGGTATAACATGCCTAAAATGTTTTTATTTGCATTCTTTTAGTAGTTTTGCTTGCCATCCTTTTCACTTTACAACAAATATATTTTATTTGGTAGTTCACTTTTTTTTTAAATTAAAAAAAAATGATTTTTTGTTTTGTATGCCAATTGATTTGAAATTAAATAACGAGTTCAACGAGATATGACATTCTACCTTATGTTTTTTATTGGCGTTGCTATGGTCAATAATAATTATTTTTTGGGGGAAATAAGTAAAATATTTAATATAAGTAAGTATTTGTCATGTCTACACTTTAACGACATATAGCCAATGCTTCATATATATATATTATATAGTTTTCTAAACGTTTATAGTAGAACTTTACCAAGTCAACATAATCTTTTAAATAGGTATTTTTATTTTTAGACCTTTCAAAATAACAATCAATTTTTGTATACTAGACTTCTAAATGTAATCACCAAAAACTCCGTAAAATAAAAAAGTAATAGGTTTGTTTTCACAATATGTATAGTATTTATTGTTTAAGGTTTTTTGTTTTACGAAAATTAAATTTAATCATACAACGAACAAACTTACAGATACATTTTATAATGCAATTAAAACATTGACTTTATATATATATAATGTTTTTTTTATACTTTCATTTATCGCTTTAGCTTTAAGTAGACACGTTTAATTTTTCAACTTTTGCGTTTCGTTTCTTGTTTCGTTTAGTGGTTTGTTTTTCTTTTTTTTTAATTTGTTTGCCCTGGGCGGATGCAAATTAAATAATTAAGGTGTATATAAAAAATACAAAAACAATGCTCCTTTCAATTGTCCAGAAGTTGCGATATGTTTTCACTGTGGCGGGACTTGACTCGACCGGCGCTTGTCCTTGTCCTTCTCCTTCTCCTTGTCGCCCTTTCGTCCGAAGATGCGGAACATGCCGCTGCGGCGCTCCTCCTTTGATCCCTTGCTGCTGCCCTTCACCCCGGACACGGAGGATATGGACTGGGCCTCGCTTTCGCTGGAACTCTCCGCCGAAACGCGCGAAAAGCTAATGGAGTCGGGCTGCAGGGACACGGGTCGGTTGCTCTCAAAGCGTGTATTTCCCCAGCCTGGTGGTATAGAATAAAAATAGGTGTAAGTGGCGGATTATCTTCAAACACAAGAATGAATCATGCATATGAGGAGTGTTTTTGGAGTGGAGCATAACATAGAGTGTGGTGGACAGGCAATAGGATTCCATTCTTAGCATAAATATCTTAAAATTGATATATCACATAAATATGAAAAAGAAAAGATGTAAAAGGAAAGATCACTTATGGATAACACCTAAAAAATATAACTCAAAACAATATTTATGTTTCAATTAAAGTTCTGGGGGGTTTCTGATAGACTCAAAAAAGTACAAGAACAAATTATGATTATTATAAAAACTATCATTTTTACAATATTAGTTTTTAGATTATATTGTTTATTCAATTATTCTACATTGATATAATTTGAATTCATTTTCATTTATTAGTTTTGAATTAATTTGTACAATATTAATTTTTAAACGAAGAAAATTAGAAATATTATTTTTATAAGGAAAGAAGATATGGTATTGGGAGTATTATTCTTTTATAAACTTGATTTAGAAGTATTGATGGTTTTAAGCTTTATAATTTTATACAAGGATTAGTTAACTTGAATTGATCCAAAAACTTTTGATATATTAAATTCTTAATCTTTACTATTGAAGTATGTTTGAGTTATATAATTGTATACAAGGGATAGTTAACATAAGGTATAGTATATATAGAACCCAAAGAAATACTTTGCAAACTCGTGCGCAGATAGGATCGGCGGGTTAGCTTCACCGGTTTGAAAGTTGAGGAACCTTTTTTCCACAAAACAGGCATGCATTCAGGGTAAAGAAATATGTATAAAAGATATACATTCAGAGATCAGCCAAAAACCGAAAATACACTTAGGACTAAGTACAAAAGGTACTTTATACAGATTGTTAGGATTAATGAGTTTTCGTCTAACCACCGAGTCCAATTCCGATTGAATCGTTATTGTTATTGAGATGCAGACCCATGTAGCTTGGATTACTGATGGCATGAGTGGGCTCCCCGGCCCCGGAGCCCCCAGTTGATGATGATTTGGTCGATGAGGTGGGCGATAATGAGGTTAGATGCCACACAGTGCGACTGCTGGAGGTCACTTGATGGTGATGGGTGGTGGTCGAGGTGGTTGAGGTGGTGATCGTAGTAGTCCCGCTTCCTAGCTTCACATTACCATTGCCATTGCTGCTGGCTCCACTGCTGGAATAGTTGATGGTGCTCCTCTTGGGGCTGCCACCTCCATTGTTGTTCTGTGCCTCCATCTCGATGAACTTCCTCGTGGAGTCGATCCTGCCCGAGGGAATCCTCTGCTGTTGTTGCTGTTGCTGCTGCTGCCTCGCAGCATTGTTGTTATAGTAGTCCGGCTGACTTTGCTGACTTGCCGCCGCATTGAAGGCATTTATCCGCTGCTGCACTTGCGCCTGATTTGGAGTCGTATTCTGATGGGAATGGGAGGAATGCTGGGGATGCTGATGATGCTGGCCACCCACTGGTGGCATCGTCGTTGGCAATGGCGGCGGATTATCTAATACACACACGGCATTGCGTTTTGGAGGACAATTTGTACAATGTGAGTGGATTGGTTGAATGTGGAGTTGGATTGAGTTGGTCGAGGTGTATGGACAGAGACACAAATGGCTTGGGCACAATGGGCATGGTCATCCCACCCATTTAGGAGTACTCACCCGATTGTCTGGCCTCGCTGTTGCGTGTCAGCACCGCGCTGTCATCCTTGCTGCTCCCATTCTGCTGGACTCCAGTCAAACCGGCGGGCAAAGTGGCGGATTGTTGCAGGTCTAGGCGGGATTAACAGTTTATGTATTAATAACAATTGATTTAAGGGGTTATCCCTTTTTTTTTTAAAACCGGTAAGGTTTTTTCACTATAGTATTACCAGAGGAACTTTGGCGATTGCGCATCACTACTAGATTCTCCTGGCTCTGGCGATGGCTGGCCACCGGAGGCGCTCCTCTGGGCGGTATTGGGGGCTTCTGATCGAATCCGGCGGTGGGTGAACTGGGGGAACTGGGCTGGGACTGCTGCTGCTGTTGCTGCTGCTGTTGTTGCATCTGTCGCTGCAGGAAGGCCATTTGGGGCGTGGCCGTGCCATCCAGGATCTGGCCACCACTGGTGCGACGCTGGGAATCGGGCGAGGAGTTGCGGGAGCTGACTGGCGAATCCACGCTGCTGGTCACCTTGATGTCCGGAGAACTGCTCGACTGTTGCTGTTAGGATAAAATAAATTAGGTATTAATATTCATATTTTATAAGTACTATATACCGCATCTTCAAAACTTCCAAAAAAGTGTACTTCAAAATTTAGTTAAGTACCCCATGAAAAATTAAGTCGAAAGACACTCTTAAATAGACTTTGAATATTTGTTTTCTCTATTTAAGATTTTTTTTCTTTTTCAAATTAAGTTAAAAGTTTATTTTACACTAAAATGTGTGTTTGAGGAATACCAATATGTTTGCTGTTTTATACAAACAAAAAAACGCGAATTCTTGAGGAGAAGATAGGCGAACACATAAAGAAATCGCGCTTTGATCACTTGAAGATAAATTAAATGCGAATTCTTTAGAAGAGGAAGTCTTGCTTTTAATTTAAGCACATTAAAGTGCTTTGCTCTTGCTAAGAGCTGAAACTGAGAGGCTATAAAAGCTTAGTCGATCATACCTTCATGGATTCATCGTAGCTCAGGAGCTGCATGTTGGGCGGCAAACTGGCGTGGAAGGATATCTTGCGCACCCAGTCATTCAAGATGTCCAGCGAGGGAGCCTCGAAGAGGAACTCCGAGCCGTCGGGCAATCTGAGCCGGAAGACGTACTTCTTCTTGGTGTAATCCTCGGCCCGTTCGCACTTGGCGCCCAGGATATTCACGGGGGCAGTGGCCGTCTTCTGTTGCAGGAAATCGTTATCGTCCTTGAAGAAGCACACCAGTTGGCCACAGAGCACGGTGTGGAATTGCTTCCAGGATCGCACGGGTGCCTTCTTTCCGCCGGATTGCAGGCCATGCTTGCGCTCCAGAGTGCCCTGAATCTCAACTGGCGGCAAATCGAATCCCTCGCCCTTCTGGTTTTTCCGGAATGACTGAGCCCGTCTCCTCGTGGTAAAGGACGGCGTACGCTTGGCCTGCTTGGGCTGCACCTTCATGCTCTCCGCCCGCTTGACATTGGCATCGGCCGAGCCACGACGCAATCGATCGCCAAACATGCCGCTTGAGCTCGACTTTTGCAGGGCCAAATGCTCGTTTTCGTCTCCGAATGGTGGCCTCAGTTGGGCGGGAACCGGAGATTGTGGGCCGCTGGTTTGGGCCGGTGTGACCATGGGCGAGGAGAAGATGGGCGTCTTCTCCTGGGAGGCCGCATTCTGGCGGTGCTCATGTTGCTTCTCCGCTCGCCTGCGCTCGTCCGCCAAACGCTGCAGTTCCCGCTGCTTCAGCTGCTCCAGTCGCTCCTTCTCCAGACGCTCCTTCTCCTGCAGCTTGCTGATCTTCTCCTGTTCCAGCTGATGGCGGAAGAGCTGCTCCAGCAGCGTTATCCGCTTGATGGCCTGGAACTTCTCCTCCTGGGCGGCCACTGTCTTTTCGAAGTCCTCATGCCGTCGGAGGAGATCCTCCACTTGGGGTATGGAGTCACCCAGTTTGGCATCCTTGAGCTGTGGCTCACGACTACTGATCCATTGCTCTAGTATCTCGGCATCCTTGAGGAAGAGTTGCGTGTCCAGATTGAGTTCGTATATCTCACGACGTTTGCGTAGTGTGTGCTTGAGGAGTTCATGACGTGCCTGCAACACCTTGATCTTGTCCTCCACTTCATGGGCCAGGAAATGCTTCTCCTTGATCAATTGCTGCCCGTTGGCGGCGAACTTGGCAAAGGTTTCATCGCGTGCACGTATCTCAGTGTCATGGTCCTTGGTGCTGGCCAGCAAAAGCTCTGCTCCCGCCACACTGGTGGCCAATTCGGGTGCCGTGATCTTGGCCAGCATCTCGTTGATCCAGGCAATCAGATCGCGGTACTCATCGAAGTAGGATTGCAGCTGCTCCGCCTGACTGAGTTTGTTCTTCCTGGCTCCAGTTTTCTCCTTCAAATCCGTCCAGGCCTCCACCGTCTCATCGCGTTTGACCTCAATGTGTTCCTTGGCATCGGGATAGATTTCGCCCAGCTTAACAGCTTCAGCCAGGACAGAGTCCACTTGACCCTGGATGCCCACTAGCTCGGACTCAAACACCTGATGTTTTCTGCCCAAGGCCTGAATGCTCTCCAAATCCTGGCCATAATCCTCGGAGATCAAAGAGGCATCCTTCTCGTTGATCAGCTGAATGGTTTCATCTGCCACGCGATCGTAGACATGCACCTGCTTGGCTCCAGCCAGGGCATCCTGGCGAGCATGCACCAGATCCTTGAGCTCCTCCCAAAGTTGCTTGGTTTCATCGCGTTTGGATTTAATCGAACTGCGATAGGGATTGTTCTCCTGGATGAGACGATCGCCACGTTCCAGACAGGCCTCCACCCTGGCCTCGTTGGCATTCAGGTTGGAGACGAAGGACTCAAAGGCCAGTATGAGCTGCTCCACGTGCTCCACATCCTCGCCGTAATCCTCGCTGGCGGTCACGGCCATCTGATCGCCCACCCACTCGTGGAGTTCCTCTGTCTCACGCAAATACTCAAACAGCTTCTTGCACTCGCCCAATCTCAGCTCGCGCTCCTTGGACAAACGCAGCAGATCCTCGTACTGCTGACCCACCTGCCCGTTCTTCTCCCCGATCTTGGAGCTATCGAAGTGATTGCGTTCGATCAGGCCAGTGGCCAACTTGGCCACCTTTTCGATGGAGGGCTTGAAGGCAGTGAGCTCTCTCTGCAGGACCTCCAGTTTCTTCTGGTGACCCTGAACGGAGACCTCATCGCGACCGTAGTCACTGCTGGCCAAGACTGGTCGCTTTTCGCGCATCCAGGCATCCGCCTCGTTGGCCTCCACATAGAAGAGCTGACTCTCGACGGCATCCAAGAGGCGAAGGCGTCTGATGGCAGCCAAATCTCTTAGTTGAACCAGTTGTTTTTGTAGCAACTCCGATTTGTACTGCAACTGTTCGCTGGCAAAGTGATTGTCGCGGATCATTTGCTGACCCCTTTGGAGGAGAGCCTGTATCAAGGGTTCCTGTGAGGTCAGTTCCGCCTCCAAGGAGTTATGCTTCTTTTGCAGACCTTGCACTGACAGCAGACTCGTGCCGAGATCCTGGGAACCTGCCACCACTTGCTTCTCCGCCAGCCATTGCAGCTCATCCTCGGCATCGCGCAGGAACTGCTGCAGGCTGAGCGAATCCTCCAGGTTCTCGCGGCGTATGCCCAAGGGTTCGTGCAGCGTATTGTATCTGCGTATGCTGACAGTGGCCCTCTCGTGGATTTCGTGACGCAGGAAGTGATCCGCCTGGAAGAACTGCTCATCCTTCAGCTTGAGTTGCTCAGCCAGCTCGCCATGGTGGGCCACATCCGCCTCCAGACGTTCGTGTTTCTTCAGGAGATTGCTGACGGCAGCCAGATCCTTGCCGTAATCCTCGCTACTCAACTGCAGTTCGACCTCATCCATCCAGTTGTTGAACTCATCCACACTCCGGCTGAAGGCCAAGGCATCGTAGGCCTGCTGCAGTTTGTCCTTTTTGGTCTGCGAGGCTGCCTTCAGCTTGAGCCAGTCGCCCTCGAGCAACTGCACCTGCTGGGCAATCTCATCCCTGGCAAAGTGCTCACCTCGAATGAGGCGTTCGCCCTCGTGTATGACCGACTGCACGCGGGGTGAGTTACCCAATAGCTCGGCATCGAAGGCAGCATGCTTCTGTATCTTGCTCTGCAGATTACTCGGCTCCCGGTAGTTCTCATCCAGGGCCACCTGCAGCTTCTGCACCAGCCAGCGATCGATCTCGTACAGACTGCGCAGGAACTCCTGCAATTGCAGCGATTGGATGAGCCTCTGTTTCCTCTCCTCTGACAATTCCAGTAGTTTCTGTTTCCTCCTCAGTATGTAGGCCAGTTTTTCGCGTATCAAATCCGCATCCTTGGGCTCACCCTCCAGTATGCTATTGGCAAACTTCTGCAGCGTGTCCACGTGATCGGCATGGAGTAGCTGCTCGAAGGCATCGTGCTTCTTCAGCAGTCTTTCCACGGCCGTATAGGAGTCACCCAGATCGTCGTTGTTGAGGAAGGCCTCCTTGTTGGCCAGCCAGATCTCCACCTGTTCCACTTGGGCCTTGAAAAGCTGCAGTTGATGGGCCTCCGTCAAATCCCTGGCCCTTTCGCTCCACGCTTCGTTCAGAGTTTGGTGCAGTTCCTCCAGCACCAGCAGATATCTTTTCACATTCTCCGGCTGTTGTTGTTGCGGTCTGTTGGTCAACTGATCACCTTGTTGTTTTAGTCCAGCAAAAGCCTCTTCCCTGCCTTCAATCTCGACCTTACGTTCCTGATGCAACTCCAATTGGGTCTCACAATCATTGATAGTGGAAGGTGCCTGGGTATTGTTCATCTTCTTGATCATGTCGTTGACCCAGAGTTCCAGTTCCTTGACATCCGACACAAACTTGTGTGCCAAATAGGCTTCGTTGAGGATGCTCTGTCGCTTCACAGACAAGGCCTGCAGATTGCCCCAGGACTTGTGCAGCTCCTCTAGCTTCCTCTCAATATGCTGGGCACCACGTTCGGGATACTTTTTGATCAGGAAGTCAGCAGCAGTCTCGTGCTGATCAATCTTGAGCTTAACGGCGGACATGTCTCGTTCGAGGGCCTCCTCCCGGCGGATTAAAGCCTCCACGGCAGCCAGATCTCTGCCCGTGTCGGTGGAGCTCATGGCCAGCGATTTCTCGGCTATTCTCTCCGCCGTGTCGTCCACATCGCGATTGAAGACATGGATCTCGTTGGCGCCTCCCAGCAACGCTCTATAGGCATTGAGGGCTCCCTGAAGCTGTCGCCAATTGTAGTTGAAGTCCTTGCGCCTCTTGTCCACACTCTGGGTATCCGCCGGCACTTGGGCCTGGTTGATGAGCTTGTCGGCCAGCTGGTTGATGTGCTTCACCCGCTGGTCGTCCACTCGCATGTCCGAATCCACGTCGTCCAGTTTCCGCATCAGGGCATTGCAGTGCTCCAGATCGCGACCCGTATCGCTGGCCTGCACCATCATCTCCTTGTCGCGGATCCAGGCCTCGATCTTGTCCAGCTGACTGTTGAACTCCAGGCTATCCTGGGCCTCTTCCAGCCCTCGGCCACGCTGCTCCAGCTCGGCCAGCAATCCCTGCCAGGCCTGCAGCACTCGCTCAATGGCCAGCTTGATTTCCGGCGAGGATTCGTGCTGTTTGCTTAGCAGAATCACTCCCGTGTCCTGGATCTCCTGGATCCTGCCCTGATTGGCAGCCACTTCGGCCTGGAAGGCCTGGTGCTTCTGCAGCTTCTTGATCTTCTCATCGAGATTTGTGACCTCGGCATAGCTGGCCGCATCGGCCTCCAGCTTCTTTTGCTTCTCATTGATCCAGGATTCGGCCTCAGCGCAATCTCTAACGAATTTGGCATACAGCAAGGCATCTTCCAGTTTGTAGCGACGCACGGCACACAGATCCTTGACCTTTTGGCGACGGCCCAGGACTCCCTGGAGTATGGTCTGTATATTGGCACTGTCGTAGTGACGCTGCTCGATGAGCTTGCGACCATGTTCCTGCAGCAAAGCCACCTTCTCCTCCTGCGTTTGAATAAGTCGCTCGAACTCATCGTGTTTCCTGATCTGATTCTGCACATCCTCCACAGTCTGGCCAAAGTCAGAGCTACTCAAGGCCGCCTGCTGCGAACTGGAGAGGTTATCAATCTGCTTGGCATCGCGCAGGAAACAGAACAAATCGATCTTCTGCTCCAGCATGATTTTCTTCTTGTTCCAGGCGGCATGCAGTTTCTGGCGCTCATCCAACATGGCAGCGCATTTCTCCTCCACATCCGCCGCAGCATAGTGCCCCGTTTGGACCATGGAATCACTCAGTTCGTTGAGATACCGGAACTTATCCTCCCGGGCCTCAATCTCCCCATAGATGGCATCGTGCTGGATCTTCAGGGCAGTGGCTCCGGCGGCATCGCTCACATGCTCCTCCGCCTGGAGGGCAGCACGCAGGTTGGCCGACCACGAAACTATATCCCTGACGTCGGTCAAGAAGGTCTGCAGATCGGAGCTGGCAGCCAAGCGATCGCCACGGGCCGTCGATCGTTCCTTGAGGTCATTCCAGGCGGCCACCACCTTGTCCTGTTGCTGGGCGATGGCCGTGGCATTCGATGGATACTTGGCCTGCAGGCGCACCGAATCCTCCACCAGCACCTGCAGCTGGGCCTCCAGGGCCACAAGATCGTTCTCGAAGCCCTCGTGCTTGCGGAGCAGCGCCAAGGCGGAGTTCAAATCCTTGCCCAGCTCCTGGGAGAGGGCAGCGTTCTTGTCCTGGATGCGGAACAGTGCCTCGGCCACGTCCCGATGGAAGCGGTGAATCTCGCCGGCGGCATGGAGCTTCTGCTCCCGCTGGTTAAGCAGTTGCAGCAGGTTTTCCCAGGAAGTTCTACGGAATGTTACAAACGAAATACAACAAAAATATTTATTTAGTCTAATAGCTTATTTAAATTTTATAAAAAAAACCTAACTTTTATATCAAAAGGTTTTATACAAAGTTTGGCAGCAGTTTTAAAAAGAGTTTTATAATGTATTGTATTGTATTGTATTGTTAATTTAAAATATCATTAATTATAAAAGTAAGAGAATTTAAAATCGTAAAGCTATAGTTATCCATTTTTTCAATGTTGATTTATTCTGATTTAAAAAACACATTTTATAGAATAAAGAGACTTAAATATCATGAAAAATAAAGATAACAGTTGGATAAAAAAACAGTTGTTATAAAACGAAGAGACTTAAAAAATTTGAAATATATATTTATCACAACCATTGTGACTTTTCTTTTCTATGTAGACTCTATCTAAGTGACTGATTTATAAAACAGAAGAGTAATCATTATTTGCAAATACTTATAAAATCTTACTAATATCTTTACTCTTGATAGATAACCGCTCTCCCCCCGCACTCACCTCAGTTGTTCCTGTCGCTTCTCCACCTCATTGGCATAGGGACTCTCCGAATCGATGAGCTTCTTGGCCAGCAGCTCGCACTGATCCACTCGATCGGCTCCGACCTCGACGCGGTGCTTCAGATCGTCGAACTTGTTCTGCAGCAGCTGCAGATGCTCAAAGTCCTGGCCGTAGTCCTCCGACGAGGCGGCCTGCTCCTGCTCGCGGATCCACTGCTCCACCTCGTCGGATTCGAGGAAGTATTCGTGCTTGTAGAGGCTCTCCATGAGGCGACCCTGCCGTTGGGAGGCCAACTTATGCAGGGATTTAAGCATCTTCTCAATCAACTGCTGCTTGGCGGCCAGAACTTTGCTGTCCGGATGATTGGCGGCCACCATGGCGGCACAACTGTGACCCATTTCGGTCACGATGCCCGAGTAAGTGTCCAGCTCCAGCTCGATGGTCTTGTGCTTGGTTAGCAACTTGGCCGCGGAGTCGCGATCACGGCCATATTCCGTGGATCGCAGGGCATTGTTGCGCTCACCCAGCCAGGACTCGATCTCGCCGGCATCGAACAGATACTGTTGGGCCTTCAGGGACATGTCCAGCTTCCTGGATCTCTCCGCGCAATGCCGTTCCAGGTCATGCCAGGCCTGCTCCAGCTGCTGGCAAAGATTCTCCACCTGTTCGCGCTCGGGATGCTGCTGGGATATCAGCGATTGTCCTGCCAGCAAGGCCTTGTTGATCACCGGCTGGTGACCCTTGACCTCAGCCTCCAATTTCTTGTGCTTCTTGTGCAGCGACTGAGCCTGATGCAGATTCTGGCCGAGCTCATTGGACTTGGCTGCCGGCAGGTGATCGTTGATCCATTGAAACTCCGAATCCAGTTCGAACACAAATTTGTGATAGTTCAGGCTCTCCTCAAGCTTGGCTCTCCTGCGTTGGGTGGGATCCCGAAGATCCTTGAACCGCTGCTGCAGCTCCTTGGTGCCTGCCTCGATATTCCTGGCATTGAAGTGACCCTCGTGGGCCATGTCATCGCCAGTGGACACCAGTTCCGCAACCTTCTGATCCCAAATGGTGATCTCCGATTCAAGGATTTGCTGCTTGTTGATCAGATCCTTGCAACTGCGCAGATCATTGCCCACATCGCCACTTCGCAGGGCCGTGTCCAGTTCGTCCACCTTCTTTTTGGCATCCTCCAAGGCACGATTGTGCTCCCGCTGGGATGCGGCCTGCTCCAGCTTGCGACCCTTGTCCTCGGACAGGGTGAGCAGATCCTTCCAGCGCTTGTTCAGATCGGCCACCCGGGACTCCACCTCGGGCACTCGATTCCCGGCCTGGACCAGGGCCTGTCCATCCTTGGTCACATTCCTCAGCTGACCCTCATTGGCGCGCAGTTCCCGCTCGAAGGCCTGGTGTTTTTGGAGTTTGCGTGGCAGATTACTCAGATCCCGGTAGTTCTCATCGCCTGCAATCCTCGTCTTGTCCTGCAGCCACACCTTAAGGTCATCAGCCTCGGCGGCGAACTTGTGGAAGTCCTTGGAGGCCTGCAGCAGACGTTTCCTTTCGAATGCGCGATCCCTGACAGCCTTGCGCTTGCCCAACACCTGACCACGACGATCTCCGATGCTGCAAGTTTAGAAAATTGGTTAAATTATAAATATACCTTTTATAAATACAATATTTGTATTTGATTTTAACTTAATTTGTATTTTTAACAATGACCGTTTTATAGTTTTATAATATCTAACGGTCTTTGATTAAAATAATACCGATTACAAAATTATATTTATCAAAATACCAGTAGTTAGTTTTTCTGCGTTTTACTATATTACCATGTTTTAAATTTATTATTAATGGGCAATATTTACCATTCTGGTCTCTGATTTTTGAGCAAAGGACACTTACTATTTTGAATCGTAATGATCGTTGGCAATCAGCTTGTCTGCGTTGTCCGAGAAACCCTTGAGGATCTTGTCCTGGGCCATCAGGCTCTTCTCAAAGTCCAGGTGACGCTTCAGAATGGCCTCCACTTCATCCAGAGAGGACTGCCAAAGAAAGAACACATTAGTTTTCCTCATCCTTCAACATAAAGAGAAGTAATTCAACTAAATAAGTAACTATTAAATATGCCCCCACAAAACCAAAATCTTGTTTTAGGTGGTGCCATCTGCCGAACAGCGGGGTCAACATTAATTTTTAAATATGCTGTGACGTCATAATTAAAACTTTCTTTATAATTCCCAAAATAATAGTTAGATTTAAAACATTTTTGAAGTTTTCGACAGATATTGATCGAATAATTCAAATCTTTATACAAAGTTCCAAATGACTGGCTTTTAAAGTTAATAAAACTCAATCAAAACTCACCCCCAGGTTGTTGTACTCCAGGAAGGCCTCGTGGCTCTTGGTCGTGGCATCGATCTTGTCCGCCTCCCGGTTGAACATCTGCAGCTCGACGCACTGCAGCAGCCACTTCTGCTTCTCGGCCCAGCCGCGATGGATGGCATCCTGTTCGGCCTTCAAGCGCTCAATCACGGCCACCGTTTCGGCCATGTGGGGTTTGCCGTCGGACAGCTGCTTGCCCAGCTGGATGACCTCCACGAATTCGGTGTCATGGGCACGGATATCATCGCCTAGATCGTTGTGTTTCTTCAGCAGATTGTTGGCCGTCTCCACATCTCGAGCCGATTCATCGGCATTCAGTTGATCCTTGACGGAGTCTATCCAGGCGAGTAGAACCTTGGCACTGTTGTTGAAGATCTGCTGACCCACCTCGCTTTCGATGCGGTTGCGCAGATCAGAGCCACGCTGTTGGACCTGTTGCCACATGTCCTGGACCTCCTGTTGGCGCGCATTCACATTGTCCTTCTCCGCCGGATAGGCATTCTTCACCGAGTTGCCCAGGTAGGTTACCCTATTGACTTTGTCCTCCACTGGGGCCAATTCTCGCTCCAAATTCTGGTGCCTCCGCTGCAAGGCTTGAACAGTCCGTAGATCGGGCGTAATGACAGCCGTGTCCAGCTGCAGCATCTTCTCACTCATCCAAACTTTCGCTTCGTCGCAGGTTCGATTGAATAGCTCCACACTGGAGGCACCCTCCAGACTCTTCTCCCGCTGAGCCTTGGCATTGTTGAGGCGCTGCCAAATCTGATGGATCTGTCGCTGGCGGGCAATGATCTTGTCCAGCTGCGAGTGACCCTGTCGGCGGAAGGTGTCCACGGCGCCATCGATCTCCTCCACCCGCTTCGAGGCAGCCGACAGATCGGTGATGAACTTCTCGAACTTGCGCTTGGCATTGTCCACGCCCTCGCCCTCGTCCGACTTGATCATGCGCTCCTTCTCCTTCATCCACTTCTCGAAGTCGTCGCACTCGCGATAGAAGCCGAACAGGTGAATAGAATCCTCGAGCAGGGCATGACGTTTTTGGGCCATCTCCTGCAGCTCATCGTAGGTCTGATTGATCCTCTGCTGGCGCTTCTCCACGCTGTCGGCATTCTCATTGATGCTTTGGGTGGAGGTTCTTCTTTGCACAAGAGGTTTGGGTGCCACACTCACTGGTTTAATCCGCTTCACGGGCACCACTTGACGTACCAAGATCGTTTTCTTAACCTTTTGCAGGGACTTGACCTTCTCCGCTTTGGGCACAATGCAGGCCACTGGTCGTGGCTCCACTTCTCGCACATAATTGGCTGGCACAAAGCCCTCCACTCCATTGTCCTTGCGCACACACCACCAGTCATCGTTGGTCTTGGACTTGAGCAGCATCACCTCGCCCTTGTCCATCTTCATGCCTTGACCCTCGAATGGAAACAGGGATTTCACATGGGGCAGCAGCTTTGTCTCAGTGACCTTCTTATGCTCCAGCTTCTCCACCCACTCATCCTCCCACACTTCCTTGGGCACCAGACGCGTTTCGTTGACCCACTCCTCTTGCTCAACCTCTGGCAGTTCCGGCTCCACAGCAGATAGCTCCAGTGTGCATATGCCTGCCTTGATTAGCTTATCAGCCTGCTGGTTAAGATTGAGGATATCCCCGGAGTAGGCATTCAGTTCACCCTGCAGATCGCGATGTCGCTGGAGCAGAGCCTGTGCCGAGGGCTCATCGTTGCCATAGTCCCGCGAGTTGACCAAGGCCATTTTCTCGTTCAGCCAGGACTCGGCTTCATTCGCATCCGTGTAGAATTGATAGGCCTCGGCGGCATCCTCCAACTGGCGACGTCGCAGCTCCACTAGAGCCTCTAAAGCTTGCCAATGTTCCGCTAGAGAATCAATCCTGCTTTGGATCTCCGAGGAGCGGGGATGTTCCTCGCCTATTAACCGCTTGCCCGCATCGGACATTTGACCGGATTTGGGCTTCCTCGACTTGATCTCATCCTCCAGAGCTTTGTGCTTTTGCTGTAGCGAGAGCACAGCTCGCAGATCCTTGGCAGTGATGCCCGTTTTGCAGATGCGCTGCTTGTCCACCAGCCAGGATTCCTCGTTGTCGTAGTCCTCCATGAAGTGATGGAAATTGCGGGCCTCCTCCAGGCGAGCTCTTCGCGCCGCCGAACGACGCAGAAGTTCGGAGTAGGCCTCCTCCAGATCGGCCAGACGTTGGGCCAGCAAGGCCGCATCCTTGTGCTCGGAACTCTTGTAGGGCAGGGCCTGGCGATTGAAGCGCTTGAGGGTCTCGCCATAGGTATTCACCTGCAGCTCCTGCAGCGAATGAGCCTGGAGCAGTTCCTCCACGCCCAGCAGATGTGGACCCACATCCTCGGAGGCGAACTGTTGCTGCAAATCCTTCACCGCCTCCGTGGTGCTGGCTATTTCACGGAGCAGATTCATCAGGTTGCTCATCTGCGAGAGGTTCAGTCGTTGGTTCTCCAGCAGCTCCAGCAACTGGCGCCACTTGGCCATCACCTCCTGCTCCCGGCGACGCACTCGCTCCTTGCCATGGTAGTTCTCCCGGTCCAACTCCTCGGCCATGGCTGTCAGGTCATTGAAACGCTCTACGCGAGCCAGAATGTCTGCGGAAATGGCCTCGTGCTTCTTCAACGTGGCATCCACTTGGCGCAAGTAGCGCGGATCGGACAGCACTTGGATCATCTCCTTGAGATAGCCCTCTCGCAGCACAGACTTCTTCTCGAACTTGTAGTTCAGCTGCTCCAGTTTCTCCTGGCGGAGCAGTTCCTCGCGCAGGGCCACCTCGCGATGATGTTCGGCATACTCCAGGATCTGCCAGGCCTTCTCGATGTCATTGACCAACTGTCCATCCTGGGGATTATACGGCGGCTGATTCAAGGCCTTCAGCAGGGTGTTGATGGTGAAGTACAAAGCCTCGATCTCACTGCGCTCCTTGTATCTATAAAAAAATTGAAAAGTATCATTAATAATAACATTACGTTATAAGAATATATTGAACGGTATTTGGCTAAAGAATTTGCGTTAATAATAGGTTTGAGTTCAAAGAATTTGCAGTATAAGCTTTTTAAAGAGGCTGATAAAACAAATCGAGAATTCACATATATTAGACTGCCTTCAGCTGAAGAATTCGCGTTCAAAAAAAAATAAAAGTTTTTATCCTGTCAAGCTGAAGAATTCGCGTTCCGAAGTTAAGCTTTTAATGTACATATATATTTATAATTAAAAAAAAATTTGCACGTGTTGACCTGACATATTTGACATTCGTTTTTGGAGATGTTTTTGTTTGATTTGACTTTAACCGGCTACTCACTTGGGTGGCTTCTCAATGGTGCGGTACTCCTTGAAGGCCAGCAGTTCCCGCTGGATGCCCTCCAGCGAGTTGGGCAGGTCGCGCTGCTCCAGCTCCAGCGTCTTCTGGCGGATCCAGCTCAGCAGGTTTGTGGTCAGACCCTCGTACTGCATCTTCTTGCGATCGGCATCCATCAGCTGGCCGACAATCTAGAGGGGATCGACATAAAAAGAAAAGAGAGCGCTGGTTGAGCAACTTTCTAGGTGTAGATCTGGACCGCACCCGAATACGAATACGAATCCGAATCCGAATCTGAATCCGAATACGAATCCGATCGGGGGCCAATCCATTGTGAAGTAGAGCGTTAACTGTGGGACACACTGTTACGCTGCAGCGATTTCCAGAGGCGATTTTCCATGGGACTCTGCCAATGGCATCCGCATCTGAATATGAACCTGAATCTGAAAAAAAGTAGAGGTCTAACTCACATTCGCTATGCGCTTGCCGCTTTTCTGCTCGTTCTTCATGCGTGCAAAGGTGTGATAGTAGGAGGCCACATAGGTCAAGATCGACTTCTCATCCGGTCGGGCAGAGTCAATGTCCTCCGCATCGAGCAGGCTAACAAAGGGGAATTCGAAATTAAAAGTCATAAGTCAGTTAATTAAATCTATCTTCATTTCAATGATATTTGTTCAGTCGATGTAACAATAAAAAAAACTCTACCATTTGAACATTAAGGTGATCATTAATTAATTAATTAGAATTAATAATTCTAAAAGCCAGAAAACCTCTTAAGAATTTATACAAATTTAAAGATAAAATTTATGAGTGGTTTTAAAAAATAAAATATTATTGAAGCCGAAATATTTTACTATTTAAAAAACATTGGCTAAAATGACTTAGGAAAATAGTTCGATAGTTCGAAAATTTTCGATTTTTTCATAATAATAAAGCCTGTTGTAGTATTAGAAATTTAGTTGCCAATTTCTCCTAACAACTTTAGATCAATTGTTTTAAAAAATGACAAGAGTGAAACTTTCTATTTTGTGATGCAAATATAGAATGTTTTCTCCGAAACACAAAACCTAGAATTAAGCTTATAGACCCTACAAATCCTCACCTGGGAATGCCCAATTCGTTGGCGGCCGTGTCGAAGGCGTGGTTAAGATTGTCCAGGTTGGAGTTCTTCGAATTGACAATGGTGCTGTACTCGAACAGATCGGGGCGATGCGAGTGGATGAGTGCATTGAAGCCCAATCCGGAGCGCCAGGAGTTGGTGAAGTCCGTGATATTGACGCCCGGATAGCCATGCGTCTTGCGCTGGCACCACAAAAGCAGCGCATCTTTGGCGGAACGCTTCTCGCTGGACTCGTTCTCCTCATCCTTGAAAATAAAGTTATTTTAATTTTTAATTAAGTACTTTTGTTATACAAATTGCAAAGGGGACACCTTACCACATCGATTTCAATTTCCTGAATCTGAAACCGCAGAATGATGGTCCAGATCAGACCCAGGATGAGACGGGGGTTGCCATCGACAATGTCCTCAGCACCGATGGACTCCAGACGGACCTGAAAAAGAAGCCATCATAAACTGTTAAAAAAATATCGTAGTAATTCCAAGTATATTAGATTAAGGAATTTTATCGCTTTTGTTTCAGCCATTTAAGTTATGTTAAATATGTGAATAACAAATAAGTTTTATTTTTTATTTAAAAAAATAAAAACAACATAAAAAAAATTAATTTTTTGACTATTTGTAAACCACACCTAACTTATATGCAATGAAAATAAAACAAACAGCACACATTAAAAATCAATTCAATTATTTTAATTTTAAATTATGCAATTTAATATGTATGGCATTTTATATTATGATTTTATATATTTAATTAAAACATGAAGTGTAAAATTTTAAGTTTCTAGCCAGATATAACTATTTACTACGCCATTTTTGTAACAGTGTAATCATTTTTTCCATTCTCCACACTATCTCTTCTGCATTTCTTTCAATTTCCATTTGTTGTCAGTGGAGTGTGGAGCGTGGATTGTGGAGTGGGTAAGCTGCATATTGGGTTACCAAGAGTTCCACAACCCACAGAAACAGATACCTATACCTATACCTATAGATATCCAAAGTAGGTCTTTGCCTGCCCAGAAAGTCACGCATTATCAGGTGGAGGTGCTTGACCTTAAAGCGGCTTCATTTGCATTTATTGTGGGTCAGGTAACTCCCCTAATAATCTCAGCGAAGAAAGCATAAGTTACTAGCTGATACAGATCTAAATCGCATTATCATAGCTACAAAGTGGTCAGCGCTTGGCTACTGATTTATGGTCAAAGGTAAAAATTACCATTTACTGGAAAATATTTTGTTCCCGATTAAGTTACAAATTCATTATTTGTAATTAATAAAAAGGTTATATTTAAGAAAATGTGGGCGCTTCTTTGAGGTAAATCCTATAATTATAAAAGCCTTTTCAGACATTCATGATCAAATTTTAACTGTCTAAAAATGTATATTTCGTATTTTATTAATAATTTATGTGTTCCAAATAAATGTGAGATTTAAGAAAGAAAGCATTTAAATTAGTTAGATATTTCAAAAGTTTAAATTATTAACAAAGAATAGGGCATTATACTTTAAGGAAATATTTAAACAGCGCTTCAAAAAATTGTAGCATTATAATATATATTTAGCCTCTTCCGAGAAACAGTTTACTTTAATAGACTCTTTGGGAAGTTTTCTGTAATGTTATGGTTTATTGCAAAGCTACGGCATTTGGTGACTGGGAATTCCGAGAGACGTGCTACCCTGAATGCTTCAATGGGTACCCAGAGATCCTCCATGCGTGAATCTTTTGACCGGCCTTCTTTTGAGGCCTAAAAACCAATTAAAATGCACTCAATACCCATGTCACACACACATGGGAGACAAGCCCAAAAAACAAATAAAATACGAAATGAAGTGCGGTGCGGTGCGGTGAAAAGTAAGACCAAAAAACTTTCACTGCAGGCGCTTAAGAAACAAAATGAATTAGTTGGGCAATGGGACAAATACAAATAGCTGCGTTTTAATTGCTTCTAATTGGATTAGTACAGGGGCCTCTCACTAACTAAGAAGATACGAAACTATGTCGCACGCTAAGCTGTCCGCTTTGCACAATTAAAATCGAATTCGAATGCACACGAGAGGTGCAAAGAAAGTACGTTGTGGAAAATGTGCCAAGCGAAGTGAGTTGGAGCTACAAAAAAAAAATGCATTAGAAAGTATGCAAATATTTCAGAAATTGCCAAGAAAAAAGTCGGGGCCCAGGCCAGGTAATTAAATATATATTTTGCCATGTCTCCTCTCACTTCCCCAGAGATATCCCCACAGATCCAAAAGCCGGAGTAGCGGAGCTCGTACTCATACGGCAAACAAAGCACGCAATGGCCACGCGCAGCTGCGCAGGCGCGACTTGCACTTTCTACAAATGCGTAGAGAGCTCTCCACTCTCCAGTCTTCTGTCCTCTGTCTTCAGTCTTATGTCTTCAACAACTCCCCACCAATATATACATATACGTGCATTTTATATCTCACCTTGGTGTGCAAGAATGCCAGACTCTTGTTGACATTTTCGATTTTATGGACGCGCATGCGTCCACTGTTCGGCTTGCCCAGTTTCTCCGACGATATGATCTCCAGCAGCTTCAGCAGCTTGATGCCATCGGCCAGGTCTGTGAATAGGTCTTCGACCTCCATTTTGGCCTACAAAAAAGAAGACAATAGGCCCAACAGTTAGTTGCATTCGTTTTATGGACGGGGGTGCTATAAAAACGTCTTCTTCCAATCAAAATACCAAGTGAATGTATAATTTTCGGTGTCACAGATATCGCTTTCATTTTAAGTTGGTCATGATGTGGGTTTATGTTTTTATAAGTATTAAAATCCTTATGATTTATTTTACTATTTAATTATACAGTCATCTACTTAATTTCTTACGATGCAAACTGAAATACGTATAATGTATACAAAGTATAATAAATTGGTCGCTAAATCCGTTTTATTTATAAGAAATATCTTAAACTAAAATAACTTTTTCTAAATCATACAGTTTTAAAGTCATTGGAGTGTAGTTGAGTTATACCGTAGTGAATTCAGTGGAATGCTTTAGAACGCTATATGTAAGTAATCGTTTTGTTTTTGATTTAAAATAAAATTACTTTGTATATAGAATTGTCTACAAAATATCTATATATTTAGATTTATCCGTATGTAATATGAATGCATTTTTGACTATGTTTGCCAAAAGTGCCATTGATTTGGATTTAAGCGTATCTAAAATTGCATTTTGGAAAGACCCAGAGACTGAAAAAGTTTCTGACTACTTGTAACCTATATCTTTTTACCCACCTTGATCAGAAAGGAGTTCATCCATTTTGTGAATGTCTTCTTTTGAATGTGCAAGCGCTCCTCCTGCAGCGTTTTGATCCGCTCGTTTTCGAACTTGATGATGCCGTCCCTTTGGGTCATGTTGGCGGAGTTGCGATTGGAAGGCGTCGGCGTTTGCAGCGCGGAGTAGCCTCCCGGCTCATATTGTGATGCTAGGTAGACGGGAAGGGAACAAAATAAATCTCGGATTAGTTTGAAGTCATACAAATGCAACGCAAAACGTTTAGCTTTAGTATTTGTTTTGATTTTCTTTTTTGTTTTTAGCGAAGGAAAATGGGTAAACCACCTGACAACAGTCCAAAATCAATAATGGGCAGATAGAAAATAAGGAAAAAAAACAAAAAGTATATATAGGAGAGATAGGGAAAGCACACCCGTGACGTACAAACGTACTATATTGATTCAAAGATAGCAGGTTATCGGCAAACATAATTACTTCTATAAAAAATAAAAATAATCACTTGCTAAAGTTAGAGCAACATTCCAAGGCAATTCATTTATAGTTTACGCTTCTGTCAAACGTAATTCCTAATTTTAAAACATTCTATCAGCGGTTTTGAGCAATACAACAAAAACGTTCAATTTCGACACCTCATCACGTAATACGAGTAAAACATTTTAGACCCGTAAAGATAAGCCAAGCCGATTGGGGTTTCACATTTAGATCTTAATTGCACAAACTTGCTAACAAATTGTCATTTCTTTTCGATAGGCTAACTATTTTATTAGATTAAAGTTTCAAAAGACGTTTGGTATCAAGGAACTAAAGGATATCATAACAAATAAATTTGCAAGATATTTATTCGTAAACAAAATCTTTTAGCAAAATTCTTTTTTGGATATCATACAGTTTGAAAGCTATTGGATTGTAATTTATTTACATAAAGATATGGGTTATATTTAACATATAATTCTTATTTATTGCTTTATTTCATCATAATATTAGGAGGAAGAAGATCTCATTAACAAATTAATTAAATTGTCTGAATTTTTTTGGTAACCATAAAGTTAATTTTTAAGTTTGTAACTTTATGAAAAATTACTTTGCCCTTTAAGTTTCCAATTCTTGAATAATTTAAATTGAATTAAGTAAAGTTCTGCTCAATCAACTAAAAACACAACAAGTCGGAGTTCCCCAACTTTCCATTCCAGTGATTATACCTTCAGAAAAGCGTATCAAAAACCTAAATACTCGTTGCCTTGGCGGGCTTATCTTTCGGCTGCCGAAATTACTTCATACCCATGGAAAATGGTTAACGCTTTTGTTACTTTTTATCAACGATTCGTTTTACGTAATACTGGGCAAGAGAATATTGCCAAAAATGGCCCGGAATTAAAGCGGAAACTGCAGAAAACGAACCCATTTTTGTGGTCGACTCATTTGTCAAATATTTGGGTTCTTATCAAAAGCAAAAACAAAGTGTTAGATAAGAACAGTTTACTTTCGTTTTGGGGATTGTATAATGATCGAGAGTTCTAGAGGAAAAGTTCAAGTTCAAATCAGAAAACCTACCCAACGACTGTCGTTCGAAGGATATATATCTTCGATATTCATTGCGCGAAAAGTTGGAGCGCAATATACTATTGTACTCCATGGTCTTTTGTCTTTGATCACTGATTTCGAGGTGGGGTTTTTAGTGGTTTAGTTTCCAGCACAATGTGCTGTTTTTAAGAGTTAAACTTTTGTTTTTGATTTGGTTTTCTTTTCGGAGAGCACTAGTTCGATTCTATAGGCTGTTGCTCGCGGTTGCCGCGCCGTTTGGTCACTGAAACAATTGTAAGCCCAACAATTCGCTGGCCCCAACAATTTAGAGTGGGGGAAAGCTTCCTCCCCCTTTTTAACTGTGTGTTTATCAGATGAATCAAAAAAGCCAAACCAAAAGTGGCAGCAAAAATGCTACAACTGGCCTATGGTGAATTCCTTTTATCGCATGCGTTGATAACAAGAAATTAAAAAAAGAATATAGTAAGAAGGGCAAGGGATCTGGCAAATCTTTGCATTGACATAAAGCCAATAGATCTTATCTTATCTGCCGATAAATCCCGCATACCAGGGACATATGTTGGAGGATATTTATAGAGGGGGATGCACTGCAATATCAAGTTATTTATGAGCCCATAAGTGCCCAATTCAACCTTTCCCAGTGACATCATCCAAAAGATTTATAATCTGCTACCTACTAATAGATAATTTGTGAATGCCGACAAAAGCCAATGGGCTGAGGTCACCTGGAAGGCATTCCAACGCCAATTGGCAAACAGAACACTTCGCTTGGACAAATACAAAAATCAATTAAAAAGAGGTGAAAACTAAACAAGAAAAAATGAACAACACACGTTGAGTGTGACAATAAACTTTACCATACCGCGATAACGATTTCCCTTATCAGCATGGAATGGCAAACAAAAAACAAAGGGACTAGAACTGCGGCATAACTTTAGGCTAAAGGCTGGAAAAACAATTAACGCCAAAAATATAAAATATAAAAAAAAACCCAGCTCACACACAGCTGTCTTTGACTATAAACTATTTATAGAGCTCAAGTTGCCGGAAAAGGGAGGCCGAATGCAAAGTCAGGGTCAAATTCCGGGCATCCTGTTTACTTCAATCGGGATAGAATACTATATATAACACCAGAGCACATGCGCAGCAGCTGGAAGCAGAAATACTCAAATACTCCGCGCCTCTTTCTATTTATAAACAACCAAACATCCACACTTCACTCATCGCAAACACTTTGAACACGATTTTTATTTTTTTCGGGTGCTTTCTGGCAGATCTTAATCTTATAGTGTTCCACATTTTCGTTTAGCTAATGAACAAACCGTGCAACAACCTCAAAGTCGTGTAAAAATTAGCATAAATCAATAAACATTAAGCATCTTGTATGCTTAATTTTTATAGCCTATATGCAAAGCAACACATAACATTTAGCAAATCCAAAACCAAATGATACTTTAAAGTGTATCAAAATTAAGTTAAGTACTAAGATAACATCCCAAGTCGTTCCCTGTTTTAATTACTTTTGCGTGAGAGATGGAATATGTCTGATAAAAACCTAATTTCAACTGTCATCTCTGTTTTTAACACAAAATAATGAGACCTATAGCGCGACAAATTAGAGAATTGGTGGGCTTTGTTGTCAAAATATCTGTGCATAAAATTACCTCATCAGCGGCTGGGAATTAAAATTCATTTTAAGCCCCAGTCAAATAGAAGAATACAGATGAACCAAAAAAAATGGAATACAAGTAGAAAACCACAATGTTATAAATTCTTTTGTTTGTGACTGGCATGCTAAACTTATAACAAATTCAAAGAGAGAAAATAACAAACGATATTAAAAATAAAACAGCAAAACGAGATGGCGACAGGCTTGGATTTTTATTAAACAATAGATGCAAACTTGATATGTTTTAAGGGAAAAGTAATTCTAAAGCTTACGAAAATCAGTGATTTATAATTAAATGGATTCTTAATATTTTAATTTATAGAGGCTGTTTTCTGAGGGATTTAAATTCATTTTAAGCTTAAGAAACCTAGAGATTTATGTATCTCTTAATGTATTTGTTTTCTTTAATAGTAGTTATTCTCAAGATCCAGAAAACCATAGATTTATGTTCTCAACTCCATAACCATCAATTAATTTGAGTTTTTATTCAAAACCCCTTTTCAAACCCTAATTTATAGTTGTAGCTTCAATTTGGTTTGCTGTTTAAAAATTATTGCCAAACATTTGGGCTCATAATTGTCTCATAACGATACAAAAGGCAAAGAAATATTACATACTTCGTCTATTGCTTTTATGGCTCTTGGCTTTGCTTTTTGCTTTTGTTGAAATCGAATTTTTTTGTTTACTTTGCTTGGATCGTACGTGTTGCTGTCTATATGATGTGCCCCAAAAGCTATTTGCGAAAATTAGTCAATGCTGTTGAGCCACTCTCAAAGCCTCTAGCTCCTCGTGCCCATTGCCTTTATTATTTTTTGGCATTTGGTCACGCCCCCCAGAGGGGCTGTACCTCATTCAGTATAGACTATACACTATACACCCGCAACAAGCGATGTTGTTTTGATGACATCACCGTACCCCAAAAATCTGAGTTTGGTTCAAAGCCCAAAAATTCGTTTCGTTCTTCTGTGTTTTCTGCGCATGCGCCACCGGCTACCGAATTCAATTTGGTTTTCTCCCTGGCCTCTCGCATTCAGTTTTTATTTAGTTTTTGTTTATGCAAATGCCGAGGGAATTGATTATTTGGGGCGCCGCTTCAGCGGTTTTAACAGATTTTATTGTGCGACTTTGGCAATGAAAACAGTTTTCAATTAACGTTTTCCAATGCTTTACAGCTTTTCCCCAGGCCGGGAAAACTCTTTGAGCCAAGCATCGAAACTAAACAGCAAATACTCAAATGATGACATCACTTTCTAGCAAATAGAAATCTCTGGGGACAAAAGAAGCCACTGAAGAAGATGACAACGGGTGGGATTTATAGATTCCATTGATATGGCACAAATTCCTTGAATAAATTTCTCTCTGCAAACCAACTTTTGGCACAATAAAAATCAATTAAAAGCGAAATGTTTTCAGGGCGTTGATTAGTTTGTAATAAATTTTAATCGATTGAAAGAAGAACCATTAATTTTGCAAGCAAAAAGGCACGCGTCTCTATTTAATAGTGGGTATAATTAAGATTCGTTATGGCGGATATAGGCTCATTAAACCAGATGGTTTCTGTAACAGTTGAGATGAGTTAAGGAACGGGTTTCCAAGCACTTTGATTGATTTCCTTGGATTGTTAGGGGAAGTGCCAGGCAATTATAGATCTCGCGAATCCAAGGGGCGTTAAGTGTGACTAAGTCGGTTTGATTGATTATCTAAAAAGGCATTCTAAGGTTTTGAGTTTTTTTCATTCACATATGTTATAAGCGGAAACAAACCATGATGAAATCTCTTATGGGAAAAATGGAAACTTTCACTTGAATGACACAAAGAAAATTGTCGAAAAGCAAAAGAAACTTTCAACGATTCCAAACCGAAATTTAAAGCTGTTCTACCAATTGTATTTCTGTATGTTTTTCGTTCCCAAAAAAAGCTGGTTTCTGATTAATTAGTTTTGTCTACCCACTTCCTATGCGAACAGCGCCGCAAATATGACTTAATCGTGAATGATTTGCATATGGGGGAGATTCAATAAAAGCCGCAACACGTGTGAACCCAGAATTTTAAGCTTAAAAATAATGAGTCATTTGAAAGATATATAAGGAATGGAGTATATATGCCAGCACTCATGACAAACACACAACACTCACGGCTAAATCCAATATTTGCACAATAATCTAACACTTAACGGGGGCTTTGAGATATTTCCGCCGCGTTTGGCAGGAAGTTTAGTATTTTAGTAGTATTTTCCCCTTATCGAATCCGTTTCGGTTGGGCCCTATTTTGCGGCAGAGTTCAGTGGGGTAAGGTCGGACGTATCAGCAGCAGCAACCCTCTCTTCGCTTTTCTATTAATTAAAATGTACCAAATGGCAATCAAACGATCGTCTGACAAGACGGAGAACAATTCAATTTCATTTTTGACAGTCGCAGACCCGAAAATGTCACGAGAACAATGGCAGAGGAAATATTTCATTTAGTCATAACTCATATCTTAAACATCTACTTCGAAGACTCTAATTGAAATTGAAATCATGTGAGGAGAGGAGACCCTTTGGAGGGGGGAATTTTTAATTGGCTAAGCCTGAGAACCGAGAAACACAAATGTTTACTCAAGTGTCGGGGGCCATAAAAACAAAATCGTCATCGAAAAAGAAATATAAATTTGTTACATTAGGGTAGGGAATATTGAAAGTTTAAAAGTTCTGGGCCTTGAGTTGTTCAACATCGTTGATAGTACAATAATAATATATGGATTTTAAATGAATTTCAAACGATTTTAATGTGTTTTTTACGAGCAACAAACTCCGATATGGGTTTGTTATTACAGACTGCCCGAAAACAAAAAAAAATTGCATTCCGACTTCAAAAAGCACGTTGCGCAAACCACAGACCAAAAATCGAGCAACAAAAAAGTCAAGTTTACAATTACACGACAAAAAATCAAATTCGATGACGTTATAAGCACATCGAGGAATACTTTTTTGCGGTTTTGTGTGCAAACATTTCAAGCATAATTTTATTCACGAGTCTGTTTTGAGGAGCGCTCGAAAAGAGATGAACACACTTGTGATAAAAATAGCTAAGAGCAATCTGTGGGGAAGGCTTATTAAGAGAGGTCGAGGTTTCTTAGGTTCCCAGAGCTCTTCCTTTACGTATTGATGTTAAAAATTCAGTCTGCCTTTGCATTTCATTTAGTTTTAAATGAAATTTACCAAGAAAAAGAGGTTTTATTGATATATTTAAGCCCTTATAAGCAGAAAAGGTAAAATCCGCTTATATTTTTCTTTCGAATGAGGTTTGATTTTGTTATCTTGCAGATTTTATTGTAACCCCTAAAAGGTGGAGATACAAAAGCAAAAATATCTAAAAACTTGTTTGCATAATCCCTTTTCCCTTTTAGTTTGTGCTGATTTTTTTTAGATTGAAAATATTGTTAAGATACTTTCCAAAAGTGCCCGAAACACTTTCAGTTTATGTCTGAATTTGTTTCTATTATCTGCCATAATTTAAAGTAATCCGTAGGTGTATCTCGCATCCACTTTTGGCCATTAAAAAGCTCTCACCAAAACAACACTCCCCAAAAATGTAGTTTCTTATCATGACAATTAGATTTGGCTTCCATATCTCATGGTAATCCCTAGGAAAGTATCTCAATGCTATTAAAAACATTCCTCTAATTAAATCCAGAAATCTCTTTCAATCTTTGACTACCGGGTGGCCAACTGAGGAGGAATGTAAAACTCGTTTCTGCCTGGCGGCATATGCAAATTCTCAATCCCAAACTCGCTGATGAAGACTTCGACTTCGCTGGTTGTTCAGCGCGCGTCATAATCAAAATAGTAAATATGAAATAAAAAAAAATAGGGAAAATAGAGATCATAAGACTTCACGCTACAATGCTAAACAGACGCAGCAGCAGACATATATTTTTTTTTGGACGGAAACCGGTAAAAATTACAACAAACATAAGAGCCAAAAAAATGAAGAGCAGACTTCTGGAGAATTTCTTGTTTGGAAAGCTCCACGTAGCTGTTCAAGTTCCCCCTTTTTTCGCCGCTTTTTCCGTTCATAACTTGTTGATTGTCTGATGTCAGCGTTTAAGTAAATATTTTCTTACTTAAGCGTGTAATTTTGTTTTTCAGTCGCCGCGCCAGAACATAACCTTTGGCTATTTTTTGTCGACTTGGTTTAAATAAAAAAAAGTGTTATATAAGCGGGTCTCAAGGTTACTCGGCCTGGTTTTCTGCTGCATGCATACTACATATATATGTAAAACAATCTGTAAGCGACTTAGTCACGACTACAATCCGCTCGATCATCGACTGTGAGCTGATCTGCGTTCCCAGCTAATTAATATGACAAGACACACAAGCACTATTCGAGGAATTTATCTAGCTACAGTGGACCTCTTTTAAGTTCGAAATGCTTTGTATATTACAGATAAAGTTTAAGTACTTCAAGTGGAGCTTCCATTGGTTGGAAGTGCCTTAAAATAATTATTTATATCAACCAATTGTATACAATTGGCAAAAGGTTTTACTAAAAGTCCCTGAAACGTCTTAAAACAAAAGGAATTTAAACTTAGATCTCTATAGAGCAGACTTTTTCTGTGCTAAAAGTTCCACAAGCTAGACTGCAATTAATCAGACGATTCTCTGTTTCAGAGACTATAAAAACTGACTCATTTCGAACTCTGACATCATGGTGCTGTTTCCATCGATTCCTGCATCAAACGAAGTGCACTTAATCAGTTTTTATCGCAATTCGGCAGTTGATAACTAACCGTCAAGCACTATCTTCAACTTATAGATACTATACTATCTGCAAAAAGTCCACCTGGTAAGCCATAAATTCAGCGAATCGCCAAAGAAAGTCATAAATTGCAGGGACAAATTTCATACCTGAAGTCACCTCTTTCCGTTCGCTTTCGAGGCCCCATTAGCAGTTGGCATTTCAGTTAGCCACTGCCACTTCAGTAATTTACTCAAGACATTTCATTTGTGTCATTATCATTATCATCTGGGTTCTTGGCTCTACAAAATGGCTAAACGGTTGGCTTTAACTGATCGCTTAGCTGGGTAAATCCATGTGAAAGAACTGGAACGCATAACGCTTATAACATAAATAACAGCGCACTCACGCACACACGAAAATCTTTTGAAAATCCGTGGAGAAAGAACAATTTATAAAGTACGCCAAGGAATGCCAAAGTGAAAGAAGAACTGAACTGAAATGCCAAGAAAAAAGCCTCTGGCAAGGTAAGACGAGTACCGCCTCGACCCGGGCTCAAAAACCCAGAAAAGGAGGGCTTTCCGAAGTACACTACAAAAAAATGATAACTTATCTTAAGAGTAACAACAATTCCTGACTTTATAATGATAAAATAATTGTATATCTCAATAAATACGGAACTGCCCATTAGAATCAGACAATTATTGTCATATGACATACTTTGATTAAGAACTTTATTATACATTAATCCTCATTTCATATTGCCACTTGTGGATCTTTTGACTTACGACTATAAATTTCCATATCTCTTTCTTATCGGAATGCTTAGAAACATAAAAAGAGAATCAATAAAGAAAACAAACAAGTCTTAATAGACAACCAAAACAATAATAATACATTTAAATTGCTGTTTGTATCAAGACAAGATTGTAAAAGTTTCACTTTCTCTGATTTTTATGATTTTTCAATTCCGTTCGTTAACTACTTTTTGTAATTTTCGAAAAGTTCCCATTTTTAAGCTATCAATTTTGTAGAAAACAGTTTCTTTAAAAAACTTTCTGAATTGTAAATGAAGTATTTAAGTTCTATCGACTTTTGTGGATATGGAAATATTAAATATAATATAATAAAATATATTAAATAATATTAAATTATTTAATATTTTTTCGCCAGGTGTAAGACCGCTTTGCCTTTTGGACAGCCTTCACAGCTGTGCTTTTGGGCCGCTTAAATATTTGGCATTTCTGCTTTGGCTCTGTTACGCTTTTTGATTTCGATCGATTGTACGCGCAGTGAGGTATGCAAACCAGAGCTACGAGGTTTGGGTTTTTGTTTTTTAAGGTGAAAACGAAACAATTTACGAGTGCCGCACATGCGCACCACTGTTCTCTGGGAACCCAGCTGCATGGGCATTAAATATGCGAAATCAATGCCCCCACACACACTGATGGTAGATGGTAAAATGGGGAATATTCTCGGGGAATGACCATCAACCATCAACACCTTCTTATAGACCTGGTCAAAACGCCAAGAACAACAACCGTTGCACCACAAACACAAAAAGCCAGCAGGCCAAGAACCAGCGGCACTTTTATGGCTTCATCTGTTTCCGCTTTTCTGGTAACGACGCGATGACATCCCCTAATAATTTCGACAAAATCATTGGCTCTTCACCGTATATACCCTATACTTACGGGGTGTTCCATGAACACCCAACAACAACAAAAAAGAAGACAAAATTCAGACAAAGGAGAAGAAGTAATTACAGGCAAAGAGTACAGAATTCTACCGCTTCCAGCCAGCGGAAACAAAGTGCGCAAAATGTAATTAATTGCCACAGGCCCCCTAGGCCCAAAAAGCCAATTCATATGCAGCCACAGTGCGGTTCGCAACTGTAAAACTCTCTATAGATCTTCAGCCAGCAATGATATCACACAAAAAGAAGACAGGATGAAGACATTTGTTAGCAAAAACAAGTAGAAAGTCACAAGAGTTTGTAGATAAAGATAAAAGAGCGCTGAGGAAGTACCTTAAATTTCAACAAAAACTATATACGTATGAAGGTAGGTATAGGTATAATATTATAATAAAATTATAAGAACACGTTGAGTCATTTAATAATTACCATCCCAAGCCCCTAACTTTAAATTGTTATTGCAAATAGCAAAGATTTCTTTGCTTTATAAATTTGAATAAAATTAAAAAAAAAATAAATCATTAACATTTTTAATGACTTTTTATTTCTAAGATTTCTATTTTATTTGGTACAAGTTACTTTGTTAAATTAGCTATCTTCACATGATTAGAAAAGGATTAATAAACTTGAAGCAATGTTTCATGGACATAAAAGCAACTCTCACGCAGCTCCTTTGATAAAACTTTTGTTTGTTTGACTTTGCTCGACTGTTTGTTGATCTTTTTCGAAACTAATAAGCTAAATATTTTTATTGGACCGGTGGACGTTGAAAAAAGAAAAACACAAAGCGAAGGGAATCGCGAATGCCACTCGCGCACAGAGACTTGATTAAATTTAGCATTGTCTTTCCGTTTTCGGGGGGAAGTGGTTCCTCTGATTTCGGACTCTCTCGGATGATTGGCAAATTGCTCAAATTTAAGACCCGAGTCAAGGCTATATTTCTTTATTGTTTTCCGCTGATAAGATTTAACGTTTCTATTTCTTCATTTCTGCTATTGGTGGTGCCCAGACAAAAAGCGTATTGAAGTAACCGGAATGTCGACCACTTCCGCTGGATAAGTCGGGTTCCATTGAGTTCGCAATGAAGCACCGAAACCGAGCCCACTCTCTGCTCACCAAACACTTGACTCGATTAGCCAAATTCCACAGACTGGCCAAAAACACGAATAAAACAAAACAACGAAAAAAAAAAACAACTAGACAGCTTCATAATAAATAAGCTTAGATGCGAACAACCTGCTGGCAATTGTTTATGGCCCAGGTCCGAAAACTCGAAAGGCAGGCCAAAGGAAAGACCAAATCTTTGGGGAGTGGGCTTTTATTGGTAGTAGAGTGAAAGAGAGAAGACCACCTCTTTGGCTGGGAAATTTCACTTGGCAGAAAGGAAGGCAAGAGCAAGTTTCAAGGTTGCCAGCGATCTGGGGATAATGGCACCCAGGTGGGACTGAAACACAATTAAGCCCAAAAACCAAAGCGCTCTCGTAATGCAAACCAATGCAGAGTTTGAAGTGTTGGCTTTAAGTGAATATAGCAAGCAAATTGTACCTGAGCTGTAACTGGTTTTTATTTATGTCGCCAGAAATCTTAAATCACTATAATTGTAATCACAAATACAAGTAAAATCTAAAAATTAAAAATCATTGAAAATCAAATTTTTATTTATAAAACAGGAAAAACTTAAAAAAAAAACAGTTCTAAGCCGTTTTGCAATAAAAACGTAATTGATTCAAATGAATTTCATTTAAAGAAGCATATTTTAACACCATAATCGGATTGATAAGATCAAATTTTACTAACAAACTTTTTAATTCCATACTGAAAAAGCTATAAACATATATGTGAGACACAAATTAACGATGTTGCACTTTGAACTTTAGCTGGGAGTCAATGATCAGTAATCGCATAGCCACATTGTAACGACTAAAATTCCGCCAAGCCCCGTCTCGTTCCCAGGAAAATAAATAATTTCCCTCTGTAACATTTCGTGTGGGCATATTTCCTGCGTTATTTATTGTTGTTGCGAGGGACCCCGGGTGATAAGCATTTTGGTCTGGGCAGATTTTTGTTTTTTTGGCCAACATACATACACTCCGATTTACAAAACCAATTCAAAAAAAAATATATATATATGAAAAAAAGAAAGCAAACCGCGAGCGCGAGTACAAAATACAAGACAAGACGAGAAGAAAACCAGTTCCTCTGAGCAAGTTTACTTTTAGTTGTTGTTACTGGCATATTATTGTTGGCTTATAGCCTTGAATGTGCATTTCACGTTGTTGCTGGTTTTCAGTTTTCGGTTTTTGGCGCGCGCTCAGGAAAACATAAAAAACTGGTTAAGGCCAGAGTTGGCCAAGTTTTCCCAAACCTCCCAAAAATCAAAAAAAAAAAGACACGAAAAACCGAACAATTGATAGACAAGTGAAATGAGCAGCCAAGAGAGCGAGAAATTCTCTAGTCTTAAGCGGTTTTACTTTGCACATGACTTACGGTTATTTTTTAATTACTTTCCAAGTAATTAGCATGCACAGAAAATAATAAAAATGGTTTCGTAACAAAGCAACGGTATAGGTATGACTTATTATAGTTCTAATCGTGGCTTGGCAAAATTTTTTAACTTTTTAGTTATTAAAAAGTTTAAAGAGAAAGGAACCTTTCCTATCAGGTGCAATAATTTTATAAGTATTATTATTAGCTTTATTTAATGCTTTTCCAAACTCTTTAATATCATATCTTAAGACATTAAATACAGTTGGCAGTAATACTATAAGTTCAAGATTTAATGTCAGATATAAGCTGTGCCTGAACTACTTACATTACAGAAATATGACGCTTTGTGATCATCAGGATATTTAATCATAATCAGTCACTTGTTATTTAATTAAACCTCTTATACCCTTTTGAAAAATACACAAAACACATCATTCAAACTGATCGTGTCAGATGGAAATTGTTGCCAAAGGGGTTCTCCACTCCTTATCAATTTGGCAAGTGACATTAGCTATTTTTACTGTTTTTTTGAATAGATTATTTACAATTATTGGACTTGCACCCAGAGATAAGCGCAAGTAGGTTAAATAATATTGAATGCATGTATTTGACATTGTCAAGTAATAAGACTTCTTTTGAAGAACCGAGTTGAGAAAGTCAATTGCCATTAACTGCAGCGACCTTTCAATTAATTAAGGCCTAATTACAACTCCCCCAATCGCTTGCACTGGAGCAATTACATCCATTGTGCTGTGTTTTATCTTTATGATTCAGTCCCTTTGATTTTTTTCCACTCGAAAATGATCAAAGTACAAAATACAGTTTAGATTGCCTAATGAAATACCAAAAATCAGCTTAGCTGAACAAAATTAGTATAGTTTTGATTGTTGAGATAATATGGTATTTTACCAAAAGGAGTTTTAAAATAAATATAAATAAAATACGAAAACTCTCCTGTAACAATATATAAAAGGAAAGTTCGATTTAGAGAAATCGGACTGTACATGCTTCATAATTGCTGACACAGCGATAAGACTCGTTTCGTAGACTCACTAAAATTCGTTCTAAATTCGCTTTATGGCCTTTGATTGATTGGCACGCGGTGTGTTCCGAAATAAAGCTGTGATTGATTGACTCTTTGGCTGATTTTTAATGGGATTATGCATAGTGTACACTGGCCAACTAAGCAAAAGCAAAAAAAGGGAAAGGGAGTCAGACACTCGGGGAACTTGAAATGGAAACAAATAAAAAGTACAGCGCACAAATTGTGCAAAACGGCAAAGAACGCCGCAGTAAAAACTCCAATAAGAGTGCAACAACAACAGCAACGTGGCCAGCTGCAGTGCAGACATCTAATTGGGAAAAAGAACAACAAAGTGCTGAGATATAAACAAGTCCATGTGCATTCGTATGCCTGTGTGTTTTGGTGTTCAAAGGGGGAATGTAAAAAGAATTCAAAAATGGACCAACTGGGTCTCCAATAGGAATTGTATATCGCTGAAGAGTTTGACATTCATTGGAATAGTGCTCCCTGATGCTGTTGATGCAGTTTCCCGGAAGGGATCGGCATCTGCTTACACTGGGACACACTTGGGGTCAAAACAGTGGGAGCCCTAAACGTTTTGAGACTTGTAAGATAAACATAAAAGGATAAAAACAACATACAAGCGATCAGATCACAAATGTATTAAACTATTGTGTTGGATATTGCAAACAATTTTTAAGTGGCTAGTCGTAAAGTTAAACGAGTTATGAACATTTTATTGAAGTCCGAATAAAGCTACCTACTTTTCTGTGTACTTTAAATTGTAAATATTGAAAGGAGTTTATCTATTTTACCTCCATAATGACCGGATAAAGATCTAAAACTTTGCAAAACAGTATTTGTAATTTCATGCTACCATATAATAGCATATTAGTAATAAATTGTAGGACCCATTTGATATAGTTATTAGAGTGATTATCTCGATGGCCACAACTGTATGAAAATGGGCTGCTACATTGGGGGCGTTGGCATTTCCCCTTCTTCCGATCTCTTCGCCAATATCTTCTCCTTTCCCCCGACTCGACGACTTGGCCTTGTTGATAGTCATTGGCCTCTCGATGACCCGTTAAGTGTAATTGAATTTAAACGGCGATTGTCTTGCGAATGCATTTATTGGCATTGCACTTTGCAAATCACAGAGCTCAGTTCAGTGGCTCTAAAACTTTCAAGCTTAACGGCTAATGAGCGAGTGAGATAGTGGAACGTCAGAGCGAGACACGAAGTACCCAGGCGGAATGCGGTTTAAAAATAAACCAAGCCCAGAGCGAGATAGCCCGTTCTAGAGGGGGGAGGTGTGAGCGGGACGGGCAAAGCCAAAACGTGCTTTGGCTTAGACCCTATTTAGCCTAGTTTACGACGACTGGCCAACACAGCCCAGAAAAAAATAAGAGAGCCTGACTTAAACACCTGTGCCCAAAGAGGGGAAAATGGGGGAGGGCACCCCGTACCCCTCGTTATGCTAATTTATATCAGAACTACAGACCTCCTTCTATAACAAAAAATTTAATCTATCTTTCAGGAAATAAATACATTCAATAATATTCTTAATGATGACTTTGGTATTTATTTAAAAAAATACTTTGACAATATATAAAATTCTACTGTAAAAATTTGAAAAAATTTTCTTAGCTCAGAAAATGCTAAAATACAATTAAGAATTTTTCTATAAAGTACCAAATAGAAGTCCTCTTAGCCAAACTCTACTGTGTGACTGTATATGACAGCTTGGCAATTTTTACGACCTGTTCGCACGCAACTTGACCATAATGGATTGGTAGAATGGATGGAAGATCGTGTGCCCTTTACTGTTGTACAGTTTGGCAGCCCTATTGATATTATGCAACACCTTGCGCCGGGTTTATTGGCTTATAAAGTGGAGTATCGGACCGTAAAACATCCCATATTTGTTTAACGATCTTTACTCCATTTCGAATCCGGTTTTTCTGTTTTTCGCTTACCTTTGACAGCCTCGTAGTATCCCAAATCCAGCTTGAATGATTTACGTTTATATCCTGGGCGCACAAAAAACTATATATATTTATTTTGCAGATTTCTTCTTCCTCTTTAGCTGCTGCAATTTACATAAATTCCGATATTTATTTGTTTTTCGCCTACTGTTTTCACTGCGATCTTTCTCCTCCTTTCGCCTCTCTTCTTAGTTTTCTTAACACACACACACAAGCACACGAAAAAGATGGTTGTACAAAAATAAGAGAGAACGCGAACAGGAGGAGGAAGATGATGGAGAATGGGGATGGGGAAAGGGGAGGAGAAAAACCGGAAAGTTGTTTTTGTTGCTTCGACCACAAGCGGCGTTCTTTGCTTACAAAAACAACACAAAACACAAGTCAAAAAAGTGTTAAAACCAAAGAAATCTCAACTTTGAGGATTCTGTTATAATTTATGCCAAATCTAAAGAATTTTTGTCACTTGTTGCTGCTTTTCGACCTTAATAAAGAATTCCAATGCACACCAGTTGCTTTCTCACGCAAAAACCAGCTTAGTGGGTTTTTTTCTCTTTTTTTCGGGGCAGTAATTAGAAATAGCCGCGTTTTAAACACCGGGCGCAACAGCAACAACGATAGAATTTTCTAATTAGCACACAGACAACAACAAGAGCGGCTTGAAGAGAGCGAAAAATAGAGAGAGGGAATTCGAAACGCTGATTACGTTTATTTGCTGGCTCTCGCTTGTTGTTTCTTTTTTTTTTTGCACAGCGATATTTATTTTTGAGTTGCTAGCGGTTTTGGGATCCACCGACTTGTCCGCGCGCACCTTGCCTCGCCGATCGAAAAAAACAATTTGAATCTGAGCGTAGAGCAGTGTGGCCAGATGAAAAATCTTGTTTCCTACTAAATAATCTCGCAGAGCGCCGATTTCTTAATTTGCTATCGATTGGAGGTAGATAAACATCGATTACAAAACATCGGTTTCATCGATTTTTGGCGGGGCAACATCAAATTTGTCCATCTCTACTCTGCTTTCCCTCTGCCGCAGCGCCTTGCCGTTACAAAGTCGACGATTTTGAATTTTGAACTTTGATCAAAACTGATCACGGCTATGGATTCCGGCTTTATGACATAAGGCAGTTCTGGAGATGCACCCAGGGCTTCGTCCAAGTGCTACAAAAAGAGAAAAACATGAATTACTTAAAATTTTTTTGGAAATTATAAATCGGAAGAACGGACTGCGTTGCAAACACGACTTTTTTGAAAATTTACAACTACCTTGAATAAAAAGCATTTCCCTAAAATCATAAGACTACGTTCTTTATTTGTAGAACGGCGGAATAATTCATGAAAAATGTATTTATATACATATATTTTTATTGTACATGCTCGCGTAAACAATTCATTCGATTTATTGCGCTATTTGCCTTGCATTGTTTAAGAGTCCAACCAAAATTCTGTAATAACATTTCAGTAAACTTTACTTATTTATTTAAACTACGCCGATCGACAATTTCAGTCCTATATAAGAACTTCTGAGTTTCTGACTTCTTCAATATCTCGAGTAACTTACACTAGATACCCAAAAATGATGCAAATAAAGTACTTCCACCAACTTTAGCAATTAATGAAAACTTTGTTAAAGCATTGATAGAAATTCAATAAAATAAATATACTTTGTGGCAGAAAAACTATTAATGACTTAGTTTAGTTTAATGTAGACAATTTAAAATACCGGAACAAATGCAGACTGAAATTCTTAGCTACTTAAGATCCTATTTATTTTACCCTTGAAAGGTATTATAGTTTCGGTAGTATTTCAACGATTTATTTATGTTAATTAAAATAAAATATAATTTTAAAATAAACAAATACGTTAACATAAGTATATAAGTATGATATACTAAACAATGTTAAGTAATGTTTGATTATTTTTCGTGGCTAGAGCATTATATGTAAAATTCTCTCTTAGCATTAGGATAGTGAATGAAAAAATAAATAAATAACAATATATTGGAATGGTTTACTATTATTGAACTACAGTTTTATTTTTACTTTTTTGTTTTCTTAATTTCCTAAATGAAGAACACTATTCCATTTGTGTTGTGCTGAATATAATACAACTAGGTTTTCTACTGGTCCAACCGTTTTTAAAATATAATTAAAAAAATAGAAAATACAGGAGATATAACTATTTGGTCTAAAGTCGTGCTAAACCTTTTCTGGAATAATTAAAAGCACTTGGTTCTTAAAACATGAAAAATTTTGTAGTAAACTTAAAATTCAAAAAAATAAAAAAATTTTAAAATTGAACACTGTCCTGTCCTTCAATTAAGAAAAACGGTAGTAAAATTCGGGTTTAAGGTTTTGCTGCATCAAAGTATGTTTATTTTATTGAATTTATATTAGTGTTTTGGTTGATTGTTAAACTTTGTGGATCAAGCGATGAAATTCCCCCAATTCAGCATCCTTCGCACCAGCACTTGAGGCTGGCACTGCAGTGGCCACTGGGTCGTCCTTCCTCCCTGCACACTCGACGGCAGGTATCATTGTCCCAGACGGCACAGGGACCCCTATATCTTCCGGATAGACAGTCGGCATCCACTTGCTGGGATCCCAGGACAACCAGCATCAGGACAGCGATGAGGGCGAACAAGTACTTGATTTGCATCATTTTTGGTTGAGTTTTCGGTTGGGTATCTAGTGTAAGTTACTCGAGATAGTGAAGAACTCAGATCATCGATTGATCTTATATAGGGATGAATCTGTCGATTTCGCTGCCAGCGTCGATCGGCTAAATTCATCAGCCAAGGATAAATAAAGTTTACTTATATGTTTTAACAGAATTTAGACTGGACCTCTTATATAATAAGTTTTTTTTTTTTTTGTAACCCCGATCTTTTGTATTTAGAATTCATCTGTAATTAAATGAATGCATGTTTACAGATTTAACAGGAAAACGATTAAAGTGTTGACTTTTGTTGGGGGAGTTTACGGTTTGATCAGCAGTTAAGATTAATCAGCCAACAGCTTGAACGGAATTTTTTATAAACAAATAAACATGATTATCTATTTTTAAATTGGGATGCTTTTTGTATTAATTTAGGCTAAACGTCTTGCCTTTATCTGAAAATTATTATTAAGAATGTAAAGACATCAATAATATTCAGCTATAAGTAAAAATATAGCCTTTACTGGTAAATAATGACTCTAGTAATTTACTATTATAGAATTTTAAAAATTTTAAATATTTTAGTTAAAAATTGTAAAATTTTATATATAAGTTTAATAGATGTTTTTTGTTAATAAATAAACTTAAATTTAAATAAATATAAAGAGAAATGACTATTATAATTAAACAATTAAGAAAAATGAAAATTATTTTATTTATTAGGTGTATTTATTTTTCCGTTTAATTCATACGCGGCAAACTGAACTCTAAATTTAAATTTCCCGCCTTCCTGGCAGCGTTGCCAGATATTTGCACCTTTGCTTGTGGTTCTTTATTGCAAAACAAGTACACGGTCACACTGGGAGGAGTATCCAAAACAAAAGAATAACAAATCAAAATATGAAGGGTTATTTTGTTTTCGTGGGGTTTTTCTTAACCCTCGGCTGCCGGTTTAACCTGTTGCTGGCCGTAGAGACGCCACACTGCGAGAAACTGGTGGGCGATTTGGGCAATGGCCAGAGCAAGTTCATCTACTGCGCCACCACAAAGTCGGTGCCCGTGAATCTCTGCATCGGATGCGATTTGCTTTACCAGGAGCTCAGCAAGGATTACCAGAACCTCATTGCGGATGTCAATTGCTCCAAGAGATACCTCAACTCGGACAGGATCAACATAGTGGCCACCACCGAGGGAATCCTCACCAGCCTGTGGCAAAAGGCCAACTGCGATAGTGAGTTTCTGGGATTCCCCATTATCAATTTATGATTCACTCCCTCTTTTTTCCACTCTTCAGATTGCTTCAGGAATGAATATTGGTCCAAATACGACAACAAATCCTTAGAATTGCAGAAGTGCTTAGAAACTTATAAATCCGATGTGGTTTGCTCAGCCTGCAAGCCATATTATCTTGGCCTAAACGAGTTCTACCTCAAAATGGAAGCCAATGTCAGTGGTAAAGTGTGCTTCGATCTGCAGGATAATGTAAGTAACATAGTAATATATATATATATATATATATATATATATATTAAACCAATAGTAAATATAAATTATTAGTAAAAGCCTTGGAAGGGTTATGTAGGCACCTTCAAAAAATCAAGACTCCAAATTCAAAATTGAATAATTTTATTGGCTTATTTTGAAATTTATGCTTCCATTTTTTCCAGATGAACCGCACCCGTTTGAACTGGTCCAAAACCCTAAATTGCTGTCAGCGAGAGGTGAAACTGACCAACTTCCTGATCGCTGTGGGCGTGGTCGTCCTGCTGCCCATTTTCACCTTCTACATCACGGCCATTGTGGTGACCAAACGGCGGGAGGCAAACCACGGATTGCTCAACGATCAGGGTAAGACATGTGAACTCGTTTAAAAGCTACTTACTTTATTATTACTTTATTATTATCCTTTTAGAGCCTCTACTAGATGCTCCTTCAACTTCCACGCTTATCACGGCTGCCCTGCTGTCAACTCCAACCGTAGATCCCGCTGTAGTCTCAGGTCAAACGGAAAAGATAGCCAACGTTTTAAGCGGAGCTAGTGGAGCTCACCAATTTGACTCCTCCAGCGATGAAGAGCCACCATCGAGACCAAAACTCTTGGTTAGCCCAGAATCCGACTACTCCAATGATGATGAACCTCTGGGAAAACCCAAACGAGCTTAACAAAGCTAGAAAGAAAGTCTATTAAGGGGTGTTCCCCCATTCCTAGCAAGAATGCAAGTTTATTTAATGATTGGGAAAATGCATCACATCATAAGAACCTGGCAAGTAGCCCAAAAAGCTTAAAACTTCATTAAATCTTTTAACACAACATTATTGGTTTCCTTATACTTGCCAGGTAAGCATTTCTTTAATATTTATAAAAGCCTACTATAATTTAGGGATTTATTTCTCTGGCTCGTGCCTAACCAAATATAAGATATTTTTCTATGACAGACATATATAGCCCTGTAATGTGATATCACAATAAAGAGGAAAACAAAACTTTGTATATTTATAATTGGTTTTTATTTTTTTGTAAATTCTAACTAACACTTAGTAAAACTGCAGTTAGGATGTATTTTAAAATGTTTTTGAAACCAATAAATTAAATGATAATTGGTAAGATAAAATCAATCATCAAAAGACCTTTTATTTAAATAAACTGAATTTAACATTTTGTATGCACTTGAGGTGTTTTTGTTTTAACTTTACTTTGGAGAACTTTTAAGTTGTATGTTTTCTTTTTTTAAAACTACCTAGTTGAAACTATTATAGATAGAGTACCTTTAGAATAATATCCAAAACTAACGACTTGTGTACACCTTGTTGATATCAAAAATTTCTTTGAAACCATATACAAACTCTAGGATTTTCACTTTTTTGATGGCAGCAATTAAGATGGTTTTTTGTTTTAATTTTTTTAAGTTACCTTTAAAATTAAAAACAAATTAAAATCACAAAATTCAATCATAATTTCTTCAATACAATAACAAAAACTCCCATTTTTTTTAGCATTTTGTATGCACTTTATTGTTGGCAAGTAAAACTGCAGTTAAGTCTATGTGATTAAAGCGAATTAATGCGAAGGCAGATCAGGGTGTTCATGGAAAGGGCCCTTCCACCGGTTTTGGGTTCTATCTTAGGGGATATCTATGCTAAAACTAAGATAACAATTAACAGAGGAAATGCATTGGCCGGGTGCGTTCGTAGTTCGGAGACTTCGGAGATTCCCATAATCCCAACTTATCCATATGGAGTAAATAGGTTGCCATGGGTGGACGAAGTCTGAAAGTGGACCAAACTGCCGTGGGTTTGTGGCGCCGCCGGTTGATAGTACGCCTGATGATAGTGCGAGGGAGGAGCGGGCTCATTCACCTGGATCTGGTGGTAGTTGGTGAAGGGTTCGTGCTCCACCACCTCGCGCACCGTTTGGAATGGATGATTGATGACGATGCGCCGCTTGTGGAAGGTCTCGCTGGTGGCGGAGGCATCTGTGGGCGCAGCAGTGGCCGCAATGACCCGCTCATTGGGTTTCAAGTGGCCAGCGGCTCCATTCTGGGACACATCCACGTCTGGCTGGGACTTGGCCTGGGCTGAGGGAGTGGCCTGTGTGGCGGACACCTCGGAATTGGCTGGTGCCTCTACCAAACGCTGGGACTTCTGTTGCGTTGCTCTATCGCAATCTGGCGTTATAGTGCTGGCCACCTGGTCATTGGCTATCTGGATTTGTATGTGCGTATTCTGCTCCTTCTTGGGCTCCTCCTTTTCCTGATTTTTAGGTGGTGCCTCCATTAATCTCTCAGATTTGTAACCCATTTGATGGGACTGCCTTAAGCGGGAGGCTGGCCCATCCGGACTGAATCTCATCTGGGAATAGGGCGCACTGTAGTCCAGTTCCTCGGCAATTCGCTGCCTGGATGGTTTGTGGTAGAAGCTCCTAGGAGGCTGACTCTTGGCATAAACTACAGTGGGTCCCATATGGTTCTTCAGATAGGGTTTAATTTCCGAGACCTGGGCAGGCACCTCCTGGATTCTCCTTTCCTTGAGGGGCACCTGGGTTCGACTGCTGCCCAAGTAGATATTATGCTGCGAGGGTGGCAAGTGAATCTTGTGCTCATGCTTGATGATCTGAGTGGGTCGCTCCTCCGCCTCCTCCCGATCCTCCACTTCGGCCAATTCCAATCTAGCTGGCTTGTTTTCCACCTTGCCAGCATTTACATTGGGCAGATACTCCCCAGAGAAGTAGTCATCATCCTCTTGGTTGTAAGGCTGGCGATTGTAGTTGGTCCTCGGCTGATAGACCACCCTTTGACCTCCGGATCGTGGGTAATCCTGCTGCTCCGGCTGCTCTGCCCTCTGCACCATATTGGGTGAGAGGTGCTTGGAGTTGATCTTGATGGCGTTACCCTGGGCATCTACTCCTGTGACAAAAGAGGGAGGGGAGTTCTTCTGCTGACCATCGGTGACATCGCCCAAAGGCTGCTGCTGCTGCTGCTGGTGCAGTCGCGACTCCACATATTCGTCCTTGGGTGCCTGGTCATAGGAGGGCATTGTCGTGACACTAGAGCCTATGGTGGTGGTCTGCTGATCCTTGCCAGCTGAAGCTGGCTCATACGAAGGTCTGTACTCCCCGTTGTGGCCATAAGTCTGACCATTATTGCCATTACTGTAGGCAGAGGCCACGGCGGGATGAGGATGTCCCAGGGGCAGTAAGGTTTCCCCCTTGGGAATCTTAGCCACCGGATGCTCCAGTTCCACCACCAAAGTGCCAGCCGGCTTGATCACCACCCGCTCCTCAATGTCATAGAACTCCTTTTGAATGGCCGGATGACGCACCTCGTACTTCTTGGCCTTCAGGGCAGGCTGAACTATTTGAATGGTTTTGGTCACCAGCGGTCGTTGTGGTGGGCTGTAGCCCCTGGAAGGAGGCGCAGGTGGCAGGTAGCCCGAGACGCCGCCATAGTCCTCATAGCCCTGACCATCGTCCACCAACTCGGGGGGATACTGATCCTGGTAGTCCACCTCTGGTGCATCCTCGTAGTTGAAGCCACTGGGATCGTAGCTTGGGCGATTGTAACTGGTGGCTGGATTGAATCCGGAAGAGGAGGAATCATAGCCAGAGGAGGAATCTGATGAAGGAGCAGCCGGAGCAGGAGCACTCGATGAAGAGGAGGCTGAGGATGAGGATGAGGAGGCACTGGCTCCTCCCGCCGACGATGACGAACTGGCACTCACAGAGGGCGTTTGAATGGGCCCCTGCTGAGCTGGCTCATAGATGGGCTTGCTGTCCGCTGGTGCCACCTCCACATTTGCACTTTGACCCTGATTGGCAACGGGAGCGGCCACCTGGCGCTCGAACATCCTCAGCTGCTGGGACCGATGACCACCTTCAATGGTAACCAATTTCTGGGGGGCAGCATCGTCCATGGAGGATGTTACTCCGGCCCTGGTTTGGGTGTAACGCTGGGGGGTGGGATTCGATGACTCGTAGACCTGGTGAGGAAAGGAGATTTTATTTTATTTTATCCACGCTTTATTTTTTTTTGAACCCTTCAAAGAAATGTTTTAGTTTAAACAGATTTAATTGCATGCAATTTTAACAAATTTTACGTAAAATTGTCAACATAAGTTAAAGAATTCTTTAAATAAAAATACATAACATAATAGCCCACTCCTTAACTTTAAACTCTAGTCTCAAAAACTATAGCTAATAAATTCCTTTAAAATATTTTGTAGGCTCCAAGCATTCACTCACCGTCTCCACAGTGGGTCCATGGCTGTGGTAGGACTGGATGTACCGCTCGAACTCCTGGTTCTGGCGGAGCTGCTGATTCCTCTGCCGGAACTGGCCACTGTGGCTCACTGGTGGCTGCTGGTGGATCGAGGGGCGTCTGCTTTGGTTCCTCCTTCGGGGCACTCGTCCATTCTTGGACATCGGTGGTTGACCCTGCACTGAAAACAAAAATGGAATGGTACAAATAAATCTCTATTAAAAAAAAAAAATCCAGTTTTAAATTATTACTTATTAAATTGCATCATTATATATTATATAATAATTATATTTTTTAATTCATTTGGAAAAATTTACATTTAATATAGGTTTTCTCTAAAAGCCATATATTAAAGTTTAATATGGTATTTGAATTAATATGGAAAAATTATAATTTATAATAGAAATTACAATTTCTTAACAAAAGAAATATATATATATCTAAAAAAAATATCTTCCGAAAATATTAAGCTTAAACACTAACAAAAAAAATAAAAAAATAAATATTTCCATCTTAAAAATATCTAGATAATATCAGCAATAAGCGAAAATAAAATCAAAAAAATATTTAAATTGAGTATAAAATACTTGAATTAACTATGTTTTTTTTACCAGTGTGAGTTGGTGGCTGTAATCCCAATCCCTGGCGAGGGGACAACTGTTGTGGTTGCTGCTGCTGCTGTTGGGTTTGAACCATCTGTTGTTGTTGCTGTTGCTGGGATTGCGATGAGGATTGGATGCGCTGAAACTGCTGATCCTGATCTCCATCGCTCCGCTGAGGACCTGCCCTCAGTTCCGCCGGAGCACTGCCCTCCAAGTACTTGACATCCGCGGGATTTGTGGCCGGTTGCTGGGCAATCGAAATGTTGACATGGGTGGCCGCCTCCACTTGGCTCCAAGCCACCAACAGCAGGAGCACCAGCACTCCTCGCATCCTCATCCTGATCCTGATCCTGATCCTGTCCAATCCGAAATCCGAGAAGTCCGAGAAATCCAAAGCCCAAATCCAACTCCAATCACTGCTGACCACCTGCAAAGCTGAGCAAAACTGTCTGATTGATCGAGTGGAGTGTGCTCCGCATATTTATACGGATTTCAATTTTGAGGTAGAAATCCGATTTCAATTGGGGGAGCCATCAGCGATCGCAGTCGCGATCAGTGTCAAAGTCAACTGCAGTCAATGGGAATAGCAAATAGCTACAATAGCTCCAATAAACTGAATACTGACCTGGGCCAAACTGTTTAGGGATGAGTCTCAGATGCTTAACCCAGTTCTACAATTAAAGGCATTTCGATCTGGCGATGGAGCGATCGCAGTTGATCGATGATGCATTCAACAAATTGCTGTCATCGCTTCACACTTGTGTGGCACGCACCAACACTGCGAGAAAAGTGATGTTAATATTTAAATTAAAAATATTATTATTGTATCTTCTTGTTTTATAGTAATTTAATTTCAGATATAGTATATCTATATAATTGTGAAATGATTTCAGTTCCGAATTTCGGTTTCAATTAACAAATTTTGGTTTAATGTTTTAAAATATTTTGAAATCCTTTGAATTGATTAAGATTTAGAAAAACATTAAAGACGTAAAATTACAATTTTAAATTATATTTTTTTAAAAATGTTAATATATAAATTTAAATATAATTAATACCTAATTTAATTGCAGCTTTTAGTTATTGTTTTTTCTGATCTCGACTCCGAATTTCGGTGGCATCCGTAAATGGGCGGTGCAGCATTTTCGTGTAATTGTCGGAAGGTCAGAATCGCAGCTCCGTTGGCAACTCGTTTGAACTTGAAATCCGAGCCGAGACGTTGAACTACTGCTCCACTGGAGGAGAAGGAGACGGTGGGGGAGGAGGAGCAAGTGGAGATCCCCCAATGGGTCAGTGGAATCGAATTTGGGGGTGCTGGTCAGGCAAACTTGCGCAATGGAAGTTGGGCGAATATTTTTGGCCAATACAAGCACTCGAATTCGAAAAGAAGGTAAAGGTTAATGTGAAGTATTTCTGTTTTTTCTGCAAGCCATTTTAAAAACAAATAAAGTCAAAGTCAAATGTGCGGCGCAAATGTTAAGTAGGAAAGTATAAAACTAAAGAAAATGTACTATTTAATTAATACATTTTAAAAGACTTTGTGAAAGTAAGCACAATGTCAAATATGGCTTGAAAAATCTAAAAGTCACACTAATTGATCGAGGTCCTCGTTTTCGTTAATTAATATTTAATGAATGCAATCCGGAGAATGAATTACATATTTTAAAAACCAATTTGGTCATAAAGTTGAACAGGTTTCTTTTATTAAGGAAGCGACTTATAGATAGATTAGATAGATTAATTTGTCAATCAAGAAAAATAAACTTTAGATGGTTAGAATATTATTAAAAATTACAATTTATAAGAGTAAAATTTGATCTATTTTAATTTTAAGTTGTTTATTAGTTCTTATGATAGGAAAAAAATTTAAATAACTTTTAAATACCCAAAAAGCTTCTCGAAAGCTTAAACAAATATTTTCTTTTGAATTATTTTTTATGTATACGCAGATTAAGTTTGAAAACGGTTCAAATCGGACGTCTATATCATATAGCTGCCACAGGAACAATCAGGTCAAAATGATGAAAAATTAAATTTAGTTTGTATGGTATTTAATTTTATTTACATAGTTTTTAGAACCTATACACAGAGATTTAATCAAAATCGGTTGACTATATCCTATAGCCATATATCTGTTATTCTTTGACGATTATAGCAGTGTAAAAGAAAGATTCTTGGAACTTTCCAAATCGTATTTTCTTAAACTGAAGAAAAAAAAAAAAATCTTGCCAATCCGACGACTAAGTCGTATGCCTGCCATAGGAGCAATCCATTTCCAATTCCATTTTCTACTCAATTTTGACATACCCTATATTTCAAATTCACAAAATAAAAACGATCTCCAAAGTAAAACTCCAGATCAGGGACTTAAACTGCGACCTGGGGACTCATGTACGATCACATAAACGCCTACAAACCGGCCAAGTTGCAGTGCATCCAAACTGGAGAGGCCGTGGTCTACCACATGGCGGGACTGATCAAGCGCTTTCAAAAGGGTCGCCTCAGCATGGTAAGTGATTCCAAGCGACTCCAATCCAAATACGTGCTTGGCATGGCCAAAAAAAGCCGATAAGCTGGTTGGTGTGGTAACCACAAATGGCATTTATTATGTTTTTGTGGGTGGGAATAATCAAAAACCAGTAAAGAGTAGACTATATATATAGTATATATAACATGCGGTGCATGTGGCCAGCCACAAAATACTATCTGTTGGCCAGGCGGTTGTTACAAGCTAAGGCTACGCGAAAAACACAGTCCATAAGGTATAGGTTTCTTTTATCCAGGGGACATCTACGTCTACAGCAACTTCTCGATATCCTTGGATATGTCCATGGGATCGGTGGTCGGGGCATATCGGTTGATGGGAATGCCCTCCTTGTTCACCAGAAACTTGGTGAAGTTCCACTTGATTCCGCTGCCCAAAGTGCCCGTCTGCTTGGCCTTCAAATATTTGTACAAGGGCGCCGCATTATCGCCATTCACATCGACCTAAAGGTAATGCAAAGTTAGTAAACTGGTAAAACAAACAAGAAAGCAAGCTCGTTTTGGCAAGCCGAAGTTACAGCTTAAATTTGTATGTGCATATGTTCAAAAACAGTGAACTTTTTGATGGTTTATTGACAAAATCCAAACCGTAATTGAAAGATAGTATAACATTACTGTATTTCAAGGTAAATTCCAAAAAATGGAAATACAGCAAAGTTAAACTTTATTTTTTAAGTATTTTTCGGATTGTTCCAACTGAAGCTATATGAAGTAGTCTTTCTGACTTATAAACTACATACCATTAAAGGACAAGCTTTATCAAGACAGCTTTAAAACAGACTAATTAGCTTAGAAACGGACAGATGGACGGACAAACGGACATGCCTACTGATGCAAGGGAAGAACAAACTACTAAATCGGTATTACCTTGGCAAAGACCTCGCCAATATCAGCCTTCGCGTCGCGCAGATGGCACACCATGGCCTCGCCATCGGCCTCCGGCATCTGGGATCCAAACTGATTGCACGGGAAGTTCAGGATGACCAAACCCCTTTCGCCGAACTTCTCCTTCAGATCCGTCAACTTCTCGTAGTTGTTCTTGGTCAGTCCACACTTGGAGGCGATGTTCACCACCAGGACCACCTTGCCCTTGTACTTGTCCAGCGAGACATCGTTGCCATGGGTGTCCTTCACCGTGAACTCGTAGATCGAGGCGGCGTTCTTGTAATCTCCGTTAGCAGACATGTCGATCTGGAAGCAAGAGAAATTAGGAGTCAGTTGGGAATACTAATAAATGGGTGTTAAAAGAATGGGTCGAATCTTTGATAAAGAAATTTAGAAAGTTAAAACTAAATATATGATAAATTTTACAATTTTTCTGCTGTGCAATTTTTGTTACTTTTTTATGATATATCATTAAACTTGTCTTGGAGTCCTAAAGAATTTGCATTCTTTGCAGTTTTAAAGTTATACTCTAAGGATTTGTCTCTTTAATTTTCTTAAAAAATTTGGATTCTCGTTCTGTCCTTTATATGTTTTAACATAGGTTTCATATTTGACAACAAAAATAATCTTATCCATTACCATATCAATGAATGAAGTTTCTAGCAGGTGGGAAAAAATCGACAAGTTATTACTTTTGTAATTATAAAATTTATGTGAGCAAGGCAATAAAAGAAACACTGAGATAAAAAAAATGTCCCTTAAGTGTAAGTTGTTCAATTATGCATTTATGACTTTTCTTTAAACATAAAAATATTCTGTATCAAAATCGACCCATTCCACAGAGGATATAGTACAGAAAACAAAGAACACAGGCAAAGAGGCAGAGGCAACAACGATTAGTTCGGCGTAGAGACAAGCAACTGAGTTAGTCAACAGATTAGGAACTAGTCAACGGATTAATAGCTAGTCAACTATATAGTAGTCTGTCAGCACTACTCACGGCAGCTGCTGTGGAGTACTGGGCGGCTGAGGAGGCGGCTGGGGAAGCGGATGTGGCCGCACAGCTCACGGGAAGAAGGACGGTGCAGAGGCGCAGCCCCGACCTTTGACCCTGACTCAGCTCGAGGGCGGGGCCAAGGGTCCGCCTGATTGAATAGCACCTGAGGGCCTGGCGGGAAATGTTCTGAAACTGCCTGAGACTCATACTTTAATCGCTGCAAATAACCAGGCAGAATTTAAATTAAGCACCAGTCGATTTATTAGAATAAGTGTACTTTATATTTCACTGGGTATAATAGTGTAGGAGTACTTAATTTTGGAAAATTAGAACAGGAAAACTGAATTGTCATTTAAAACGATACAGTACATTTTAATTTGTATTATTTAATGTTGGTGTTAAATTAAATTAAAATTGCAAAACATTTAATTTGCTAGTAATAATAAAGTTAAAACCCAAAATAAATAAAGTACTTAGAAGATTAAAGTATTTTAAAATATTTTTCGCTCAACCCGTAGAAAAAATAAATAGGAAACAAATTATAATAAATAAAAAAAAATAATTATTTTTATATTCTTGATATTTTGGGAAACGGTATAGTGTTTTTTCTGTTGATCCTTTTTTAACAATCTACTTCCACTAGTTTATCAACAGCTTAAATTTTAAAATCGAGTTTTTGTACATCTCTTTTGAAACTTATAAAATGCCTTTGTTATAAACCCTATAAATTGTTCCATTTATAGAATATGTAAATTGTGATTTATAAATCGTTGAATTTTGTCAAATAATAAACTTTTTTGAATTGGCCAATGATCAACATTTAAGATTATAGATTAACTTGTTTTAGGAATTCTAAATAGCTTTGTTTCAATTACAACTGAATTATACCTGTAAGCAATTTCTATTTTTATTTTTGGTAAAAGATAGTGGTTCATGTGCTGTTTTCTGATTAACCACTAGGGCACATTGAAGATTATAAGAATTTTAAATGTTGAAAAACTGATAAGTCCGTCTGAGTGTTGTGTATTTATGAGGTAGTGGTATCAGCACCCCTATGCCAAAATCCGTATTTCCATGACCACTGGTCAGGGTGACTATGCATTAAGCATCAGGGCCAAGGAATAGGTCTATATTTATATTTCCGATGAGTCATTCGATTTAATAGCAATTGGTCAGGATTGGGTCACGCAATCCTGGTCAGGATTGGCCCACGTCAATCGACGACTTGTTACTGCTGCTCATTTCGCATGCAAGCCATTAATATTTGAAACTACAAACTGATTTGACAGCAATTTTGAAGGAAGGTATGATTTTCTGGGTAATTACTTGCATGGTAAAGTAGATGTACGAGCCCAAAGCAATGGCTATGGACCCGAAAATAAAGTGCGCGATGGATCGGCCGGCCATTGTGTTGTTCAGTATATATATTTTGACTATATATCTTCGATTTCACCACGATCTGAACTGATTTTCGGATGCAGGGATACAAATATAGAATGAATGAATTTTGCAATATCACGCTGATATGTATGAAATTGGGGTGCAAAGTACAGAATTCGATTGTTTTCCCTTTCTTTATTATTGGATGCCAGCTGTGCTTTATACGGCCGATGTGCCTTATATGCAGCAAAACACTTGTTAAATTCTTTGGGCTTACTTATGTCGTAATATCAATGAGTAATCTTTAGCACTTTACTTTCTTTCGAATCGTAAATAAAACTACAACCGGCGACTTGCGAAAACCCTATTTTATATGTGTGCGTAAGATTCTTTGAGAAAGCGTTGTTTCAGTTTCGCCGTCTGGTCACATTGGAGCAAAGCTTTTCAGAGTTGTCAGGTCTGACGGGGAAAAGCTCTGATTTTAAACAAAACTATTATAGGAACTTTTAAATTTCTTCATATTTGTTATTATAATAGAAATAGTAATCAAATCAATAATTTAAACTAGGTCACAAACCGTGGTAAACGTAGTTTTAATCAAGAAGAACACTTAAAAGGAAAGTATCAATCAGTCAAGCATTATACTCACTTTTCACTCATTAATTAAGATTGTAATATTGAGTTATATTTTGTGAGATGCAAGGTAATTTGCTTAGAAGAAGTTACTTCCGAAATCCCCAGCGCCCGATCAGTTTCAAATTTTCAGGAGTGTTTACGAAAAATAACTCAAAGTTTGCGACAAAAAAAATGCAGAAAATGCTTGTTTATTTTAATTAACGTTACGGATTTTGAAATTTCAATATTACCTTAAATAATAAATTTAAAGCAATTAAACCGCAATATAAAAACTATCCCATCAGAGATTAAGGCCTCCCATTGCTAAATTGTTTCACTGTTAGCTTGTAGTTGTGTAGATAAATTAAAAAAAAAAGAAATATTTATCAAACTTAAATAATAGCAGTATATAAATACCAGTAATCCCAGCCAGCGCTGCCAGACCCGTTAGCCCGACCTTGCCAGACAGTCAGTATTTAAGTATTTTCACAAACGGTCGCACGAATTTTCTTCTTTTTCCATAGTGCATTTTTTTTGTTATTGGCGTGAAATTTCCGAGTGAAATTTATAGACAAAATCCTAGTGAAATGAACCCGGATATGTTTAGAATGTTCGCTTGTTAGAGAAACGGAGTGGAGAAAACCAGCGAGCAGGAGCAGGCACGCCCTTTGCAGGCGCAACGCCCACCGCCGCAGGATACACAAACACACGCATAGCTAACACACCAACACACCTACACACCCACACAAAGAGATCCCCTTTTGCGGTGAAAAAAGGAGATCCCCTTGTGGTGAAAAAGGAGCTTTAAAATATGATGCTCTCATCCATAAACAACTCCTTCGAGCAGGACACCCACGATGCGGATGCCAACTGCGATGGTCCCGATCTGGATTTCGTGTACTCCGATGTGGATGGCTACCAGAACGAGATTGCCGAGCTCTACAGCTACACGGAATTCAGTGAGTTCCAGTTGAATGTGAAGGCATTCGAGGATCAAATGGAACTCTACGATCTGCCGCCCAATTGGCAGAAACAGGACTCGGCTGCCCAGCGGGGTATTGTGATGAAGCTGGTGGACCAACTGGAGGTCTCCGATCGTTCCTTTCGTATGCAGGCCGCCCGCTGCATCCTCTATCTGGCCCAAGGATGCTGGGCGGAGGTGCAATCGGATGAAGAGCAGCACCAGATCACCAGGGACAATGTGTTGGTGCTCCATCAACTTGGCGTATTCGCCTCCTTCATTGACCTGCTCAACATGGAGATCGAGAGTGCCTGTTCCCCCGATATTGTGGCCGTGAAAATCACCAATGTCACGCTAGTCGACTCCACGGACATCCGGGTCATCCTCTCCGTGCTTTACATCATCACAGAGACCGTACGAGATGAGCGAGATCGTGGCAGCGAGGACTACAAAGAACTAGCCGAATCCTTTGCTCAGGAGATCAATTCCCCATTGCCAGATGGCGAATTGCTGGCCGTCAAGCTGCTCGGCATGATTACAAGGTTCTGCAGTGGCGCCGCCCCACAGTTTCCCATGAAGAAAGTGGTTCTGCTGCTATGGAAGGTCTCACTTTTGGGTCTGGGCGGCATGGATGTGCTCAAGAATCTCAAGAACGAGTACCGGCTGAAGGTGGGTCTGGAACCCATCACCGAGGATACCCTGGAGGTCACCAAATGCATGAGGGCCAGTTCACCACCCGCCACGGCCACTGATATTCTAGAAAACCAATATCCCAAAAGGAATTTCAAGTAAGAGGGGTCTTCGAATAATATCAAAATAATAGTGGTTTTTAGCTTATAAAAATGACTTTGAAAAACAGTTTAGAAGCCAATTTTAAAACAATATTTGTATGATACTTTTTAAAATTTGACAATTGATCTTAGGGTATATTTTTTAAGCATTTTACATTGTCCTAATATCAATATTATTATTACTTTGTCCCACTACTATTATTTTGAGCGCAGCTGTATAGATGATTTATTTACCTATATTAACTATTTAAATCTGTGCCACAACAGACGCTCCCTGATGAAGCAGCGCTTCCTGGACGAACCGGAGCAGATCGACATGGAGATGAGTGGGAACGAGGGTCAGAGCAACAATGCCAACAATGGCAGTGGCAATGGCGGGAACGGAGAGGAGGAGCTCTCGCAGTACTACAGGCCATATGATGATCCCTCCTCGTCGGCCTCCACCACGTCGACGGCCAATCCCAATAACCAGCCCAGCCTGACGCAGCCGCCCGCTGCTGTGCCGCCAGTGCAGATCACAGGCCCGCCTGCCCTGGACGCCCAAGGTGCGGCAGAAGGACATCGATCAGTTCCTGGATATTTCACGAAACAAGTTCATTGGTTATTCACTGATTGGCGACCATGAAAGTCTGGCCGGACTGCCGCAACCCATTCACGAGGGCTTCAAGACGCTGCAGCGACACATGTACATGAGTCTGGCCGATGTGCAGATCAAGAAGGAGGAGGATATTGCGAGGAATCCCATCTCCACGCACGAGGATGAGATCAAGCTGACCCCAGCGGAAGTACTCTACCAGGCTATATTGCCCAACCTGCCGCAGTATATGATTGCCTTGTTGAAAGTCCTACTCGCAGCCTCACCCACTTCCAAATCCAAGACGGAAAGCATCAACATAATGGCCGATGTGCTGCCCAAGAAGCTGCCGCAGACGGCCACGCAATCCACAAAGCTAACAGTCGACATGGGTCGGCACAAGGAGATCATTGTGAAGGCTGTTTCGGCTATTATCTTGCTCTACCTAAAGCACTTTAAGATTAACCATGTCTACCAGTTCGAGTTCATGTCCCAGCACTTGGTATTTGCCAACTGCATACCGCTGGTGTTGAAGTTCTTCAACCAGACAATCACGGAGTATGTGAACACAAAGAATTCCATACCCCTGCTGGATTTTCCCTCTTGTGTGATTGGTGAACAGCCGGATTTGAGTGGAGATAGCTTTGTGTACGGCGGAGAGATGTCCGATAAGCCATACTCCTGGCGGAATGTGTTCTCGTGCATTAATTTGCTGCGCATTCTCAACAAACTGATCAAATGGAAGCATTCGCGAGTGATGATGCTGGTGGTCTTCAAGTCGGCACCGATTCTGAAGAAGACTTTAAAGGTGCGTCATGCCATGATGCAGCTGTATGTTTTGAAATTGCTTAAGATGCAGACCAAGTACTTGGGCCGCCAGTGGCGCAAGTCAAACATGAAGACCATGAGTGCAATTTATTCCAAGGTAAGGCATCGCCTGAACGACGACTGGGCTTTTGGCAACGATCTGGAGTCGCGGCCGTGGGATTTCCAGGCGGAGGAGTGCACGCTGCGTGCCTGCGTGGATCGATTTAATTTGCGGCGCTATCCGGAGGCCACCCAGAAGTGTGGTAACAATGGCACGGCGGCCCAGAATGCGGAGAATGCCCAGCAATCGAACATGATGGCGGGCAACAATGGATGTGGTGGCAATAATGGCGAAGCCAATGGCTATGGCAACAACGGAGGCGGCGGCGGTGGCAACGGCGGTCATAATCAGCAGCAGCAGCTTAACGATTATGGCGTCGAGGGTGGCTTTCCCAGTGACGAGATCCTCACGCACTCCGACTTTGCCTTCTTCGGCCATTCGGGCTGGTGGGATCGCAAGGTGGAGCTGACGGACTACTTCAAGGCCAACTATGCGGTGTGGCTGGAGGAGGAGGTCTACAATAGTCAGACCGACTGGGATGCCCTCTAGGAAAGAGCAGCCATGGGTGAGTAATAAATGCACCCTACACACAGAGAAAAAAACTTGTAAAATATACCATGTAATTGTTAAAACTGTACGCAAACTCGTGAAGGCATTTGTTTTCTAAGGGCTTTGGAAAAATTCGAATTATAAAACTACCATTGTTGCCACTATCCATACAAAATTCATTCTTTTGTAATGTCACTTATCTGCTTTGAAAATAATAGTTTATTTATAAAATGAAATAATAAACATTTTATATTTACTTATTATTATTAGATAACTTACCACTCCTCTCTTTTGTCTGTACTAGGAGTCGAACTCGCGCTCTTACCTTTGTATACCAAGGAACGATTTTTTTTAAGAAACATGTATTAAAAATTTACCTGTAAAAGCGGGGCCTGAGTTACGACCCATATATTATTAGTCTGCCATTTTAACCACTGAGCCTAATATCTAAAGATAAAGATTTGACGATTGTCTACTGAAATAGATAATCTACAACTCAAATACATATATTTGTTTAACTATTTTAGTTGTTACTATTCAATGTCCTAAAATATACAAAAACATAATAAGATTCTTTGCTATTTTAATTGTTTACATACCGACAAATGTCCCAAAAATAGAAAAACCAAATAAATCAACATTTTTTAATAGGGAACAATTTTTCTATGTTGATTTTACACGTTTTTTTTGTGTGCATCCCATTTCTCACAAATTAACTAAAATCAAACTTTTAAATTCCAGCTGCAGCCTCCTGAGGATCAACCTTAAGCATCATATAAGCAAAAAGTTATTACCTTAATTGTAAGCATAAAGAAGTACATTGATATAATCCATGTAGCCCGACCACCACGATTGGAACACCAACTACTCACTTAATTGGCAATAATTTGGCGAGCCACTTCGTCGCTCCACTTCACTAACTGAATACGCAAAAATGATAACCCCAATAGCGATGACAAGCCGCCTGTATATTTAGCAATTACTGATCGTATTTTATAATTTATATATATTTATTATTTGTCCTGTTCCATGAGCTCCTTAATCCGGTGCGGCGAAAAATAAACAAATTAACTAGTTCGAAAAAAACGATTGCATTTCGGTTAAATGTCTGTTTATTCATATGTGTGTTTTGTTTCGCACAAGAAAAAATAGAATTCTATTAGGTCATAGTCTTAGAGCTAGGTTTAAATTTGGTACCTATACACTATACGGTATTTACAAGGTGTGCATGTGCATATGCATATATATATATATATATATATATATATATATAAATATCTATTATATAGTACAATAACTTTTCGACTCCATAAAAACGCCCCAATCACCAAATGCCTCGTTTGTGGGGTTTTTGCAAAATTCCATGACGTAATAGTAAAACAATACACAAGTGTAATAGTTAGCACAGCTAAATATGAATTCCTGAACCGAGTTTCTTCATTTCACACGTTTTTCTGGTCACAAGTGCATACTCCACAAGAGAGAGAGACCATGTCACCCATAACTATAACTATAACTATCTTAATACAAAATAAAGACTAACTAATAAAAGTTATATTCTAGGGGCGGGTCGATTTGTGTTTTCGAAAAATTAGCCAAAAGGGGTGTAAGCAAATTGTAGTTTGGGCACAAAAAATATTTTCTAAACAATACTGGAAATTTCTTTGGACTTTAGATCGATTGCCCACATTCTAAAACTTATTTAAATATTATTTTGCTATTCCTTGCGGAAATCAGTTTAAGGTTGGGCAAAAAAATATTTTCTAAACAATACTGGTTAAAATAAGTTTCAGAACTAATGCTTACATTGTAAAACTGATTTTAATCGTCACAAGGCTTGAATTTAGATGATTTTTGTTTGCTGAACTGGACATTTTCTAAAAAATACTGCAAATTTCTTTGGACTTTACGTTGATTAAAATTAATTTTAGATCTTACACAACGACTTTAAAACCACAAACCAACCTACAAAATGTTCCATAACCTTTTTAAATGGAATACTTTTGTTTTGGGTGAAATTTTGCTAGCTTAAGTTCCAAAAACGATTAAAATAGTACCAAAGACTAAATTTAAATATTTTTAGTCAATCAAAAATCGAACCACCCTTAGATTTGCTTAAAACTAATCCTTAATGTACAATCTGGGAAGCAATTCAAACAATTTTGAACCGTTCAACATCCTAATAACATATACAATATTCCTTTATTGTACACTGTGCATCAAAGAAGGACAATTTACTGCTCCATGGGACACGCCGTGGGCATCACGTTGTTATTGCTGGGACCCACGTAGAGCATCCCGAAGCGCTTTTGCTGCGGTGGACAGGCGGCGGGTGGAGCTGGTGTGGGGACCTCGCAACGCTCCTCGAAGTAGTGCACAATGCGCTGGAGCACGAACTTGAAGATCTTCTCCTTGGCAATCTCCCCATTGAGGAATGTGATGTCCTTGCAATCCCGATACTCGCTGAAGTTCTTCTCGTAGTGCGGCCAAACGCAGAGCTCAAAGTAGCCGGTGACATCGGGTGGATCGTAGGTGCGTTTGCTGCGCCGCTCGAAGCACTTCTCGTAGGGCAGATGGAAATGGTACTTGAGGTTGCACAGGGCAAGCAGCTCCGGCTGATTGAAGATCATGAATCCCTCGACCAGGAGGAAGTTGATCTTTTTGTCTCTCAGCTGGGCGGCTATCTGGGCATTGATACGCATGATGTTCCTCGCCTGCTGCTGTTGCTGGTGGATTTGCTGCTGCTGGTGATGATGCTGCTGCTGCTGCTGGGAGTGGTGATTATGACGATGCTGTTGGTGGTGTGGCCTTGGCTGCTGCTGCTGTGGAGGAGGATAGCCATTGACCTGCTTGTAGTAGTTGGCATTGTAGTGATACTGCTGCTGGAACTGCATGGCATAGTGCTCGAAATTGGCATAGGTAACCATCTGCTGCTCCGGTGGCTCTGGCGCCACCCCCTTGATGATGTGCGCTATGTCGTTCAGCATTTTGGCCATGTCCAGCGAGGTGATCAGCTCGAAATTGATGACATTCAGCGCCTCATTCCGCTGATGCCGCTTGTCGTCCACGGGCAGAAAGTAGTCGTCCTGCGAGATCAGACGCACTTCGCCAATGGTGTACGGCGAGTTCCACAGCGGCGCTCCACTCAGACCCTTGAAGTAATCGTGCAGACTGTGGGCCAGCGTCGTCTTGCCGCCGCAGGTGACGCCCGAGATGCCAATCACCAGCCACTGCGGCATCTTGTCCTCAACTGACTATCGCCGCTCCTATTCCTGTTTTTCAGCCAGAATCGGAATCGGAATCGGAATCTTACGTTCGCACAACAGGGCAGTGATAACCCCTTAATCGCGCTTTAACCTGAGGCTCCAAATGTGATAGAAGGAGAACGCGGCAATGCCGCCGAGGAAGATCACCCCGAACACAGTGGGCACTATGAATGCGTACTTCAGCGGTGGGAAGAACAGCCGAATGGGATTACCTGGTGGTAAAAATAAAGAGTTGATTAGGTAGAATTCAATGAGGGTTCAAAGTATTTGTCCATAAAATAATTGCCAATTTATAGAATTTTGAAATTATGTAACCCAAGAAAAAATTTTAATATATCACAAATTTGACAGGAAAAAGTGGAGTAGAAGAAAGATAAAAAAGTAAATTTAGTTTAAGACTTTATTGTCCTATAAAGCTAAAACTTTTTAAGTTGTTTTTTGTAATTATGTAAAATTCAATAGGGCTCACAGTTTTTATCAACTTAGAATTACTAATACTAATCCTATATTTGTTGATAGTTTTTTTTTTACAATTAATTTAATATTAATATTAATTATTTTAGAAAGTTAAAAGGAAAACTTGAAACTCGATTGTTTTCCTGTGTTTGTAGAGTATTTTTTTACAACGTATTTGTATTAGGGGCTTTAAGATTAGATTTTGTATTTTTAGGTTAGTGTAAAATGCTACAAATTTGATTGTTCACGGCATGAGAATTATCAATCGTTTAAATGGCAAAAAAAAAACAGTTAGTAGGTATGGTGAAAACGGAAACAATTTGTTTTGTAAAAAAACTACGTAGCTAATTGATGCTTATTTGCAACAGATAATAAAGATCAACGTCATTTGAATGACAAATAGTGTAGAAACAAACTTTTGTTCATTGCTGATATTGAATCTTTGACTAAAGTTGTTATAAACAATGTTTGTTATTTTAACAACGGGGTATATAGTTAATATCCAACAGGTGAAATAAAAAAAAAAAATGTTTATTGCTGATACTGAAATCTACAAGCGATTTCGCTAGCTATAAACCTTGTTTAATAGGTGAATATGCCTAACTATAGGAGGTATGGCTTTAAAAAAAAACTTTAAACTTTTGACGAATTTTTGTTGCTTGCCAAGACTTTATTTTGTGTTTAGCTCCATTAATAAAGTAGATTGTTTTATTAATTCAAGTAATGCGGTAATAAAAACGAAAAATTTTCATTCACTGACATAAGCTATTAAAAAAATACGGTTTTAAAGCCAATTTACTACGGCTGTAAAGATGCCTAGTTATAGTAGATACTGTTTATAAATGAAAACTTGACTCATAAAATATTGTACTTTCAATGAAAACTTTACTTAAAAAATATAAAATTTGTATTTCTGATCAATTTGGTTATACATTAATTTTTTTTGTTAAAGATTTAATTTATTTTAATCATAAAAAATATTATCATTCATAAACTGATGGTTTTCAAACCAAGTCAAAAAACAAGCAACTACGCACTTAGCGTATTTTTTTTAAACTTAAAATTTGTTTTTGGGGTTATTCTCTTAAGATAATAATATTCTCTTAAAAATAGAAAACTAAGTTTGATGACAAATCTTAAAACAAAGTTATAATTTCTTAACAAACTATGTGAAAAACGACTGCGCCTATAGCCGGTTACTACTGTACTCCGCATCTCTGTTCGTCGGTGACCTTGACCCGAGCTTAGAGACTCATAGAGCCGCATTCCGGGTAACCCCGGTTTCGAGTGGTGACCTCTGAGGATTTGATTTGAAATACCCACACTATCTTTGCAATGTGTACCTACGTATACATCGTGACCAATTTACGCCGCGGCACCACTTTAATTACTGCACAAAAGAGGCGCGCCAGATTATTCAATAAAACTTATAACCGAGAGAAAAATCACCGACTTTTAAATGGTTATATCTACATCTATATGGTGTGTTTACCTTCATCGATGAGCATAAACGGAAGGACGGCCACCCAGAAAAAGTAGTAGAAGAACGCGGCGATTGCGGATATCAAAATGATTTTCCCGAGTTGCGCATTCGAAGCCATAAATAGCTGATATTGATATTCTCGGAAATTCTGGCGTTTTTCGGGCGAAAAAACACGCGACAACCGGCGGCGATTTCTGCGGAAGACTGCTCATGGGGCGTTCTCCCCGATTCTCCACTGTCCACTAATCCTCGATTTTCCGGACGAATCCCCAAAGAGTCGCAGCTCCCGATTGAGTTCCGTGGTTGGTAAATTGTGTAAACAAAACAAACAAGTGCGTGATCCAAAAATTGTCCGAATCTAAGGTGTTATTGACGGTGTGACCAGGTGGCAGAACTAGGAAATACCAAAAACGAGGGATGCATTAGCAATTTTATATTCGTAGTTAGAAAGTTTTTCAAAAAAAAATTTAAGAGTTAATAAATAAATGAAATAATAAAATTATTACAAAAAAATGTATTTTATATATATATTTGTAAAACTAGAAATTAATTTGAGACTTAAACAAAACAAAATAAACAAATTTATTTGATATATTATATTGCGATATATTTTTAGAGAAGATTTGGATAACCTTCCGAAAAGCCCCGACCTCCGATCAATTTTAAATGTTCAGGTTACATGTATTTTAAGGTTCTGTTAATTAAGTCAGAAATGGTGACAAGTAGGATTTCTTTAAAGAAAATCCAAACATAGTTTTTTATAGTTTTCGTAATCGGGGATAAAACTAACCTATATGTTTAATATTTAATTCAATTTTTTTTATAGCCCGTTTTAATAATTTGCTTTTGAAATTTTGATTTATTTTAATCAAGTTAAGATCAAACATTTTAGGTCATTAAAATATATTCATTTTAGATTTGAGGTAATTTTAAATAAAAAATTCAAATTCTTTAAATACCAATACCTGTTTGGCTGCCGGGTGTTTATGGGTTTCCGAGATCTGGTCACATTGACCCATTAGCGAATGTAAACAAACAATTTTTTTCAAATTAAAAATGGTAAAAAAGGCGCAAACGAAACGGCAGCCGTGGGTAAAGAACCTTTACTCGAACCGCGAATATCCGGACAATTATACGGACGCCAGTTTCCTGAAGGACCTGCGCACCAACCTGCATGTCAGGATATACACACTCAGTGAGGCAATTGCCGGCATTACGGTGCTAAATAATCAGATCTCCTGCATTACCGGCTTCCTGATACTCTACCAACTGATGCTCAGCGACAGGGTATCGCCCACCACGATTCTGGTGCCCAGTTGTGGGATTACGGGCATTGGATACCTGTGCTACCGGGGCCGGAGTCTCAGCTGGGCGCTCCTTGGGGAGGACTCCAAAACCCTGGTCACGGTGGTCTTCTTCGGCTACCTGTTCTCACCCATGCTGCACACCCTCACCCAGGCCATCAGCACGGACACCATCTACACGATGACCTTCTTCGTCCTGCTGGGGAATATGATATTCAGTCACTACGGATTGGATGTGGCCATGGTCTCCAAGGTAGTGAATGCACCCAGCTCATGGAGTCAACAAAAATATTCATTTTTTCTTACTCGCACAATTGTTTAGTTGGTGCTTTGATCATAGGATTACTTATTAGCTTGTTTTTATTGGAGTCATATAGTTCTTTTTTTGTTCGCATCATAAGATTACTTACTTTTACTATTTACCTTTATTTATTACCTTTATTGACCAGCGTATTCTTTTCACAACTTGAGGAGTTGTTCACTTTGTAATGTTCTTTACATTTGCATTGCAATTCCAGGCCATCTCACTGAATGCGGCGATATTTGGAGCCATTTGCTTGGCCTCCAGGCTGCCGTCTTCGTATCATGCCTTCGTGCTCCTCGTCGAGGCCGCCGTCTTCTTTGTGCTGTACCCCATCATGACGGAGGCGAACTGGAGGGCTGGCTTCATGGTGCCCATCTTTGGCATTTGCTGCCTGGCCCTGTACTGGATATCGCGACCGGTGCTCTACCTCTACGCCTCCACCACCGTCTTCATCAACTTCGTGTGCCCCTTCATTTTCGTGTGGCAGCAGCAGTACAAGTTCAACATCCACGGACCCTGGGACGAGGCCATCGTGGAGGAGAACACCGACGAGAACCTGGACGAGAACTTATAGCGGCAGCTCAGCTTCTCAGAGCAGCTGCGGCCACGACCAGGTGGCGGCGATCTCGGGGAGCACTTCACCAATCACTAACCATTCGCACGAATTTTTGTTATTAACTCTGTAAGTTCATTTTTTGTTGATAACTTTGTTAACTCATTCCTAGCTCCTGTCCATTTTGATCTTTTTATCATGAATGTTTTTTAATAAATTATATGTTTAAAATAGTCTGTTAACTGTGAGTGAAGTTATCTTTGGGTGTTAAATAAAATTTGGTTATATTCAACGTAAAACAGTTTTTAGGTAAATTGAAAATAATAAACTAAAGATTTTTTAGAAGTAACTAAATGTTTAATTTAAAAATGTGTCTATACTTTAAAATATTACCAGCAAATCAGAATTTAAAAAAAAAATTGAATAGCTTAATAGATAATACCCTTAAAATATCTAAAAACTGAAGATAAAATCCATTTTCTGGTGTTGAATCGAACGATTTTATTTTAATTTCTACCATTTGAACCAAGACAGTATAAAAACAAATATTTTGATTTTTAAAATAAGATTTTCCTTTATTTAACCTATTCATATTTTTTGTTTTGTAATCTGACTCTTGCGGAAATGTACAATAAATCCGGTTTTAATGTTAGAAATGCAGCAAACACATCTTATACATGAAATAAATTCTGCGAAATCGTACTCGCACCTTGTTGAATAAACATAAAAAAATTAATATACATCAGCAGTATTGTTGATTTGTAGACTAGTACTCGGAATTCCGAGGCTTACATTAAAATTACCATTTTTAAATATTGATTATTTATTGGTAAGCTACCGCTATATATGTTTTGAAATAGTGAAATAAAAAAGTGTGAGAAAATATCTCAAAAAATTAAAGATTTTGTAGACTAAGACTAAAATGCAAGAAATAATGATAATGACTTAATGGGCTGTATGTATTTAAGGCTTGATCTTGTTCAATAATTGGTGGGTACTAAAGTGCTGCTACATTGAAGTAATTAGAGCCAGATATATTGATTTGCAATCTGGGGAAAATGCGGTTAACAATTTCCAACTAATAGAACTTTGTTTGTTCTATTTTTTTTAGTGTTGGAAATGGCTAAAAATAAATGAAATTGCAGCTCGTATATAGACTGCGGTTTAAACTGGTTTCATAGATAACAAATAATCATTTTGAAACCCATACATACATAAACTGTATGATTTCGACCTAATCAAATGCAAATCAATGCAAGCAATTACTTTAATAAGAGGGTACGGAATTTGGATGACTGACATCTTCATTAACTGCACGACCTTTTAAAGTGTGAATCAGAATTTAAAATAATCGTTATTTAGATCGGTTTCAGTAAGTATATTCTTGTTGATATATCTAAATCTGAATGGTTAACGTTTTTTAATTAAACTCGTTTAAGAAAAGTTACCATAGTTCCTTTAAACTATCCCAATATTTTCACAAGTCCGCACTATTTTCTCTAAAGATAAAAGATAAGATGTTTACTGTTCAGCTATATTCGCTTTTATAAATTCCAATAATTCTTAATCTTTTTAGAATACCAATCAACAGTAGACCCGATAATAGGTCTGGGAAACAAGACTAAGTCGCAGTAAGAAATGGTTATAACTTAACTAACAGATACTGGCTGAAATATAATTCAAATGTCTGATATATCATTTTAAGACTTTTAGACGCCTTAATCTTTACAATATCCAATATTGATGTACATAGTATCAACACTTTACAAACTAGGAAAAACGCAAATCAAGTCCCACCAACCGTAGCAAAAGTAGTTTATTACCAAAGTAACCACAATCTGCTTGTGTAAATAGCACAAAATATCTTTAGTTTACAAGACAAGCACTTAATAAAAAAAATAAAAATCCCAAAACAATCAAAAGCAAATATAGGTGTTTGTAGTTCTCAACTCTTTCTACAAAGTGTTAACTTTTATTAAATTCGATTCACAAGTTTCGGGAATTCGGTTTTAGCATCCTTCGCACCAGCACTTCAGACTGGGACTGCAATGTCCACTGGATCGTCCTTCCTCCTTGCAAACACGACGACACGTATCGTTATCCCAGACGGCACAGGGACCTCCATATCTTCCAGAAAGACAGTCGGCATCCGCTTCCTTGGTTCCCATGATAAGATCGCCATCACAGCTAGGAAAAAGTACAGGAACTTGATCTGCATTTTGTAACTTTTAAGGGAGATTTAACTGGTAAATAGAGCAGTGCTGTCAAAACAAAGTTCGGACTTGATTTATGGGCTTAGATACTCTCAGTAAACGCTTATATAGGGTCGGGATGCCTCTGCTCGGAAATTTTATTCTGCCAGCGTCGGCATCTCCACTGTGATAATTATTAACAGATAATTACAGTTAAAAATAATAGTGTGTTCGGTTACATTACGGCTGATTAAATTTCAAATACAGACTTAAGAAACCAATTAAACTTGTAAGAATTCGAATCCTAAAAATAAAAATTAAAAAAAAAATTTAAAATTAGTTATAAGAAAACCCAGAAAAAATGTTGAAAATTACAACGAAATTGAAAAATTCAATCAAGTTAAGATTGAAAAAATGCAAAAAAAAATGTTCTGAGAAATGTTATGCAAGGATAAGATGGTGTATATTTTGAAGAAAAAGAAACTTGAACACCCAGAAATATCGGAAATCGAGAGCTTTAAGCAATCGATTACAGTATTTATATATAAATGTGATGACGAGCATTTATTGGCTATTAATAGCGAGAGTTTAAAAACAAACTGGAAATTGCCCGGTCAACAAGATTTTTGGCAGCACAGTGCCATACTTATCTACTCAAGGAATTCCCAAATTCGCGGTGATGCCCTTGAAATATTGGATTCACACAGCTGTGCAAAATGTTTTGCTAATTCCTATTATTATTTACCTGAATTTGTTGTTTTCATTTGTCAAATTTTTAAAGCGCAAAAGATTGCTGCTTTGGATAAACAATATTCCTGGTTTCATTTGGGTAGTAGATTAAAAACACGATAACAACAACAGCCTACCCCAAAAATTTCCCATGTGGGAATTAACTTCCCAGAGATAACGATTCCAGAAAAACATATTTTTCTTATGCCGATGAGTTGTGGCTTAATAAAGCGTATTTTTTCTGCTTTTTGATTTACCACTCCTTACTCGAAGAGTAAAGGAGCATATTTCTTACCTTGGAAAGTATATAACATTTCGAAGGACGGGATTTTCACCCTTAAACAATATATTCTTGATCATGTATGGTTTTAGAGATATATTTTATTATGTCAAGTTTCAACGGAAAGTTTTAAAACTTTTTAAGCTTACAAAATCATTTTTGTATTTGTGTAAAATTTAATTTAATTTAATATTTATGATATAAAATAAATAAAAACATTATTAAGTAGCTCCTATGTGTAAAATATACACAAATTTTTAAGAAAAAGGCTTGTTATGAAAATTATCATGCCTTGCATGAAAAAGTAGTTTCAAGAAATTGGTTTTAAGAATTATAAATATTAAAGAGACCTGTGGTTTTACGACACCGGCTGTAAAATCTAAAGCACTTTGAAATTCTAATATCTAAGTCCTTTATTTTAAAAGTTCAAGACCAACCTGAGAATTTGAGAATTTTCTAAGTCAGATATTTGAATTATTTTCATTCTCGCAGCAGCTGACTTAACAATAGTTTGGTAAAATAAGTAAGATGCAAATTATAGGTTACTATCAAACTTATAATACCTCTTGAATATATTAATTTCCCAGTGGAATAAGATCAATATTATCACGGTTGAACAAGCTAGGGAAAACCAAACTGAGTGCAATTAGTCATTAGTAGTGGCAATAACTAGTTGTGACTGAACAAACACAATCTGACAGTACTATTAATAACAGACTTAAAAGGCAAGTTCTTATACTGCAAAATCCCAGATAAATAAAATAATTAATTTCGTTGCTGTATTTCATTTATTTGTGTTTTCAACTGGTGGTACAATATGTAACCTTTCATTTCATTTCGATTAAAAAGTTTCGGGAATTCGGTTTTAGCATCCTTCGCACCAGCACTTCAGACTGGGACTGCAGTGTCCACTGGATCGTCCTTCCTCCTTGCAAACACGACGACAAGTATCGTTATCCCAGACGGCACAGGGACCCTTATATCTTCCAGAAAGACAATCGGCATCGACTTGCTGGGATCCCAGGATGAAGATCGTCATCACGGCGAGGAAAAAGTAAAGGAACTTAATCTGCATCTTGTGACTTTTTAGAGAGGTTTTTCTTGTTAATAGGGCAATGCTGTCAAAACAAAGTTTGGTCTTGATTAATAGATTAAGATCTCTAAATAGCCCCTTATATAGGGTCCAAATCGCTCTGCCCGGCGATTTTGTTTCTGCCAGCTTTGGCGTCTTTATTGTGATGAATATTAGCAGACTGCAAATAATTACAGATGAATAAAAAATGTGGAATTGTTAATAATAGCATATTTTCCGGCTGATTTTATCACAAATACAGACTCGTACTCGGTTTCAACGATACACATTTCAAAGCACTTCTCAGGGGCACCCCAGGAATTTAACCTTTATATTGTCGCTTTATTTAACTATAGTTAAAAATAGATTTTCTTGTTAAAAACTATCAATGAAAATGGCATGCCAGGTTTGTTTGACAGTTTATACTATTGAAAATTAAATTATGTCGAAAAAAATTGTAGGCATTGTATCAAGCTATCTTTCAAAATATATACCGGAACTACTGACATTGAAATTGTGTAAGATATTTACGCAATATTAATAACTAAACTTCAAGCAACCCGGATCCATCTATTTGAATAATGCAACAGTTTCGATGGTGTCACTTTCGAACAAACTGTGGAAAACCAGAATCGTATCATAAAGAAAATGACATAATCCGAATGTAAATGTAAGCAAGACCAGATTTCTTAGAATGAGTTTTTTATACGGCTAAAATTTGTATTTTATTTATATAATACTAAAACAGCGAAAAATACAAAAATTTTCAATAACCATACAAAAAGATTTGGCCCGATCGTTCCTATAGCAGCTATAGGCCAGTATAATAGATAAAAGTTTTTCACGCAAAGAGCAATAAATTCTGTAAAAGTTAACACTGGCTTAAAGTTGTAAGGAATGGGTTTTACAACTTTTTGAAAAGTAAAAACAAAATGAAATATTTCAAATAATATGGAAAATATAAGACTTATAATACTTCCTATTTGATTTAAATGCATTTTATTTAAGTTCAAAATAAATTAATTTTCAAATATTGTAATAAATTCCAAAAATGGTCAAATGAAAAATGTTGTAAAATGTATTTATATTTTCATACTTAAAATAACTAAAAACCGCAATGGATGAAAATCAAAGCGAACCGTAATTAAGGTACAAAATAATAATAAAGTGTATTGTCGGGTTTCATTGTTCCGCTGTGATATGTATTTTGTTTATTAACTTGCAGGTACAATAAAAAATACATAAATCGTGTGTAAGGACATGAACACATATCCAGCTGCAAGTGGAGTGAACTCAACACTCTTCGCACCAGCACTTCAGACTGGGACTGCAATGCCCGCTGACGTGTCCTTCCTCCTTGCAAAGTCGACGGCACTGTTCTCCATCCCAGGCCCAGCAGGGTCCACTAAACTTCCCGGAAAGGCAATCCGATGCCGATGCCGTGTTGGCCACAAGGACAATGATCACCATTATGGCGATAATGGCAAACAGACACTTCATTAAAAGAAGCCCCATTTTTATGAGAGTTACTCCGTGATTCTGGTACACTATTTACTTTGGCTATAATTGTTAGATTCAAGCGCTTATATACCCTCTGATTCTCCATCGCTCTGCTCATAAATTATCAATTATGCATCGAGGTGAGAATGCAAATGATCAGAGATTACTTTTAGCGAAGGCATACTTTTCGGCTTGTTGATTCAGACGGAAAAATATATAAAATATTTGAATATTCGTTGTGGTTTTAATTACCACAAATCAAATTAGGCATGAGGATTGTTCAATTTTTTTTTTAATTTTTATGAACACCCAAAAAAAAATTATTGGGTATGAAAAATTTTTCAACAAGATGAGTATTAAATTCTAATGATTACTGAAAAGATATTGGAAACTTTATATAGAGCCAAGTTTTTGTGGGATTATATGAATATGGGGGAGTCAACAGCTTTTCCAGTTTAACTGCCTTTCAGGTCTCAGTTATGAGTGTCATAGCCTAAAACGCATTTTTATGAAGCGTAATATTTTCTGCTATTGAATTTATGAGTTGTTGTTTTAAGAAGCGTAATAGAGTTAAAAAAAATGTAATAGATCGAAAAATGGAATTCCAGCTATAATCAGTATATATGTAAATATTCTTGTTCAGGATAGTTCACTGAGTCGAGATCTTGGAAACTAGAAAAGCTTACAAAAATTACATTTACATTTTTCAAGTAAGATATTTTGAATTTTTATTTTCCAAAAATATAATCTGACATTCTGACTTATTTGGTTTTATTATTTTGAGGTTATAATTCCTCTTAAATATATTGAATTCTCAGTGAAATAAGTTCAATAATATCATAAATAAGCGAGATGGAAAAACCAGAAATAGTGCCAATGAGTTCACGGACACTTCCGAAAATAGCATATATTTATTTGTTTATATAAAATCGTTCGTTGTAAGTTCCACTTGCAGTACGTGATTATAGTGACATATTTATTAATGTTTACTGACAATGAAAGTTTATGAGATATTTATGCAATATTAATCACGAGGCTAAGAATAAAACGGATACAACTGTTTTAATAATGCAACAGATTCAATAGAATCACTGTTGAACAATCTAGGGAAAACCAGAATCGTGACATAATCCGGAAGTAATGTAAGCAAGACCAGATTTATTAAATTTTAGATATACTTTAAGAAATCAGAGGTCTTAATATTGTTTCCAGGCTGCAATATTACCCAAAAACGAGAACGGAAACTAAACTTAAATTGAATATTTTCCACATTAATTAAAATATTTTTATATTACATCATGCAATTAAATATGCATTGTATTTAATATTTCGATTTTATAGTACATTTAATTTAAATATTATACATGCATTTTAGAATTCAGTCAGATATTTATTTTTAAAGTTTTACAACAACATAAAATGTAACAAATTTGATTCAAATGTTTTTATAGCAACTATAGGATATTGATAGTCGATGCATAAAAATCGAAGTATATATATAGAACGTTTTGCCTTTGTCGGCTTGCCTTAAGGTTGCTTCTTTTGTTGTAATTTTTGCTCTTACCTATAAATATATAAGCCTTTGATATATCGTCATAAATCATAATCAGAAGGCAATTTCCCGAGTTTTTAAAAAGCGGTTTTCCCTGATAGCAAGCACAAATGAGACCAGTTCCTACGATATCTGATTCTGCATTGAGGTGAAAATTTTAATAATTTACTCTCACTTTACTTTTTTCGAAGGCATACTTTTGGGCTCGGCCGAGAATAATTAATCATATTTGAAAATTCCAATGCATTGGAAATACATTGCAGTATACCTCTTGCTTCTATCACATACCTACCTACTTGACAACGATTGTGTTCAGTATGCTACGTTACCATGGTCGGGCAAGATTAATTGGAAATAAGAGTCAATAACCTGCTACCTGCTACATCTTCATTGTTTTACTTCTTTTTTCAAGTTTGCAAGGCCTTTTTATAAAAACTATACCTCTTACATTTTCTTGCAGTGAGTAACAAATTTGGTATTTATTTGATTGATATTTATGTGAAATATGTACAATACATTTTTAGTTTATAAAGTTTATATACTTGTACACTGTTAAAAAGAATTTGATTCAACATCCTTCGCACCAGCACTTCATGCTGGCACTGCAGTGTCCGCTGACTCGTCCTTCCTCCTTGCAGAGTCGCCTGCAGAGTTCTCCATCCCAGGCGAAGCAGGGACCACTGAATTTGCCAGAAAGACAATCACTGGCTGAAGCCGTGTTGGCAGCCAGGACAACAATTGTCATCACAGCCAGGAAGGCGAACAGGAACTTGATCTGCACCATTGTAACTGGTATTCTCAATAAGACTGCTGATTTATTTGAGTTACGAGCGACGTTTGGTCTTCACAACTTGTAGTGGAGCTTATATAGGGACTAGACCCCTTCAGGTTTCCAGAGAAATTTTGAAATATATGGCTGACTGCATCAGCTGTTTCGACATCCTTTGTGCTATAGTCTGCGTGAAAAAAGTGGATCCCTATCTGAAATTGATAAGCTACCTGGAAAGTCGAGTCAGAAGCCCATTATCTTATTATTTCGTTTTCTAAAATGCTGTTGCTAAATTAAATACAATTGTTTTTTTTATCAAGAATAATATAATTCATTTTTTCATTTAACTTAAGCAATGCTTGTTGTAAAGAATTTCTGGTTTCTAACAACTGGGAAATGTCTGAACTTTAAGTCAAATAAATATTTTGAACTGCATTGATTTATATAAATTTTTTGTGCACAAATGAAGCTTACCATTGAACATATAAAGAACCTGGATCTATTTAAAGTGTAGGAACTTAATAAACAGATAGGCTAGGTGAACTAAGAATCCCAGAATCCCAGATAGATATGTCTTAAGTATTCTCAGTTAAAGACAGTATATCATTTTTTTAATGCCAGCATACTATTTTATTTTTAATAGCAAGTGTATATTGAAAGCAGTAGCATAGATTGCATTGAATGATACTTAATTTTTTGGGCTTTCGATTTTTTAATGAGAGTTTTCTGTTCGTATAAATCTTTAAATTTTTCACTTGTTTTAAGGATGTGGCCCTAACATTGTTCGCACCAACACTTCATGCTGGAACTGCAATGTCCACTGGGTCTTCCTGACTCCATGCAAATTCGCCTGCAGCGTTCCCTACTCCAAGCGAAACAAGGTCCTTTAAATGCTCCAGAAAGACAATCCTTTGATTCAGCAGTATTGGCAGTTAGGATAACAATTGTCATCACAGCGAGGATGGCGAACAGGAATTTGATCTGCACCATTGTAACCAGTATTCTCAATTTGAGGTCTTAGCAACATTTGGTGAGTTTATATAGAGACTAGACCCCTAAAAATTTCCAGCTCCCTGCATCAGTATGTTTAAACATCTTTCGTTCTGTCTTTAACGTAAATTAATTAAGGTAGCTTACATGTATCCTTATCTAAAGGTGATAAAATTCGTCTAAAAAAGAGCCGAAAACCGGAAGATATTCTTTCTTTTTCAGCTTATTGTTGCCAAAATAAATTAAATTGGTTGTTTATGAAGATTGAAAATATATCATCTTCGTTTGTAATTGCAATTATGAAATGTTACCGATTCAAAACATTTTTCCAATTAACATTTATGTTTTGGAAAAGATGAAACAAATTCACTGATAAAAAAATGGAACAGTAAAAAAAATATCTGACTATTGAATTCAAAATGTTATATTTATTATGTAACTTAAATATTAAATAAAATTGCAATTCATATTAAATAGAATTATTAAATATTAAAAAATGTGCAAAATATAACATTTAAAATAGTTTCTATTTTATTGCAATGCATTTTATTTAAGTTAAATATGGTTTGAATTTAACATAATTTTTCAGACATTTAAATCAATTCCGAAAATAGTCAAATATTCAAATTTTAAATTTAAATATTTTCATATTTATATATCAAATGAAAATCTAAGCGATATTTATATTGAATTTGATGCTGTGGAAAATAATAAGATATTTAAACAGAGAATACCAGTTAAGAGATATCTATTTTATTGTCAGCTTTGTTTAACCCTTTATGCAAATAACCCCAAATAAAACAGAGTAAATTAGCTTGGACTGATTATGTTTGGTGTTTATTTACAAACATATACAGGTGCAAAATCAATGCAGATCATAAAATAATACATGATGTTCGCATTAAATATATAGTCATTTTAAAGTTCGATACAATTAAAATTAAATAGAAACTAGTTTCACGGTTGTGGTAAAAACATGTTCTTTTTTTTACAGATACAACTACTAAGATTAAGGGTCTATGGCCTAACCATACACAAATACCTATGTATTTTGTAAACTCTCTTTAGTCATTTGCTAATCCGTAGGTATAACTATTGAATACAATAATTTATTTCACGTATGTATAAACTTTCTCAAAATGTAAAAAACGTAGTACATATGTATTCTCTGTTGGTTGGGCTCTCTCACTTATCGACTTAAACTAATACAATTAACTACAATCGAATAGGTTTTAACATACTATATATGCAGTATATATGAATGACATACTCTCTTTCGTTAAACTTTGTGATCTCTGCACTCTATCAGATAATCGTGTTATATATAACTTTCCTTTTTTGATTTTTCTTTACTTTTACTTTAATTAAACTAGCTCGTTAATGCCTAAATTCCACTAAGAACAAATAATGATACAAACACTAAAACACGAACGCTGCCACATGGCAGACCAGTCTCCATTGCAGCGGTTATTTTAAACTAGGCTCCTAAATTAGAGGGCCACCTCGTCGCCATTCCGGGTGCTCAACGGTGGCACCCGCTCCTGATACTGCTGCTGCTCGGCCTGCAACTGAACGTCCCTTCGCCGCTGGCCGAGATAGCCGCCTGCATCGTGTGCGCTGCATGTGGAAGCCACTTGGTTGTTGGCGGCGCTTGGCTCGAACATTATATCACGTATTGATGTTGCTGCTGCTGTTGCTGTTGCGCTTGTGGTTTCCGTTTTGGTCGTGGCAAAGTGTACATGTTGTTGCGCCGTCTGCTGTGGTGGCTGTCGTCAGACCAAATCGCTCTTCGGCGTTGATATCGCCGGTGCTCCTGCGGTGGGCACACCTGCTCCCACGGTAGCTCCACCAGAGGATCCACTGGCTGTGGCCTCCAGCAGGGAACCCGCCTCCACATCGCCCGCCTGTCGGGCGGCATTTCTCTGGCGGCACAGGTACGGCGAGTTGGTGGGTGAGGGCAGTTGGTTCTGTAAATAAGAGTTGATCTTTATAATTGCCTCTTTGGATTTGTATTCATACAGTTGCGGTCAAAACAATATTATTTTGAGCACAGCTGTATACTTTGAGCAAAACCCACCAGTTTGTTGTTGTTCTGGCAGCAAGTGGCCTTGACACATCCCTCATCCGTGGTGGGACAGTCCAGTGCACAGCAGTCGGAGCCGCTCATGTTGATGCTGGAGGTGCCATCGGACATGTTGCAGCCCTCGATCTCGCTGAACTCCGGCTGAATGGTGGTGGAGTGGATGCCCTCGTTGTGGAAGAACTCCTTCACCTTCTCGGCAATCTTCATGTACTCCGACAGGTTGCGGCACCTTAAAAAAAAAGATTGAATACAATACAGCGACCGTAACAATTATAATTTTATATATAAAATTTAAAATTGACTTTACAACTTGATTATCCAATTTCTATTACAAGTTGAAACCTAAAACATGTTTTATTAAATTTTAGGAAGTTAGACTTACCTTATATGGGCAGAGGCGATGATGCGGTCGCCGGCCAACTGCCAGACATGGAACTCGTGCACCGCCAGCACTCCGTCCACCTTCTCGAGCAGCCTCTTCTGGATGGCGTCCACCTGGATGTGCGTGGGCACCGTCTGCAGCAGTATCAGAGCGGATTCACGCAGCAGTGGCCACACGGAGTGGAGGATGAGCACCACCAGGACGATGGACAGTGCGGGATCCATGTAGTAGCGATACTTCCACTCCGTTTTCCAGACCACCACCGCACTGATCACCACAATGATGCTGCCAAGGGCATCGCTCAAAACGTGCAGGAAGGCTCCGCGCATGTTCATCTGGCCGGGATCGTGGCTGTGTCCATGGCTGGACTTCTTCACCACCGGCTTCTCCTTCTGCTTCTCGTAGGCATAGTCGTTCTGCTCATCCTCGCCCTCGTCCATGTTGGCCAGCTCAGTGAGGCGGCTGTGATTGCGGGTAAGTCCGGCACCATGCGAGTGTCCATGGTGACCGCCGTGCTCTGCAGTAAAGATTTAGTTATAGTTGAGTTTTTTATTAAACTTTTAATGGCTACTCTTACCGTAAAGCAAACAGAGGCCAATCACATTCACCAAAAGACCCAGAGCTCCCACGACAACCACCAGCTTGGGATCATGAATCGGTTCCTCCTCAATGAATCTGTAAAGATAACAAAATAATATAAGTAAGCATTTAATAATAAACAAACTTCCAGGGAAAACATTAGAATTTAATTAGAATATTAGAAAACCATTTTAAGTTAAAAGTATTCTACTTAATTAAAGATCATTCATTATGTTTAAAATAAACATAAAATAATCATATTTAAAATCTAATAAAAAAACATAAAATTCAAATAAAATTGCAAAATTCAGAATTGTAATGGAATTAAACCACTCTAGTGTATTTATTAATACTTAATTCCTTCATATTTTAAAAAGTGAATGAAATTACTACTTGAGCTTTATCAGTAAATTTTTTTTTTGAAATTTAGTTATCGCAGTTGTTAAATTAAAAAATGTATTTAATGCAAATAAAAAAATCATGATAAGCTATCATTAATCAGAAAAATGAACCAGACTTTAGTGAAGGCCGTTTGTTTGAGATCAAGCCATACAATACCAATTTATATTTTAAGATTATATTTTATGACAGTGTAGCTGGCGTCTCCTGGGTATCGGTAGCTGTTGGCAACAGACTCACTTCACCTCGCAAAGCTTTCAATAAATATGCACAAAATGTGCCCGGAATGTAAATTAATAAGGTGTACAAGTCACAAAACCCAAAGCACATATACAGACGGAAAGGTGGCAGTAAATCCCGAACAACAAATTAACTCACATACGGAATCGAGTGATTCAAGTCAATTTAAACAAATCACGTTAGCACATGCCGATGCCAAGGCGAACTTATTGCTCGTAATTCGGCTTACTGCACACAGATCACCGAACAACTGGGTGCGGATCGATGATCCGTAATGCAATATTAGTACTATGGAAAGCAGATTACACTAGGGACGAACACCCAAAAGAAGTGACAGGTATTTAATTTTAAATCAATCAAATAAGAACGGGAATTAAACTAGTCTTTGGTATCAAATTTACTTTTTCTTGTTTTTAAAATAAGTTAAAAATTTATCAATTCTTGGTATGTGTGTTTATTTATTTGTATAAACGAAGGCAAAGCTTCTGGGAACTGTTGAAGCCAACAAAATAAACAATGGCTTTACAATGAATACAAAAATGTTTCATTTTAAATAGTCAAAAGAAGATGTCGTTAATTGTATATATATTAAATTTTTGATTTTTTTCTATTTAAAATTACACAAAATTCATTAGAAATAGGTTTAATTTGTATTTCATTGGACACTTACCTTTTGCAGGCCTCGATGGTGATGCTGAAACAGAGGGCCACCAGGAACACAGCGTTGACCAAAGCTCCCAAAACTTCGGCCCTGGCCCATCCAAAGGTGTTCTTCGACCATTTCTTCGGTGACATCTGTCGAGATAGGAAGTTATGTGATTGATATGAGGCACTCATTTTGACGAGTGACAGGAGACTTACCTTTACAGACAGGAATGATATAACTAAGGCGGCAATGTCGCCCAACATGTGGAAACTATCTGCGACCAGAGCCATCGAGTTGGTCACATAACCCACTATGATCTCCACGAAGAAGAAGAACGCCGTCAGCCACATCATCGAAAGCAGGCGGCATTTTTTGCCCGAATACTTGGCCATTTTGGAGAAGCTGCAAAAAAAAAACCAATCAAAGGAGGTTAGTTCAATTATAATTATAATATGATTTTAAAATAAATTTCATAACTTAAACAACAATTTAAAAAAAATTATAAGAAAATTCAAACAAAAGTTTAAGACTATTAACACTATTTTTTCAACTATTTTAAAACAACACAATAACAGAACCTAGTGAAGAAAATGTCATTAGTTCTATAACTTTTCGACCTCTAAAATTGCAAAGTGTGCCGCCACTGAAACCAAAGAATTTGGAATTTATTTTCTGTTTAATTATTTATAAACCCCAACAAGAAATGATTAAAGTGGTTTTACTTCTAGAACTTTTCCACTCATAAATTTTACAATGCAAAATTAGGAGTCATGACAACCAAAGACCATGAAAAAGATTTCCCCACAATTTATTATCAATGTAAAACGTAAAACGAAATTGGTCTTGGCTGTTATTTTATTGCCACGACCCCATATAAATTTGTACCAGTATGGCTTTCGAAATATCAATCAAAGTTTGCTCTCAGTTCATTCAACTGCATTTTTATGCAGTCAACAGTCAACAAATCGACTGCAATGTGCCAAAGCTCTGAAATTGTTATTGCACACAGAGAAACTGAGACACTGAGACACGCACGCCCAAACAAATTACCAACAAATTGAGTTTTTCAATTGTTTTCCATTGTTGCTGCTCGAACAGTTTTCATTTAGTTCTCCATTTAGCTAGCCTTTTGTTTAGGCAAAAGTTTTAGAGGCCCCTTCATGGAGGGATTTAATTGAAAGCGGGTGAACAATATAAGGGGAAAATGAACCCAGCTTGCTGGAAATGAAACTTAGTCCGAAAAAGGGGCTTGGCGATTGCTCAAATTGTATTTTTTTATGGTCCAAGTTTCGGTTCAGTAGATTTGGGAATTAACATATATCCGACTTACGCGAAGAACTGCATTATTTCGAAAGACTGACTGGAAGACTGTTGCTCCTCCAGCACTTAAATAGCTTATGACTGGCTCTATTTCAGATCGGGAATGGCACTGGCTTGCCAGCAGATTCCCTCGAACGCCGCGTTGTGTAAACAAAAACAGAAAACATTTTCAACTGAATCGACAATCGACAGCGAGTGAAAGTGTATCGGCATCGGATAGAATAGTTCCCCCTTTTATTTTGGTTGCCAGGCAAAATCGGGTAATAAAACATAGGGTTTACGGGGTGGTAAATGCAAAAGGTGACGTTTATTCTTTTTGCTGCTGTGACGACGAGCAAGAAAACAATTTGCATTTTCGGCTAAAACAAAATCCAACAACTATTGCCCGTTGGCCAAGCAACCAGCTAAGACAGTGACATGCACTCACAAAAAATTCTATGCACCCTATCGTGAATCAAATTCTCTATTCCAGATGGTTTTGAACTATGAGTCAAGTGCCTAATAAAATATTAATCCATCTTATACAAATACAAAAGTGTCACCTATTTATTTACTTCGGAAACGCTGCAATTCGAGTTTGACCTTAAACACAAATTACCCAAATAATATGTTATTGATTTAAATTAAATCTTTTTTAAATATCTTACATTTTAAGTTTTTTCTCCAAGTTTTGAACCAATATATAAATATTATAGGTATCTGACTGAAATAATACATATTTTTTAAATCAGTTTAAATAAATTTTAGTGATTGTAGAATTGAAAATATGTGTAATGTAATTTACTAACTTAATAAGTGATTTAACTGCAATCATTTCAAATTTAATATCAAAAATAAATAAATACAAAGGTGTTCATTTAATATCGGTGGTATTTAGATATTACATTTGACCTTAAATGTCAGACTTTTGTCCTTCAATCTTGTATTACCAAACAATTTATGTATGTTTAAGATGGACAAGTGTCTGTTATTAGATAGACCTTACTGTATGTGAATCCGCATCACCATCAGTGTTCCCGCCTAGCAATCGCCAAAGCGATTACACAATCTCCTCGTGTTGCTGTTATCTCGACCAGCCCCTCCCATCCACATCCCACATCCACATCCATATCAACCAAACCAAATTTTCCTTTTCAGAACGTTCGGCACACGAGACGCTAAAAACAAAGGCGCTTTTTGCTTTTTGCATTTTGATTTTTATCTACGATTCTATAGCAATGTGGGTACCGTGCGCAGTAATGCCAATAAATGCGTACCGCATTCCCAACAACCCAATCTTTCCTGGGTCCACGTTTTTACATCTTCTCCATATGCGAGTGGCTACAAATATGACTAAACCAGATAAACATGGGTGATAAGCAGACAGCGAGCGGCTTTATTTGGCAGCCTGTGCGCAAAAAACAAACAATCGCCGCTTATCGTATAAACTGTATGCCAAAAAAGGGGGAAAAAAAAGGGATTTGGGTCTAGACCAGAAGTCATCGCTGCTTACAATATACCATGCCTACTTTGTAAGCTAGCCAAATACTGAGATCTGAGCAAATAGATAAGCATTCGTGTTTTATTAGGGTTTTCCCTCGAGTGCACTCAACCCGAAACTTGAGAAAAATAGGTTGTTAATTTCCACGATTGGTATTCAAGTCTAGAAAAGCCTAAAACATAATCAAGGGTTCTAGCGAAAAACTATTTTAAACACAATTATAGTCATTCGACATTGTTTACAAGTAAAATAATATTTTCAAAGTATTTTTGAAAAGGAAAATTAACATAAAAAGGAAAATAGATTTTTAGCTATTAAACCCATATTTTTAAATTCTTTTTAAGATTTAAGAAAATTAATAAATAACATAACAAATTTTATAAATATTAATTCAATATCTAAAAACCATATGTAAATATCAACAGTTTCAAGCATTATATTTAAAATATCAAAATGTTCAATAATGAATATATTTTGGAAAAATGGTAAGGAACATGGTTTGTAAATTTTTACCTGATCCTATAAATACAGTATTTTAACGAATTAAGAATTTAACATAACAAAATTGTATAAGTATTATTTCGAAATTTAGAAACTTTACTTTCAACAATAGAAGTTTTAAAATAACTTATAAAATATCAAAAAAATAAAATCACGTATATGTACATTGTACATACATTGGAAAAATATGTTGTTGATAATACTAGTTATTTAAAAGCATACTAAAATCATCTTTCGTGCGATAACAGATTTTATATTTACAATATTTAGTCTTAATATTCAATGAAGCCTCTCAGTTTTAAGTAATTTCTAGTGTATAATAGACAAACATGCAATACAATTCGCCCACGATCTTCGAGTAAACGATAAAATTGAACAAGTGCAGTGCGCACCAAGCGAATTAATCTATAGTCAACAATGAGCAATGAAAGGAAATGAGCTGAATCACAACTTACATGTGGCTGATTGAATCCGAAGAATATATGTAAATAATGGAAACAATATACTATACTATACTATACTATGGAGGAGCGTGCGGGAAACCTCGTTGTCCGTTCACACACGAATAAACACTGGCCGAGTGCCTTGGCTAAAATGGCCCTACCTGGCCTTTTCCCGTTTATACGTTTTTACGTTTTTACGCTTTCACAGGCACAGGTACACAGGTACACGGGTACAAAACGCTGAGATAGGGACTGACAGTTGGCCTGGCCAACAAAGTGGTCAACTGGCGCGGCTTAAAATGTGTCACTTGCAGCTGATAGCTGATAGCCGCTGCCCCACGAGCTTTAAACTTAAGCCCCTGCGATAGGCGAACGTGCTCCGCACATAAATGGCACTGGACTGACACCAAACTATGGCCAAGCCATTGATGAAATCAGAGTCTCTTTCGCGGCTGTGGGCTGACCAAATATTTTGCCATTTACGGCGGGTTGTGTCACAGCGAAGAGCGCCTTAAATACGGCAGCTTGTATGTAACTAATTTTGAAGCCATTGTTTAAAAAAGTTCCCTTCAACGAAAGGGAAACTATGGTACATTAAGGTTTTAAGGAATCCAATCCTATAAATACGAAATAATATTTTAATTTTTGTATTATGCCAGATTTCATCTTAATTTTGCCATTTACGGCGGGTTGTGTCACAGCCATTAAGATAATGAAGAGCATTTAAGATACAAGCTGTATGTAACTAATTTTGAAGGCCCAATTTTAAAAGTTCCCTTAAATGAATAAGAAACAATGGTTAATTATGGTTTAAAAGGATCCAATCCTTTCCAATCATATAGACTTCCCTTGACAACCTGAACATCGATATACAAAGTCTTCGATTGTAAGATAATATTTTGAATGCTTTATAATGTCAGATATCATCTTTATTTTGCCTTTTAAGGCGGGTTTAGTCAAGAGAGTCATTGCACAAACTGAAAGTTCAAAGTTTAAATAGCTTTTATTTAAAGAGATATTATCTAATAAGTGAATGAAAATGTAGAGCGTTTGAATAAAGGTGGTACGTAACTAATTTTGAAGATTTAAAAACAAACAAAAGCCACTTGGCTTAAATAATTCCTGTAAGCCAATTGTAATTTAATTTAAATTGACATTGGGCCTTGTAATTTTTCCTTGATTTTATAAGTACGTGATGTGCTACAAAAATATATATAAATACGAAACATGAAGAAGCAACAATGTACAGCAAGAAATCTAAAAGGAATTTGGGAATGTTGATTTTAAAATTTCCGGCTTGGCTTTTAGCTTTCTTCAAGGACTTTTGGATGGGAATCGTAATATGAATGAAGATATATATGAAGAGCACGTGACATGCGTGGCCTACGCAATTAATTCAAACCATTTAACATGCAGCTCACAGTCGACTGATTCAAAGTACGAATTTGTTAGATAGTATGGGGACTTCAATATGACTGTGGCATGTAAAGCATGTGCACTCTCGACTGGCGAAACTGGGCTACAAATATTCTAGGTCAGTTGGTTTAATTGGCCTCTCCAGCTCCAGTTGCACTGAACGAGTATTCTCCACTCAAATTCGGTGGTTGTTATGTGGTTATGTGGGCTACTGAGCCAGATATTTGTTCGCTTTGTTGCAAAGACAGGCAGCATAGTGTTTAGTGATAAGAAATATTCGACTGATAAGCGCAAATTGGTGGTTTTTATGCACGGAATGTTGTACAAAGCACTCGAAAGTACTTTTTCAGATAAGCCAAATGAATTGGTGCTAGTTATTTATTGATCGGAAATTTTAAGAAAGATTTATTAAGCAGGAATTAAACTAATTATGAGATTGCCCAAATGTTCTAAATACTTTAAGAATCTAAATATGACTTCTAATCTTTTTTAGATAAGCGAAATTAATTGTACTGGTCATTAATTAATCAGAAACTTAAAGAAAGATTTATTAAACATTAGCCAAACGAATTTTAAACTTTAATTTAGCGTGTAAAAAAAACAGAGAAATACATTATAAAAATAGTTTAATATGGGAATATCTTTTGATGTAAATTGTGATTTGAAATATTGTTACCAGAAATCATTTGCACCTAAATCATATTGAGATTTTAAACTCTCAACATTTTCAAAGATTGTTTTGACTGTTTCCGAATGATAAATACCCCAATTCTATTGATTATTTTAATTAACTCACTCTCACTTCAAGGGAAGCGTGCATTTAACAGCAAAAACGCAATCAAATAATTATTATAATGGCATAAATTGCAGTTGACCCACAAACGGTAGAGGAGCAAACGAAAAGTAATCATTTGTTCTGGCCGACGACAACGTGGCGACGATTAACCCGGTTCTTTTTTTTTTGTTTGTTTGCAGACCTCCGGGAACGAAAGGGTGATGTGGGGGTGCTCCTGGAAAAAAAGGGGCGGCAAAAAGAAAGGCAAAGTAAGAGCCGGAATGGGCGGTGGGAAGTCCAACCTAGTTGCGTTTCGCCATGGGCAAAACAAAGGGAAAAATATTAAAAAGAATTGCATCAGGCTGGCAGCGAGGTAGATATAAATATATATGTACATATATGGGCATTGCATTGCATCCATTGCATGGATGTGTCAGCTAAAAATATGGGCTACCCAATTTGCATGAAGTGGCGGCAATAAATAAAAAGCCAAATCAAATTTCAATGATTACAGTAATATAAAAAGAGGAAAAAAACCCTTTTTTTTGTCAGAACATCTGACAAAACTATGTCAAGGTTGGATATGCATGATTTTTAGTTGGCAACTCAGCTATCTGACCACCTTTGAGATTATAATATGCTAGAATAAAAATAACGTAGTGGGAGGAGGCTTATCTGGACCTGGGGTAACCTACTTTAGTTGCAGTCGTAAATTAAAGCTACTTTATGATGGCCGGTGGGCAAACATGACCCACTTTTGGCCTCATTTTGCAGTTGCAGTCAATATGTTTGTTTACCCACAATTCAAATTGGCCAGTTTCAATTAATAAAATGCTGCTCAAATATTTACCCCTGAAACCGAAACAAATCAACTAAATAAATAGGTAACTATGCTACTATAGTACATAATGAGTATAAATCAGAGCACTGAGTCGTGCTCTTTTGTGTGTTTTAATTTGTTTACCACAAAATTGTATTAGCACATATTGATTTTTCTCCTCATCGGCCGCCACGTTGCTTTCAATCTCAGTAAATTTGCGCTGATGAACTGGGGAGAGAGCAAAAAGAGTTGCAAAAGTGTCGGGGCCTGACCTTTAAATCGAATTATTTCAGCCACAGCGAGCAGAAATTTAATGTGATTTAATTAGGTCTCGAATACACGGATTTTATGAAACAGTGAAAAATTCACAGCAAAATTAAAAAGAATTTGGATTTTATATACAATAGACGAAGTATTTTCAATTTTTAATATACATATTAAATGTTTACCTGAAGAAACAGAATACAATCCATATTTTGAAACTTAGAAAATGTACTTCAAATAAAGAAACACCTATAAAATCAGATATATACCGCCATTTCTTTAGTACTTATCGATGGTAATATAAATAAATAAATAAACAAACTATAAAACCATCAGCAAATCGATTGAATTTATATTAAACATTTTGTTTTTCCCCTAATTCTTAAGAAAGGGGGTTTGCCAAGAAAGTAACTTAAACTTAAACAACAGCAGTGAGTCACAAAGAACTTCAGATAAAATATCCAGCAAGACGCGATGATTAAGCCAATACAACCGGTTTTCGAGGATGGGAAGAGGGCCATAAATCAAGTATAACAAGTCCTAGACGAAGACCCTCAAAAGGAAGCGAGCGGAGATTAAGATCGATTGTCGAAATGCAGATATAACATGGAAATAACACGGGCTACCTGGCCACGCCCACCCGCCCAGTTCGGTGACCTAGGTTGCGGCAATAACAAAATAACAATGATAATAATGCTTTTGGGTCAGCAAGACACGATCGTACAGGTTTCGTCGACGGAAATTAGCTACCTAAGATCAAGGGTTTAAATGTAAAAACCAGATAGACCTAGGTAAGTGGATACTAACAAGTGTATTTCTTGCTTTCAATTTACTTAAATAAAATAATTTATAATAGAGTTAACAATTTTATATAATAATTATAACTTACCGAAGCTTTTAATCTGGGAATCGGTATTATTGTATTTAATTTTGCTTAGCAGAAACGCGACTCCAAATGAAGTTGCTTAAAACGAAATATTTATTGGTTTATTAAATAATTATCAAGGTTAAGAAAATATCGGCTTATAGTCGCACTGGCTACCCATAATATAGCCCTTATCATAATATATACTTTAAAGTTAAATATTTTTTCCATTTGAAAGGTTTAACAAACAAAATACAAATTTGAATTGTGAAGAGGGATTTTGGTAATGGATATGAAAATCAGTGCACCGTCCCAAGATTAATAGTTAATTTTCCTTTTTTATTCCCGTCCAATTAATAGCGAATAACTACATTTTTAAGAAATTGAAACGCCTTTAAACGATGTCATTTATTAATGAAATTATTAAGATTTATTTAAAATATTTATTTTAAAATCAATAAAGTTTAGCAAAACCAATGTTTACTGTATTTCTGGTGAGAAATTGTTTGTATTTTGATAAAAGTGTATATTTATCTTGCTGGCAATTACACGTGTAAAACACAAGATGCAAATTTCTTTATTGTTTAAATTCACCAGTTCCTGATAGCCGATATTCACAGTATTTACATGACACCAAAGGGGGTGGTGAGGGTGGTGCGGGGCACGAACAGCGTGGCTGTTGTTTTGCGATAAAAGTGGAGTGAAAAGAAAAACAACTTCCGATATTCGCCGATGTTTTTTGTTGTTGCAGAGAGCAAAGTGCCAAGTGAAAAGAAATAGTAAAAGCATTGATTGTAATGGTACAAAGTTATCTTGGATTTTGCAGAAATTCCTTTGCTTTCTTCTTTTTCCGCCTCTTTTGGGGGTGGCACGCATACATACAAACAGGGGGTATATATGTGTATGTATTGTGTATATGCAAGTTAATTGTGCACAGTCACAATGGACGATGGGCAGATGGCGGGGCGGGGCGGTGTATACCGAGAACGTTTCACAATTGCACGTGCACTTGTCGCGATTTCCGTATAGCTATTCACTTCTCCCTTGGAATTTACCGAATTGCTGCCTTTGCCTTTCTGGTTGCTTTTTTTGCCGCACTTTGGAGCGGTGCACAAACGATGGAACAGCGCGGTCGACGAATTTTAATTTTTTTAATTACACTCCACTCCTAGAGGTGGAGAAACGTCGATAGAAACAGCTAGAGATGACAGGGATATTGATATAACATATCGATGTTTCTTTCGCATTTAGCATGTACTCAAACCATACATGACCATCTATCCATGACTTAAGCCGAAGGCACAGGACATCAAAATCCAGAAACTTTCATTGATAATTATAGTTATTGATAGTTATATTTAATATATTTATGTTGTTGTCGTATTTTAAAATCTTTAAAATTTGTATTGTTGTTTTCAATAAAAATAAACATTTTGTTATCAAATAATTTATTTCTTTAACCTCGACTTCAACCTTCTCATCAAAAGAGAGAGAGAGAGAGCAAAAGTTCCGTTAGATCCTCGTCGATTCCTTTTACTGTTTCTCTCTCTCAATCGGCCGCCATTTGCCATTTTCTCGCTGCGCTTTTTTCCCGCCGGACGCGTCTTATTTTTTAAGCGTGTTGTTCTTCAATTTTTGGCCAATTAAACGTCGCAAAAAATAAAAACAAATAATGAAAACGAACTAGCAATTGCTGAAACGTAATTATGTAATTCAACAACTTGCAATTAGCTAAAAATCTCGGTTCTCTTTTTAACATGTGTGTGAGCCGCGAAAATTTAACTTTATTCATTCCACGATAGTATTGAATTACAAAGTGGCACTTTACCTAAAAATCAAGTCATATTCGGTCAATAATCGTTTCATCTATATGTTTTGCAAGCTGTGAAATTAATAACCAATAAAATATAAGTGATGTTTAACAATTCTGCTTGCACCAACACACTTAAACAGGTGTCGCGCGTTTGTAAAGCGAAGACGCCGTGTTTTCCATTTCATCGTATGAAACTGAATTCGCCGTTAGTTTAATTAGGAAGAAGAGAGTGCAATGTCGCTTTCGATTGCGGCGAATTCGATTTTGGGACAAATTTTAATTAAATGATAAAAATAAAGTGAAGCTTTTTTTTTATTTTTTTCTTGTTAATCATTTCTGAAACATATAATATTTTTTTTAAGTGATAAAACTCAGGTGGAAATTATTTTTTTGTTTTATATTTTGAAGTGATGGAAGAGTTTAACAAAATATTCAAAAGTTAAATTAAACAAATTATTTTTTCCCTTAAAAATAAAGGAAATTGTTCAATATTAATTCGATGGTGGTAAGTGGCATCAGTGATAATTTATTTATTATTATGTGTTAAGCCATCAGAGAAATGGTTCAGCGAATTCTTATTTCAAAAAGTGGAAAAAAGTGGAAACCTTACTATAGAAACTTTGGTATGTGTTAATATAAGATTTTGAAAAAAGGAGGATATTGGTAAGTATAATTAAGTAAATTATTATTTTGATAAGAATTATATTAATAAAAGGAAAAAAAATAATGTTTTCAATTTACTTAAAAAGCATATCCCCTTTATTAAAGAGATACATTTTCTTATTTAAAAAATATCTATAATATACATTTCTTTTAAATTTGGTATGTTTGGGCGTGCAAAGAATGAAATTATGCCATTAGAAAAATATAGAAACATCGAAGAAAGAAAATTTGATATTTGACTTTTTGTGAAAACCATTTATAGCCATTAAAGAGCACAACGATACTTATTTTCTTTAAATAATACATAGTAACGAATAAGAAATTTATAAAAAATTTAACCAGTTATTCCATTTGGAAATAATTTTCGATGACGCCCATGATGTTGATGCCGCTTTTGCCCAGATTGACAGATTCCAAGACGGATCCTTGCTCTTTCTGCATGTAGGTCAAAAATTGGATAATAACATAAAACAGGTTGTTCGTGTCGTATACGCAATCTTGCAGTTTCAATTTGCTGATAAGGTTGAACTTGGGATTGGGCTGTTGACTGTCGGTGGCCAAGATGGCGCAGTTCGCCTTGTTTTTCACACAGGGCACGATGTCCTTGACGGGTTTCTCATCCCGAATAATCACATATCGAGAGTAAAAAGGGCGTTGTCCTGCGCCTTGCGGCAAGGGCATCAACTGGCTGTCCAAATAAACGCAAAATAAATGGAAAACTATGGCTGCATCTGTGGGCAGGTTTCCCTGCCACTCCTGACCATAGCTTGCCCTGCCCGAATTCCAGCGATAGTCTTTTATATAGGTGCCCTTCGATAGCTCCTTGATGCGCTGCACCAGGTACTCCTGGTTACTGAAGCCGTCCAAAAAGGCCAACAGCATGGGGAACATGGGAACATGGGATTTCACAAACTCCTGGTTCTCGGCTATTAAACGCAGCCTCTTCTGACCTATTGCCCCTATTTTAAGGTCGTTTAGGCCACACTGTCGGAACACCTCATCTACATATTCGATCTCGTTGACCAAACGCTGCAAAATAGTGGTGGAAATCCAAAATCGCAGGTTGGCCACACACTGCAATAGTTTGTTTGGGGCGATAGGGTCTGCGAATTCCGAATCGCAGCCACCAAAATTCTTTTCTGGTAGTGGAGTAAAATCGTAGGTGGTGTTTTTTTTAGACGCCGCGTATTTTTTGAAGTTCCAATGTAATTGGCTAGGGATATATAGCTTTTCCGAGTCGTCCGACATGCTGCGTTCCCACTTTGCCCGCCTTATTAGAGCAGGTAACTTTCGGATATCGGTTATAAAATCATCCCGGAAAACCTCCTCATACGGTGACTTACAGGGTGACTTTCGCCAGTCCTTCTTTAACGACATTAAACAATCGTTCTTTTTCCGCCTACAGTTGATGAAAGAAGAATGCCATTGCACAATGGGCATGTCGTCATTTATATCATTACACATTTTGTAACACTTAGCTTTCATCAGTGGTCGAACCAAAACTGTCCCAAAATTGTTCTCTAAAATAAAAGAAATATGAATAATAAATCTAAAACGATTAGCGGCTACACTCCCAAGAAAAACAAACCATTCTTGCCATCCAGCAGGCACTTCTGGTTTTCCGTCCCAATCACTTGGTGACCGCCACATGTAAGCCACAAATATTTGCCGAAACAGGCAAGTGCATTCAGGGCAATAATGGTGCAAATGATGCACTCCGCCTGGAACCTCCAGTATGTCCTGTTGCATGAGTAATGCAGCTGCCAAATGTCCAAGAAGAGAATCGACAGAATCACTAGGTAAAAGAAACATATTTTAAAATTGGTTTTCGCTTGAGCACCACGGAGGCGCAAATCGAGACTGCGCTGAACTACAGCATTTTTTCTGAGCGGCAAATAGTTGCTCCTGGTGCAATACATTATTTGCCAGCAAAAATATATAAATACTCAAAATAATATTACTTGTAAATTAGGTTTTGATTTAGATGACAAAATTTGCCTGGTGAAATGTGGATAATCGGACTTCGAATCAAATTATGGACTTATTAAAATAGAGAAAGTAGAGATTAGAGCAAATCTAAATGATTTTGTTTAGTTTTGAGAATAGCAGATGTAATTTAGGCTGGTCTACAATAATAGTGTACAGCTTAAAAAAATTTATGTTGTTGGGCAATAAATTTGTTCAAACGCAATATATGTGCTCTTAAATTTCTTCAAGGTTTTCAAAAAATTACTCATACGACTTGTATGCCAGTTTCAATTAAGTTACACATCAAAGCGGACATTTCAACGCATATTTTCCAACAAATGGTTTACTGTTATGCCTTCAATGAATATTTTGCCTTACATCAATATAGAAAAAAATAAGAAGATATACAAAATGTTGATAAATGTTGTATTGCCAATAAATAAAATGTTAAGTTTTAAATATTTAACACGAAGCTTTTTAAGTTTACGTCAACATTTGGTTTATGTACTGGCTAACAGAAAAAAGCATTAAACTAGCGATGTAATAATGTTAGACAAAAATATTTAAAACTGTCTATATCAAAATGTTGGAATTAAAAAAAAAAAAATAAACATGTAGAGTGATATCAAAGTATAATTAAATTTATTTAAGTTACTACTTGAAGAGCCATAAAATTAAAAAAAAATGGTCAATATGGCATCACTGATCACGATCGCTGGAGTTTTCGTTAGTCGCATATTAACCGGCTGAGGAAACAGGTGAAAAAAAAACAAAGCTACATTAAGATCGGTAATTACAATGTGACTTACCCTAACAATCAATCCGGAATTACGTACAATATATCCAACAATTTAATACATTTTCACTGAAGACATTCGACGCATTTTGAGTTAAAAACAAAATAAAACCTTTACCTTTTAACTGTGCTAGTTTCTCTCGTGTGCGTGAGTGATAAGATTAGAGGAATGATGCAAATGTTTCGTTATGTGATAACAGGCAATTGGAACTTGGAAGTGTTGACCATAAAAAAATTAAGTGTAAATAAAAGAAGTTAAACTTGGGGAATTACTCATTTTGAAAAGCAGCGATTTTGTGCAAGCTCCACATGCGCAATTCTATGTGTTTGACAAATGACAGTAATCATCGGTGCCAGTAAACAAATTATGATATAGAAAGGTACATATATACATAAGAGCAGAGGAGATATGCTCATATGAGCAGCTTCCGGCTTTCGCACCGTTTAACTGAAATGTCCAGTGGAAAATTATCTAAATTGGACTGCGAGTACTACTGTATCTGTGGCTGATATTGTTATTGTTATGGTTGGTGGTGTTATGATTTTATACTTTTTTATAGGCGTAAACTCTTGCTGAACCGCTCTACAAGTAAAAACTATTCAAAAAGTAAACCAAGATATGGAGAGGGAAAAAGTGAGCGGAACTTTAAAATATATATAACATTTTAGAAAATCGCTCTAAAAGGAAAACAGCTTTGCAAATGCTTTAATCGCTTAAACCGTGGCCTTTAAATTTGGTAATATGAAATCCAAAAGCCATGAACGTGATCTACATGAAAATCTGGATCAGGGAACTTGTAAATAGCGTTGAAAAAAAAACAGAAGAGAACGCAAATAGTCGCTTGTTTTGTTTGTACTAGTGGCCATTGTCACTTGTTATCCGCTTGGGTCATTGGCATTAAAATAGTAGTCAGAGTTGAACAAAAAAAAACATAAAAAATAGTCTGTTGCACAGGTAATTCCACCCAGTCCAACCAAATTGACGTCACACAGGTAAAATGCATTGCAATGAACTCATTTCATTCCGTTTTAGTTTTGGTTTTAATTCGTTTTTCTTTTGTTGGTCATTAATTGGCAGACATGCAACTATTGCACCATAGCCATTGAATATATATCCGGCATAATGCTTTTATATTTCTTGAGTGTTTGAGGTGGTCAACGGGCTGCTTGAGGAAATATTAATAATGCATTTCTAATCATTAGGGAGCAGCGAATAGTGAGTGTGGAAAAAGTGTTTCAACAACTTGCTGATTGAATACTTTGCTTGGGTGAAGTCTTTAATGTGCCTACTAGGTTATCAGTGGCAACATTCAGGTTTTACCTAATAATTATTTTTTGATTAGATTTAAAATGCTTGACCATACATGAAAAAATATCTACCTTTTCACTGAAAAAAATTCACACATAATGTTATTTTTTGAATATTTTACTTTACAACAGATACAGTTACTCATTAAAGTACATATTAAGAACAAATATGTATTATAAGATCCGTGGAAACATTATGGGTTAATTTTTGATAAGATTTAAAATGGAAGTAATTTCCACTGTTTCACTGAAAAATAGTTATCACATATTATTTCTGAAATATTATACCTTATAGCAGATACAGTAACTCATTGAAGTATATAATGGTTTATTTACAATGTAATAAACGACTTTAAGACTTTAGACTTTAATGGATTTACTTTTGCCTTTTTTTAAATTTATTTATATACATTTTTCTAACTGCATAACTGTTGCTTCAAATCTCAGTTGCTTGTGAAACAATTTACCTCACAACAAAAACAGTTAATTACTTAATTGCATAATGATTTATAATGTAGAAATGCTGCAATTTCGATAGGTTTGTTTTACTAGATTTAATTTATTATTTAAGTTTCATTCTTCTATAAATTTTTTCTCTGTGCATGACTGTTGCTTATAATATCAGTTGTTTGTGCTTAGACAGCGACACTGCGTGAGAGAAAAAATAGTTATCTGAGCGCAGCTTTTGTTTAGCCCATTTGTTTTGCCTTTGCTCTTTTCACCTGTGTGCGAGCGAGAGGGGAGGGGCAGAGTGAGCGAGAGGGGAGGGGCAGAGTGAGCGAGAGGGAGTGGAGCTACCTGGAGTTACCTCAAACTTGCGACACCTTTTGACGTCGATCGCGGGCTCAGTAGCAATCGGTAGCCGGCGCCAGCAACAACAAACCCAAACACAGAACAATTAGTCGACCGAAATTCAGTGGTATATATTTATGCACATATATGTTTAAAAAGCGCACCGCACACAAAGTGAACTGTGTCAAATCGAGAGATTACGGTAAAGATATGGTAATGCTGTGAACTGTAATACACTACATAGTGTATCCCCAAGATTCATTTAATGAGAGCATTATTCAATCTCATGTATTTTGCGCCCTTTTTTAGTCGTTTTGCGGTAAATGTGTTTAACGGTGGATCTTCGTTTGCAACTTGGCCAAATACGAAGTGATTCGGCCTAAAGATATAGAACCACAAAACGATGGCCTCCAACAACAGCAGCACCACCGATCTGGACGGTCAGGTCAATGTGGAGGATTTGCCCATAACGTTCAAGGTGAGTGTCCACATTGCAAAATGCGTATTTAAATGCTGTGAAATGAGTGGCGCAAGTTCAGGTACCAATGCTCATAAACCTCTTATATGATCAAAAATACAGTGAGAGTAATTTGTTTAAAAAATATAAATAGAAATCATACACGTTGAGCAAATGTAGTTTTTTTATTTTAATGCTGACTTGCACAAAACTAGCTAAGCAAATTTGAACTTAAATAAATTCAAATGACCTTTTCAAAACAAGTTTACATTTTCAAAAATCTACTCACAAATGCTTTATTAATTCTTAATCTTCGAACACCTGCCAGCATCAAAAATTCGAAGTCTTCATAAATATGTTTGGTTTTTTCTATGACGTAAAAAAATAAGGATTTTTTATTATTTAGTTTTTCTTTCTAAGAGCATACAAATGCTTAAGAAAAAAGCTATGTACATTTAAAGTTGAACTTTGATTTTCTGTTTTTTTTTTTGGTAAAATATTTTAAAATGTAAAAACGAACAAAAGCACACATATGAGCTGGCATACCACCCGCAAAAGAGACATGGCCAAAAAAAAAGGCAGACACGCACGCGTCACGCCCTGCTGAACTTCAGTTGGGGGCGATCGGGGGAGAAAGGGGCGTGGCGGTGGCACCACATGAGCAGCGGCAACAACAACATTTTGGCTTGGCTGTGGACATCCGGTCGCAGGTCGGATGCAAATGAAGCGACTCTAACGGCAACGCATGCGCAGCGGAAGCCAAAGGCACTGATGAATAATCCCTCACTATCCATGAAAACATCACTTTTTACTCACGTAGAATAGGAAACCTACACTTTAAAGTTTAAAAAAAGCATGTTAAAATGAAAATTACTTTAAACAGATCTAAAAAACCATCTAAATCTCAAATGATCGCTAAATGCTATTCCACAATTATAAAATTATTAATTTATTTAGTCAACGAGGCCTTTTTTATTTATTTACATTTGATTAATTTGTCCACATATATTTAAATAAATTACAAAATTTAAAATATTAAAACATGTTTTTTTTTAGAAAAGCTACTCCCACCACAGTTAATTTCATAACTAGAATTTTATAAATTAATCAATATTATTTTTCTCCGTACAGGTAAAATACATTGGATCTGAGGTTGCTCGCGGATTGTGGGGCATTAAGTATACTCGAAGACCCGTTGACCTAATGGTGGGCGTGGCTAAGAACCTGCCGCCCAACAAGGTGCTGCCCAACTGCGATTTGAAAGTGTCCACCGCGGGCGTGCACCTGGAGATTATTGCGCCCAAGGCGAGCATCAATCACTGGAGCTATCCGATCGACACCATTTCGTATGGGGTTCAGGATTTGGTCTACACAAGAGTATTTGCGATGATCGTGGTGAAGGACGAGTCCAGTCCGCATCCCTTTGAGGTGCATGCCTTCGTCTGCGACAGTCGGGCGATGGCGCGCAAGTTGACCTTTGCCCTGGCCGCAGCCTTCCAGGATTACTCGCGACGGGTCAAGGAGGCGTCCGGCGAAGAGGATGGTAATGAGGGCACGCCCAGCGACACCATCACGCCCACGCGCCAAAAGTTCGCCATCGATCTGCGAACGCCGGAGGAAATCCAGGCCGGCGAACAGGAACAGGAAACGGAGGCGTAGTCGGGGGATTCACTGTACTGTACTTATCCCAATGTGATGTGTTTAGTTACTTAACGTCCAGTGTTCACTGTATTTGTAAATTGTAGTTCTCTCACCCGGTAGTTGCCTCATACAGCTAATTACCCAAAGCCTAAGTGTTAATGCGATTTGTAAACGATTTTCTATAATAAACTACGAATATTGTATAGTTGTGTTTTGGTTGCAATTTGGTTTTAGATTCAGTTATAAGAATCATTATTTATTTACATTTGTTTAAGGGTATAATTTTGTATTGTTAGGTGAGCACCAATTAAAAGTTCGTCTATCAAGTCATTTGTTTATTTGATTATTAGAGGCTTTAAATAGTCGCTATTGCAACATAGAAATTCGATATATGCAACAAATAGTAATAATAAACTATTGTACATTTGCTTAATAGTTAAGATTAAAACTATAAGCTTTCAAAGTACAAAAAGATAAAAAAGTGAAAATAAATGTATATAATTGCATAAGTTTTCCCCAACTTTTTGTTTAGTGTCTCAAATTTCTCAAGTCAATGGTCTACTTTTTTGTTTTAATAAACTCCCTAAACTGTTAATTATTTAAGTCAAGTTTTTATGTTTATGTAATTTAGATCTTATGTTGCTTTTAAGCTGACCATCTCTATCGTTCAAAGATTGAATGCGAATTGGCAAGTCACAGGACACTCAAACCTCTGCACGATGGAGTTGAAAAGCTGGCCGAGAAATACCTTCCACAATAATTTTGCCCACCTAAGTCAAACGAATTTAACAAAATGATTTTTTAATATTTTTTATTTTAAAATTTTTTGCAATTTTTTTTTGTTTGTGTAATTTGTTTCTTTAACTCGTTGGAACAACAATTTCTAAACTTAAATTTCAACTCTCGTGCAAGTTTTTCCTTTAAAAATGGCCATAAAACTAGGAAATCAAAAAATTATTAAATAAAACTTGCCTAGGTGCAAATGAGTGGGATAGCGTTTTGGGGAACTAGGAGGTGAACGGGGTTCCGGTTCGGGCTAAGTGGGAGGAGTCTGATCCTCGCCAGGATTGCTATCAATCCTTCTGTATCATTCTCTCACTTGTTCTTTTTAACTGGCATCGGCGCGGAATAGAAAACGACGCTTGCGGGCATCCATTTTGGGTTCCCGGATTTCCGGTTGGGATTCAGTTTCCGGCTGAGCAACCGTTTCCACCTTGCTCACCGTTACGGGCAGCGTTTGCACCTTGGACATGGCGGGTTCAGCGGCGGCGATGCGCTTGTAGATAGGCAGAATGAGCTCCTCCTTCTCCTCTTCTGGCTGGGATTCCTGCTCCGCCTGCTCCGTATTGCCCTGAACCAGAGTCATGGGCTCAGCCGCTCCTGGCGTAAGGATCAGCTCCATGGGAGCCATCTGATCCTTCTTGGGCGTCTGATCCAGACGCTCTTTGACCAGCTCCACAATGTCATCGATGCTGATCGAAGGCATGTAGGAAGCGGTGACTAGACTCTCCTGCTGTTCATCATTTAGTGGAGTTTCTTCTTGTTTGGCCACCAGCTCATCTTGGGATTCTTGAACAAACTCCTTCATTTCTTCAGGTGTAGTTTCCTTGATTTCGTCAGGAGAAATTTCTTTTAGTATCTCCACAGGTATATCCTGAATATTTTCGCTAGGTATTTCCTTGACTCCCTCAGGAGCTGCAACCTTTATTTCTTCAGAAGTGACTTCAGGAGCACTTTCCTTGATTTCCTCGGCAGCAGTTTCCTCAGGAGCACTTTCCTTGGCAACCTCTAAACCCTCAGAGATTGCGGAAACAGGCTGAACTTCCATGGGAATCACCTTCACCGGGATCTGATAGTCCATGGGCATATGCTGCACCTGCATAATGTTTATAATAGGAGAATCCTGCATCATCTGGGGCTTCTGAGACTTTTGATCCTCCGTTTCCTCCAGCAGTTGCTCCTCAACTGAGGCATTTTTGTCCACAATTTCGGGCTCTGGCAGCTTGGCCTCCTCAATGGACACATCCGCATTCTCCACTGCCATGTCAGTCTCTGGTTTCTCTTCGTTCTTTTTCAGTGTATTAAGAAAGTCGGTAATCAGTTGTTCGGCCTCGGCGGCCATCACAGGATCTACTGGCTTGAAACCGCCCAGGGATTCCTGTGCCTCTCCATCATGGTTGTTATCCAGGATTTCCTCCACCAGTGGACTATGTTGCTCCATTTCGGGAGTGGCTGGCATACTTTCGGGTGCATCTGCTGGCTTGGCTGCTTCTAAAGTTTCAAGACTGAGGGATTCTTCGTGGGAATTGCTGTTTTCCATAATAGCTGGTTCTGATTTTATTTATCGGGCATAACTTCATGGATTTCCTCTACCTTGGCTGGAATTTCGGGCTCCTCTTCTGCTTTGATTTCCTCTTCTGGTTTGATCTCTTCCAGTGGTTTGATTTCTTCTCCTGATTTGATTTCTTCTCCTGATTTGATTTCATCCTCTGGTTTGATTTCTTCTTCTGGTTTGATTTCTTCCTCAAGTTTAATTTCTACTTCTGGCTTGGTCTCATCCTCTGGTTTGATCTCTTGATCTACCTTAATTTCTCCTTCAGGCTTAATATCTTCCACTGGCTTAGTATCTTCTTCTGGCTTAACCTCTTCAGTTATCTTAGTTTCCTCCTGCTCGCTTTCCTGAGGCTTTGATTCATCCAAACTTTCCATTATAACAGCTGGAATTTCTTCAAAGGCTTCTATGGGCCTCGTATCATCGATCTTGCTATCAATCTGGACCTTTGTGGTGGCCATTTCTTCAATTACAGCCTCCGGCTGGACAAAAGTCACAGCTGGCTCGGAAGCCTGAACCTCTGGCTCTTGGATTTCCACAGGAATCACTTCGGGCTCGGCAAACAGAGTTTGCAGTTTGAGTGTGGGCTGTGGCTCGCTGAGTTGAACCACAGCTTCAGTCACTGCCGGTTCACTTTCCACCACTTCCTCCACTGGTTTTACGGTAGTTGGCTTATTGAAGATCGCTGGACGTTTGCGAAGGCCATTGAAGAGTTCATTACGCATGGGTGGAGCAGCAATGGCTGGCTTAAACGCCTGGGGTCTCTCCTTATTTGGTCGAATGGTAAAACGCTGTGGCTTAATGGGTTTGGACTCCACATCTACAAAAGCCTCTTGTTCCGGAGCAGCCTCCACCTGAGGAGCAGCTGTTACTGGTACGGGAACCTTTCTTTGGGGTTGAGGCTTCCTTCGGTTGGGTTTTGGTTTCTGCACCTTGACTGGCTTCACGGGCTTGACGGTCTGAACCTCAGGTTCCTCAGCCGGAACCTCTGGCTCCGCCTCAGGTTCTGGCTTGGATTCGGACTCCACCTCTTCCTTTTCAGGCTGCTCACTCTCCACAGGAGTGGGCTTGCTCTCCTCCTCCACAGGAGCACCAAAGTGGCCATTCAGTTCGTAGTACCTAGAGCTATCTGCGCACTCGATGGTCATGTCCTCGCGACGCATGCATGTGAAAGATTCCTGAAAGGAAGTATTTCAATTAATTAACAAATAACTAATGTTATAAAATCAAGGAAACCCACCTGACTGAAGATGGTCTCCTCGGGGCAGATGAAACTCCAGCGGAAGGTGTTTTCCCGGCCATCGGCATAGGTAACCGGCAGGCAAACATGGAAGATCTGGCAATCGTTCTCCACATCCGCATAGTAACCATACGTCTTGTTAGCACACGAGAAGTTATCCGTGATGTCCGACCGAATGGAGGTGGCATTGCTGGGCAGGGTGAGGGTTCCCAGGGAAGAAGGCCTCCGCCGGAGCTGATTCAGCCTCCGTTTCGGGCTGCTCAGGCATTTCCACCTCAGCAGGCACAGGATCCTCACGAGTCACAGTGGCTTTTCTTTTCTGTGAAATAGGGAAGGAATAATAAAGGCTAATATGTTTGGGGTAAATAAGAAGAGTTTAACTTATGTACCCATCTCTGAGAATTTTGGATTGTTTTTTATTTTAAAATCTATATTTCCTTTTTTAAAATGCTGATTTTTTAGAAACTGATAATGTTAAGTTATCATCAATAAAAATCAAATTATTTGTTATATAACAAAAAATAAAGAACCAAAAAATAAAAGATAATATACATATTTTGGAAATTAAAAAGAAAATAGAGATTCAAACAATTTTGAAAAAATGTATTTGGAATCTTATTATAATTTTTTTAATAAGCTTACCAATAAGAGAGCTTATTTAATTTATATGGCTTTGGTTACAATATATAATTGTAAAAGAAACTGGATTATCAGAAAACTCTACAAAGAGGTGTCCTAATATTACATCGTATTCCAACTTTATTTTCTGTGTATGATTAGCCAGCTGTACGTTCCATTCAGCTAACGAGGTACGTGATTAGCATGGATAATCCCATAAATCCAGCACGTGACTCTGCGATCGGCTAGGCACCCGAAAAATTTCACTTGTGTTCTAGTTTTTGTCTACGCGCTGGCAAGTGAAAATTATATCGAATCAACTGGAATCGAATCGAAATGGAGACCCTAAGCCCAACCCACTGTGCACTTCGCACCTGTTGCCGCCCTTTTATGGACCGCACTGCAATTGAAGTCACTTTCGAATGGAACACCGAAATATTATCACATAATATTTTAGCCATATGGATTTGTTATTAATTTATTATTTTGGCCGCTGCATTTTAATGAGTTTGGGGCGAAAACTTTCAGTTGTCAGAGACCTTTCCCGAAAAAGTCCCCCCAGTAATGAGTAATGCAAATCGAACACTCTGGTATTAGCCATTCTTGGAAGCCATTTTCAGTGATTTCGCTGGCGAATTCTTGCCGGCTTCTACCTGTCATTAAGCCACCTGCAAGAGTGCCTATAAATACCTTAGACCAAGTCTTTCAGTCTTGGCCGTTAAAAAAGGCTAAATGCTTGGCATACCAAATAAGCCAGGCCAAAGATGTAGGAGAGAGGTATATTCAAATATGCAAATCCCAACAGTGAGTCCAGGCCGTGTCCCATTAAAATTTCAAGCGTATGGCTCGTCGGGCTGGCAAACATTTCATTAACAGTTCTCCGTTTCCGTTAAGGCGAACGGAAGTGGACTTTGGTGGTCAAGCAGTCTGCTGGATATATCCGATTACTCACCTGGTGGCTACTTAGTGGTCCTGCACTGCAGGTGGCCATCAGTACGAGCAGCAAGCACACGGTTTTCCACATTTTCACAAACAGTTTAGATTAGCTATGGTCACTATATATATCACTGGGCACTATAAACATTCGATAATCCAGGGGTTTTTTCTTTTTGGTTTGATTTTTACGAAGATGTGTTGTTTTTAATCCAATTCGATATCCAGGCTTATTTATGGGTTTAAAGTAAAACCAAAGCTTGCACTCGCACTGCGGACTCTTTGCACACCTGTGAGGCACCGTTGGCTGGAAAATACTAACTGCGACCGTCCACCGCGACGCCCAATTTATATATTCTTCGCGTTGATTTATTAAGAATGCAAAAAGGCAGAGAAACCAAAGAGTCACGCACACACAGAGAAAAGAATACCGAAGAAAGGTGGGTACTTACTGTGGTACAGTAACAACTCAATTACAATCACACACACAATTACCAAGTGGAACCCTCTTCTTCTTTGCCGACGTGACATTGCGTATACGCACTGTGTGTTGGTGTGGGTTTCGGTAAGTTTGGCGCGCTTGCGCTTAAAGTGTGCCGACGTATGTGGAATCCAAGTTGTGTGGAACTAGAGTTGAAGGGCCAGCTGACAACGAAAAATAGCTGTGGAAAAGAGGATGGTCATGACTATGATCTTCTAAAGATTTAATACAGTATAAGTGCGAGATTTCAAAATATTAAGTTCAATAGTATGACCTGCCAGGGCACAAATACTTCTAGCATTTTTTGGCTTTAATAGTAGTAATACATTAACATCTATCTATCTATTTCATAGACAAAAAACCATGGTCCCCATTAATCTTATTAAGTAACATTTTAATAAACATTATATAATATTTAATCCATTGTTAATTTTAGTTGGTGGAAAATCGGTTTATTTTTAATAAGATCAATGCCTAAATCTTTTTCTAAAAATGGTCTTGCTAAGTCCGAAATTTCTTGTCAACACAATTTATGGGGCAAGAAAAAACTTTTTCCCAGAATTTCAGAAGGAAATCATTATTATTATAACGAATAATATTCATTCTGCTGAAATCCAAAATTCATCTTTTTGAAGTGATTGCCCTTAAATTATAAGTAAATACCTTATTAATCCCCATACCTACACTGAAATTCAAGAATCCTCCAGTTCCGGCTGCCAAGACTTCTCAGAGAACCCACTTAGATCGGTGACAAAGTTTTATTACCAAGAAATTGTTTGTCCATTAGGAGGCAGATGGGTGACAAAGACACGAGACCACAGAGCAGATTAAACTCGAAAGATTGCCCCGCCAACGACGTGAGATTGCAATTTTATGGTGTATGTTGGTAGATGGTATAGCATGATTCTTCTAGAGATGGGCAAACAAAAATTCGATGGGGTTCATTGGCTTGGCCCTGGGCGCTCTGCGTGGAAGGATTATGCAACAAACGAAATATCATCATGCAGTGACTTTCACACACCCCAAAAAAAATCAAAAAAAAATAAAGAGACTGAAAAACAAAAATAAATCCCATCCGAAACTCCCAAAACAAGCGACGCCTATTAAGGCGCATTAGCAATTTAGAATAGTGTGCTACCATTTCGCATGCGAACGAGCCGCCATCGAAGTCCACGTATTTTTTGTGGTGCCGTATTACGCGACAATTATGAATTTCTAATTTCATGTTTAGTGTTTAGTGCCCGCCCCTCCACTTCTCTATCCCTCTGGTTCTATCAAAATCACGTACACCACATCGCAGCTCAAAAAAGCGAAAGCCCCAGAGGCCAATGGCATCGGAAATAGCTATACAGAAATAAAAATTATTATGGTATTTCTTATTAATTATGTATTAACTACCAGTGGCGCTAGTTAGTTTTCATGGCTGTACTTACTCATACATGTTGAAGGCGGCTGATCACAGGTAATCTTTTTTGAACTATCTGATGTTGTTCATCTTGTAAGCGAACTTGAGAGCTCCTGGCATAATAATGAACCTAAGTTAATACATGGGCTCTGAAAGATCTTGCTGCCAATGTCTTTCTCTGTTAAATTTGTATTAACATTTATACAAATAATTATAGTATACATTTTTTTAAGTTCATTTTTGTAATAGTATTTTAGAAATCTGATATATAAATGATTTTTTTATATGAAAATCCGTTTGAACAGTGTTTTGTTTACAGAGGTTTAAATAATAAATTTGTATTTGTATTATACAAGTAGTTGTAGTAAAGGTACCAACATATTTTTTTTTGCATTTTTCTTTTACCAGCGTTTGAATAAATGATTAATAAACTAAAATATTTCAAAGTTTAAAGATTTCCTTGTTTCAATAGAGGGCTTTAAGTTCTCTACATTAATATTACTAACATAAAACGTTAACTAGCCATGGTTGTAAATGAAGGCCATTTAAAATCTTCTTTAAAATCAAAAAATTTATTGGAATATAATCATTTATTTTATTTTTTCTACTCTGAAATGCAGAAAATTGGTTTAAGAACGATTAAATAAATAAATTCTCCTGATAGGAACATTTATGACTTAATGACTCCCCTTAGTCAAGCTCATAAAGCACATGCCTTCATGCACTTTATTGCACTTGGCAACAAAGTAACTTAAAATGCTTTTTGCATGCTATGTTTGCCAGTAAAGAAAGACATAAAGGGCCCAAGCCCAGAGCGAATCGTGCAAAGATAAGCCAGTTGACAACAAGTAGACGTGTTGAGGTTGATGCAGAAATTCTACGTTCAAGCAAAAATCAGAATCATGACTGGAATTATGATAAATAAATTTATTAATAGACAGGGGGAAAAAAGTTGGGTATTATTTAAAAAATGCAGCAGCAAAAAACAGACTTTGTCTTTTTCTTTTGGACTTTTGGAGTTTTCAGCCTCGATTATAATGCAGCGAAAAAGCACTTAAACACTTTCTAAAATGCAAATTCCACTGCAATGGAAAATCATGAGTGCTTTTCAATTTCAGAAACTGAAATTAAACATGTGGGCGTTGGAATTAAATTGGAAGTGGAATTGGCCCTTCATTTTCTGCCACTGATCACTGAGTCGCGTGCACGCTGCGTATACGTGATGGGCAACGGGCGATGCAGGCCCACTTTCTAGCAGCAGTTAAATTAATTAAGTTCCCATCAAATGCCCGAGTTGACAGTTCACCTGACAGCGGCACGTCGTCCCCTGTCACTTAGTAGAGCATTCCGTGGAACGCGCTTTGAAATTATCCAAAAAACTACTTGCCAAATCTCCTGACCCACGCACACTTCCTTTTTTTTGGCCAAAATCCATAGATACTATTTATGATTTTTTGCAAACACTGCACGTTACCCTCACCGTTATTCCATACGAACCCAAAACCCAATCCCCCCATTGAGCAAACACTCGCGCATCGAGAATTTCAATTGATTGTTTAAGCGATTTTTGTTTTTTGGCAACATATCGAGAACAGATCGTATCTGCATGATATATGGCCGGGGGCCACACCCACCAGACATCCAGATTGACACCACCGCCCACTTTAAACATAACACAAAGTCCAATATGCAGTGTGAGAAATTGTTAAGTGTTTGTTGCCTCTGTAAAGTATTTAGTTGTGATTTTGCAGTTCATCAAAAAAAAAATATAATACTTTAAATCAAACAATTATATCATTCAATGAACCAAAAGATAGTGGTTAAAGTCGTATAAAGATAATGGTTAAGTCAAAGGAGAGAATTGAAAAACGATAATGTAAAAACAATGTAGAATTAATTCGGTTTTCTTTCTGTGCAGAAGCGTAGTTTAGAAAGTGCTGAAAACTAAACTATTTCTGTTTCTCTTATGATAAATTATGTTGCACACGTTTGCAGACACCTTCGGTTCCAGTTCGAATCCAATCCAATCCAATCCCCTTGGAACTTGGACTTGCTCCCACGCATTGGGTCAAGTCAATTGAATTTTAATGGTCAATTTCATTGATTTTAATTTTGCTAATGATAAGCATTTCTTTGCACGAAACTCCCACTTGATAACGAGCGTGTTGCGGCATGTCAATTTGCTTTTCCTCACGCTGCATTTTAATGGCCTTTAGTTTTCTTTCGGTTAATTTAAACAAGGTCAATATCAAAATGTAGCATGTAAACGTGTCAGAATGCGTGTGAAGGTGATTACGATTAATTTGACTTTCTTTTCGCCCTTCTGAACTTTGCTTTACAAAATGTATTCAAGTTAAGTTGTCGTTCCAGACATTTATTCAAAATAAATATCCTCAGTTACTCAGCCAGACAATGCAGTAAAATTTATTACCCATAAATTCGGCGCTCGACTTGTCAGACGTTTGTCAAACACAAATTTGAATGGCTTATTACAAACATTTTGCGAATATCATTTAGCATTCCAAACGCGATCTGCGCATGCGCAAATTGGCTGGGCCCACAGCGACACCCAAAAAAAAACAAATTAATGGCCCCCTGAGACGCGGCTATTTTGGGCGCACGTCGCCCCTATTTGGTATTACAGAGCAGTCCCAAGAGGCATAGAATTGGGCCACGGAATTAGAATCAAATGCACGGGCCAGCAGGTGAAACTTCTTTTGGAATTTCAGCGAGAATTGACCGCATTCTGATTGGGGGAACCCAATTCAGGTGATCAGGCCCCAAAATGGAAGCAGGAAATGACGGGGCAATTATGATTTCAAATTTTTAACTAACTTCAAATTTTCCAAAGGTATTTCGAAAAATAAAGTAAAAGGATTTACTATTTTGTGCAATAAATATTTACAAATCAAAAGCATATAACATTTCTATCAAATTCTCAAAATCAACCGAAACGTAAAGGAAACCGATTTAGGAAATACTAATTTTAAATTGCCACCAATTTATTATTTTATGGAATAAGTATTTACAAATCAGTCAAAACAACGCTATTTTATTTGTACTTTTCTTTTGAAATTGTAATATTCTCTTAAATTAGTCATTATAAGCTTTCAATATTTATAACGTGAAGGAATTCGATTTCTTAGTTTACCAGTTATTTAAAACAGCCAATTTGTTAGTTGTGGGTCTCTTTTTGACAAAAAAAAAAACCCGATCTCCTCCAATAAAATGACAACTTTCAAATTGGTTTTCTTTAATAAGGCATCATATAACATACGAATACAATAAATAATTTGCATAAATAACTTAAGTCTAGTTTGTTTCATTGCTGCGAATGTATCCGAAAACAGTTCTTCGATTTCTCATTAAAGGTACTTGTTAAATTTTAAAATTTAGTTTTATATTTAGGGCATTGCACTATCGGGGCTAAGGGTTAAACACTAAAATTGGTTTACTGGCATTTCTTTCTCATTCTGCTAAACTTAATTTTGCTCTAGGACCTTAGGGATTATTTAATAATCAGCATCGTAGTACGAATTAAATCAAAATAAATACAATAAATAATGTCTCCATTGGAGGTCAGAGTTTGGAGTTCAGTGGGGGTGATATGGTGATGTGTGGTAAATAGTGAATGGTATCTAGTGCCACTGATTGTACTGGCTGCGATAGGCCAGATAGTGTGGATCCTGGACTTGGGATTGCTGTTGGGGCTGCTGGCGCACTTGGTAGCTGTCCGTGGAGGAGTCCACCTCCTCAATCGAGGGATCCGTTTGCAGGGATCGCTTCCAGTAGCTCCCCTGCTCGCTCCAGTCGTCCCCATGATCCTCGTAGTGGTGCTGATGGTGGGCATGTTCAACGTATACAACCTAGTTAGAAAATATGCAAAATGTGTGCCGTGAAGTGAGAAACACCAGAGGAAGTACCAAAGAGGCCCAAGAATGTGAGTGGTTCAGTTTTTCTGTATTTTATGGTAACTGGGTGTTTCTGTGTTTTGTGTGTCTTTGTCTGTCATCACTTTGCTTTATTCGCCCAAAAACTCGTACTTACACAGTGTGAAGGGAATGTCTTTGGAAACGAAACTCTAAGATCTGTTTTAGATTTTGGGTCTTAAAGTGTATACTGTTATTAATGAACACATTGATTAAGTTTCTTTTTCTTTTTCTGATTCTGTTTCTGTTTTATTTTTGTTTCTTATTAGAGTTGTACGTTCCGAAAACGTTTGTGAGCTGTCCAAAATTTACCAAATCTGAAACCAAAAAGGTCTAAATTTGTTAGCATACTGCACATTTTGGATTCGTTAGGTGGTTTGGAACTCTGGTGTTTTGAAGCTTGAAGAAGTTCTGGAGCTCTGGTCCCCAGAAAACAGTTAGAGTAGTTAGAGCGCTCGGGTGTTTTGGAAGGTATTAACGCATTTTACAATCTTTATATATACATCTTGTGTGGAAGAGATAGAGATTCGAGAGGCATGGGCCGGGTGATAGAGATTAGCAGATGTACACAGAAATATAGGTGATCAAAAGTCTCTTTTAGATTGAGGTAAGTCAAATTTCTTTGAAAAAACAATATTTTTTTTGATTAAAAGGAACCGATCCTAATTTGTAATTTAATTTATGTAAATATCTGAATTAAAAATAAATGATTTACAATATTTTTATATTTTTTTTTTAATAAAAGGGACTAGCTTTTAACACTAATAAAATATCTCAATTAAGATAAATATTGAAAATAAAAATTACAATCCTTTTAAAACAAAAAAAAATATTGTCTCCCTTTCTTTTCTGTGTACAATTAAATGTGAGAAGAGAGCTTCATTGGTTGAAAACAATAGGCGCCTATTAACAAACCTTGGCCAATAAAAAACTGTTGTGACTAGTGTATGGACATTCTTATCAGAACTGAAAGAGTGCAGAAAATCCATTAATGTCGGAAAGGAATACCTTGGTCTAGCAACCTGAACAAAATGTTCGTGTGTGTCGGTACAAAGGGTTGGGTTTTTCAGCCCGAAACAAACTCACAGGATCTGGGACCCAAACTCAACTTACCTTAGCTGGCGGACTGCCGCGCTTAACATCGATCCAGAATCGAGCTATATTGATCAGCAGACCAATTAGGGCTATGGCAAAGAACTTGACCTGCAGATGGGCGCCCAAAATCTTCAGCAGCAGTTCAATTTTGGCTTTTAGGATGCTACCAATCATAACAAGCTTTGCGATGGCCTTCTTCTTCTTCTTCTTCTTGCCACGTGTCACTATATATTTTTGTTAAAAAAACGATTTTCAAAGCGATTTTGAATATATTAGTTTCGCTTAGATCTTTTTGATGTACACTTACTTGGCTAAATATAACAAAAAACGCAAATTATAAAAATTCTTCGCTTGGGAGGGTGGTGTTTGTTAGTATGAACTGCAGTGCGCGTTAGGTGCGTTAACGATAACGAAACGGCATTCGAAAAGCAAGCAAAGAGCAGGCAATAAACTTATAATTAAATTTAAAGTTATTTAACAGGTACTATGATTTAACTAAGCACTCACGTTTTACTCACACTTAAATAAGTTGAAAAACTATTTTTACAAAATTTTATAAAATATAATAATTTAAAAAGTTAAAGTACAAATTTGTAAATGAAATAAACCTAAAGTTTGAAGCTTCTCAAATGTAGAAAACCCAAAGCAGCGCCACCTACACAGCTACCTGTGTAAAATAAGCTTTCTACCTGTAGCGTACAGATGGCGCCACTTTATTTAAGAGATTTTACATTAAAAACATGAATACCTTAATATAAAAAACGAACTTTAAGCAATCATGCCATCACCATTTAAAATAACTTTATGTATAAACCAAACTTATTAAACAAATTAATTTGTAGACTTTTTCGGTGAACTGTTAATATTCATTATGTTTTTAAAATGTTATGGGAATCTAAACTTTTGGATAAGTATCACTTTGTCCACCGAAAAAACTCTACTCTACTCTACAACTAAACTGGAAACTTAGACATAGAAGGCACTAAGTTGTGCTTGATAAAACGGTGCGCAAAAGTCATGTAAAACCACACGCAGCAAACAACACACACCTCCGTTACTTCTACCATAATTAAGTGGGTTCCTGTGCTTGCGCTTTCCACCGCCGACTCCGGAGAAGACGTCATCGGCATCCGCAAGTTCGTCGAGCAGTCCCAGTCCCAGACTCAGGTCGCTCTGCTCGTGCTCCCCCACTGAAGTTGACCCTTGACCATGCTGACCCTTGCGCTTCCGCTTGCCCTTCATGCGGCGCTTCTGTTTCCGTTTCCTCATGGGTTTTCCCGACGGCTCGTGATCATCATCATCGCTGCTTCCGTGACTAATCACCGAGGATCCGTGATCGTGCCCCGAATCCACTTCATGGTGCTCTGGTGCCGCTTGGACCACCACCAAGGTCGCTGGCTGCGTATCGTGACCTTGACCCTTCTTCTTGTTCTTCTTGCGCTTGCCTCCCTTTTTGTTCTTTTTGCGCTTACCACCTCCCGGTTTTTTCAGTGCACCTGCCGCATTTTCCTCGGCGTCATCCAGCTCAATGAATTCTACACCTAAGCAAAGATTTTTTTGATTTTAATTACTCTTTGGTCAATGCTTCAAATATTGATTTTAACTAAATTTTTTGAAAAGAAGCATAGTGTTCTTTCTTATTAGTTATTGTTATCACGAGCTTGCAAACTGAATAAATAAATACCTGTTGAAGTGTTGTCTTCGCTGAAGACGGGATTTTTTCCACCACTTTGGGGCTGCGCAGCGGGCGGACCACTAAAGACACTTGGCGAGTTTTCCTTTTCATTTTCACTTTCTGGTGCAGAGACCGCCTCATCTACATCCTCATCTTCGTCTTCGGGCTGCGGCTCTGTCTCTGGTTCCTTTTCCTGCTCCGCGGTGCTGTCCGAGTCATCCTCCTCGTCCTCCTGGTCATCATCGTCTTCGTCCTCATCCTCCTCCTCATTATTGGCATCCCCATCCGCATCCTCGTCATCTGCATTTTCCTCCTCAGCCGCATTGCTGGCATCATCCGCCGCATCCGCCTCGTCGTCATCTTCGACACTATTTCCACTCTGATCGGTTTCACTATCATCATCCGCCGCTTTCGGTGTCTGCAAATACTCGTATTCGCGACCTAGGAAGCTGCAGGTGGTGGTGATGTTGGTTGTGTTGAAATTGTTGGCGAAATAAACAGGAAGACATGAATTTTCATGGCGAAAATGTGCATTCAACTCGTTTGTCCACACTCACCCATCCATGGACTCGGCCAGATATTTCTTCATATAATTCGTGCCGATTTCAATTTTCTTCAGTAACGTCGATGGCTTCTCTTTCACGGGCAATTCCGAGGTGCTGTAGCCGCGTCTCTCGATCGTAGCATTCATCTGCCGATCGGCCTCGACTAAAGTGAAATAAAATTGGGAGAAAAAAAGAAAATGTTTTCGATTTTAATTGGTTTTTCATGTAAATTCCTAGCACGCTAGCTTTTTTAAAGGTGTTGCGAGTAAAATTGGGTACCAACTCCCCTTTATTCATTGATTATCGCATTAGATGATCACAAAACCTTGTAGGTTTCGTTAATTTTTGCCTAGATTCTCACCCACGAATATCTGCTTGAACTTTATGTTTAGCCTGGAGGTCGGTGAAAATGCCAGCTTTTCTTTCTTTGCTGGGATTTTTCTTTCCACACATATATGTGCGAAGATCTTTGTCAGCAAAAATTTTTCCCACATTCCCTACTAACAATTGAAGGTTGTAATTGGCTTAATGAATGATTTGGCTAAGCATTTATAAGGAAAAATATACCAATGGGTTATTATATTGATTTTGAGACTGTTTAATACAATTCACAATTAACATTAGTTATAATAGTAAACTAACTATGTATTTGACCTATTCAGAAAATATAATAATGTGGTTCAAGCTATTGGTAACTTTGTAAAATTGGTTAAGGAAAACTTTTTAAATTTAAACCTTTGGAGTTAGGCTTTGTTTAATTCTAATAATATTTTTTTACTTAACAACTAAATTTATTTATTTGAAAGAAAGTAAAGTGGTTCCGGTATTTGGTAAATGTTTTAGGTTTGCATTTTATTTTATTCTGATAATATATAAAATTCAACATTCTATGTTTGTTGTTGTTTTTCTTAGGTTATTGCTTTACTTAACAACTAATTTTAATCAGAATTAATAAAAACATATATTTTTATGCCAAAATTGCTGTGTAACTTTTGATTGTCAAACTCACCTTTAAGTTTCTGCCACTGGAGATGAAGTTCTCCGTCCCAGGCGTCCAGAATTCTGCCAGATTGTTGGCGGGCACAAGTCCAGGGCTCCGCTCGAATGGGGCACAAGGCCAGGTCCAGATACGGTGATACCTCTGCAAAGAGAGACAGACAGACCATGAAGCTCAGCGTAAATATATAAAGCAAAACTGGTCAAATATTTGATGGAAAACTGCCAACGAATTGGGTAAACCGGCGATTGACAGCTCGACTGACTTTCGTCTGGCCAAGCTCAGTGGGGATTTGTGGTCTGATTTGGCTAACATGGCTAACATGGTCATGGCTTTAACTTGGCTATATGAATGTGGATGTGGCGATTTCCAGCCACTGCAAATATTTGAGTGAAAGTATGTGTGTGACCACTCGACGGTTAGTACCACTGGGTAATCATATCAACACCTTGTGTGGTTTTTCTGGCCAATGGTGCTAACTAAGCACGCTGCACCACCGAACCACCGATGTGTGGTGCGTGCAGATGGATTTTCCCCCACCCCCATGGATACCCAATAGCCCCGCTTGTTTGCGGCGCGACCCATGTTTTAGTTAACATCAAAGATTGCCATCAATCAGCGGATGAAGTGAAAATGCTTAGCGATTGCCATCAATTAATATTGTCAGCTGCTTGTCCATCTTAATCGCATCTTAATTTGAGCCCATTTAATTGGGAATAAATTAATTTGTTGCAGTGACAAAGTCGCCATTGAGATCGTAAACACTTTTACTTGAAATACACAAGAGAAATAATTGTACAAAAATATTTTAAAAATTAACAAGATGATTATTAGAAACACATTATATTTTATCAATAAATAAATATTTCAATACTTCAAAAATTTAAATACTTTTAATTGAAATACTTGTGATACTATTTATACTACTAAGTTATATTATTTAACACTCTTAACTGAATTTAAAAATTCAAGCAAATACCTTGACTGAAAGTATTTAATTTGACACATACAGAAATGTCTTTGGATCGTCTGGCGTCAATAGCTTTTGGCCCACAGGCATTGCTTATTTTCCTCACACTAATGATACCACAATTTCCATATTTTCGTACAAATTGAGGCATTATTTTCGCTACTTAAATTCATTAGTATTTGCTTAGGCCTTTTGTTGATTTAATTGCCATGTTGCAACATGGAACGAATCGTGATAAGTGAAAATTTAATGTCAGTTCGTGTGGGTTTTCTCATGTCGTTTGTTGCCGCTGTTGTTGTCGTTGTCTCTTTGTCACAATTTATTTGGCTCATTTCACTTTCAATGACACCGACACAGCGCGTATTTTGACCCAAGGCTTCGCTAATATTTCCAAATTCAATGCCGGGTGAAAGCAGCCAGGGGATGCACACCAGTCTGTGAGAAATTGTTTACCTGGAACTTGTGGCGATATCCCATAGATAACATCCTGCTAAATTCGACCCACGCCACAAAACAACCGAAAAACAGCTAGCTAAACCTGTGCCAAGAATTCGCCGAGTAAGGGAGCCCAAGGAGTGCCACGGTGGGAATCGACGTCTCCGGGGAAGTTCAAAGAAAGCCACTTCGTGATGCACTGGCAGAAATGCTGTTAAAAAGGTTTAAGGTTTCACCTTTGCATTTAAAACAAGTCAATTTAAATTTTGTAATAGGTGTACTTGAGAGAAACAACTTCTTAGTGTTAAAGCCTAAAGCAATTTTTACCAAATTATAGAAGTAAAATTTTCCTAATGTTAAGTTTTTATAAAGCTTTTACCTATACAACTTATTTTAATTTTTTTTTTAATAAATAAATAAATTGTCCTAAAAGCATTTTAATATAAAAAAATTACCTTCCAAATGTTTAGTTTTCAAAGGTATATTATCAATGCAATTTACCTTAAACTTTTATTTTAATTCCTAGCTTTATCAGAAAATTAATTTCTCAAATGCTTTATATTTATATTAAAACCCTATCTCACCTTTAAAATAATGTCCTTATCTCTAGACCGAGTTTCTAAGTTTACAAAACATGAATTTTGAGTTTTCTAATTGGTATATATTTTTTTGAGTGGAATCCCTGGCGAGCATCTTCGATATTTGTCGGCTGTCTTTTTTGGCCGACAAATGTGGCACATTATATTCAGCAGCTTGGAAGCTGCTTAGTAGCTATTCTGGCCGCAGTCGGTTGACTTTTGCCATTTGGTTCGATGCATTTTACCTTGGCCGCTGGGGTTTTCACTTTTCTTCACTGTTTCTCTAGTTCGCTGGCAGGGCGTATGGTAATTCAATGGCAATGGCAATAATACCAAAGCGCAATCCCTGTCCCAGCTAATTTCCAATATCAAATGAACTTTCACTGCAGTGGAAGTTTATGCGTGGCTTACTTATAGTTATGGGTAACGCAAAATGCCAGGCCTTGGTTTGATGATGGGTGACGCATTTTCATTGAATGTATAGTATAGCATTTAAATTTTAGTAAGCTCCATCCATCTGGCAACTGTAAACTGCTGCTGGACTGCTGGGCATGTGGGCCAACTGCCTTGACCACTTGACCAATTTACTTCGCCTGAGGAGCGGCCATAACAGTAGCTCGTAAAATATTAGCATAATCACTGGAAATTCTGAGTTATTTTGTTTGGCCAGATTAAGTTGTAAACATGAAATGTTGCCACGGTGCATCGTGTGCGGCATTTGAAAGTGAATTTAAAGACAAGACCCCTTTCCTTGGGCTTCACACATAAAGTATAAATAATTTTGTATTGATATTGTGCCTTAAAGCTTACATTTAGTACAAGAAATACACCTTTAAAATTTTTTATATTTTTGGAAAATAATTTCAAGGCACTGTTAATAAATTACTCCACTTGAAAGTGAATGCTTAATGAACCATTTTGAGTGAGTTTGCTTTTGAAAGCTTAGTTTTAAAAGTAATATGTATGTTTGAAAACGAACAATATATTTAAGCATTTAGTGTCTGCAAGTTCAACTTTTAAACGACCTTTTTTCTGGCATTATTTTGTAAACAATTAAACAAATACAAATAATAAGAATTACAAGATTGATCTGCAAAACCTTTTAAAAATTCACAACTTAATTTTTTCTCGAATTATGCCCTAAAAATCTACTCTCTTTTAGCCACATCCAAGCACTCTCCATTTTAATTCCCCGCCAAACCTTTTAAAGTTGGTGAATTGAAAACAATGATCTAGAGGTTTCAGCATTTAAAATAACTCAGACTTCATTACAAAAGAATTTTATGGTCATTAAATCAGTTCGGACGGAACAATATGGCAGTCTTAACCGTTAGCGTGCGACTTATAGACATTTAGACATGTGAGCTTGAGTTCCGCCGAGCTTGAAACTTTAATAAACTTTCACTGGTTTTCGATCTGGCGCAGAATTTGAATTGAAGACACCGCCGACTTCGACGAAGTCAACCGCAGAGTAAAATACAAACTCAAACCCCAAACAAGACATGGCCGGTAGCTACAACTTGAACAACAACCCCACACATGTTGTATATTGATTAGAGTTCCCATTTGGCTACGCAAATCGCTGGTCGCACTGGGAAAAATATCTATATATGTCGTTCATATTCCTTCATTTTATTAATTATTATTTAAAATACTATTTAGACTATCTAAACTGCCTACACTGTTTTACATAATACACAAATTTTTTTGGATTGGCTTAAATTATATTTAAAGCAATATTAAAAAAATGTATTTAAAGATTTCAAGTTTCTTAATAAATAAATTTATGGACTTTTAATTTGTTAAAGTTATACAATTTTATAATAAAAGAACTATTAAATAGACTATAAAGTAGTCAAACCTGTCTGCGAAATATATATATGTACATATATAAACATTGTTATACAACTTATATTAAACACAAATAAAAAATTAAAATTTTTAGATTTCTAATTTCTCCAAGATCAAATTTTTTTTTTGCTAAGTGAGTAGTATCCGCTGGCCAATCATGGAAATATTTCCACATATTTTCCTGTGTGGCAACTGGCTGCAACTGAAATTGTAATCCAAGGCAAATCCCCCCCATAAATGCCTACGCAGAAACCAAGTGGCGAGTCAAACTTGACAGATGGGGACGCACAGTTACAGCTTCATGTGGCTCCAGTTTGACCATCTTTTCAACCGCGTTTTGCTGCCAAATTGGGCCGAGATGCCGATGCCTGAAAAGCGGCAATTAAAAAATGAAATTAAAATGAAAAATCATTCCAGTGAAGCACTAGCAGCAACAGCAGCAGCAGCACTTTTCATTTTTGTGCGCATCGACCAAAAATGTAACGAATGTCGCTCCGTTTAGGAGTGATTTTAGTCGCGGTTTCCAGTGGCATTGTTTTGCCTTTTGGTCAGATTTTCAGACCCGTTTTTATTTAAATAGTAAGTGAGTCGACTCGGACACTCTCACATACAAATATGACGGTTATAACCCAATTACGAGTTGTTGTGTTGTTTTTTTTTTCGCCTCGCTTGGCTTTTGGTGTCGGCGCAATTTGTACAATCTCCCCGGAATGGAGACCCAGGTATTTTCCCCTCCATCTCCCTAAACACATGGTTCCCTTCGAGTTTGCCTAACACCAAGTTGGTGTAGTCACCAACTGAATCCGACAGTATCGCGACTAAGACATCAACTTGTCTGGACGGCTGTTTATCCATTCTTTTTGTTTACTTTGCCGTTGGTTTTCTGTTTTTTTTTACAGGTGCTCTTGCTCTTTAGTAGATGGGCTTTATGAATGAGTTAGGGGTTTTGGATGACACATATTATGGGAGTACGAAATAAGATAGATTCGATTGAAAATAAATTTATTTCGCATGCAATATAACAAAATGTTAGTTTTTTATTACTACTTTCGTTTTCTACACCCAAAAGACAACAGATAGTATTAAAGTATAAGTATTAATCATTAATAAACAATATAACACTGTACTTTTTAGTTTAAATTCTATACCGAAGAGGCTAAGCCTGTACTTTAGGAACTTATTTTTAAACCACATAAGTTTTATAATAATACTTTCGTGATATTAGTTAAATACTCATCTCATTGAGACATTTTTTTATACGCAATAGTTCAAATTTCATGTAAAAATAGTTCAAGGTTTTTTTTGGGTATTTTAGATTCAGTACAGAAAAACATTATTTATTATGATTCAAATCTTTATAGTTTCCAAAACAAATAGGTTGATTTCATTTTTAATTATTGGTCGATTGTAAAACTTGAAATTCTTTATTAAGGAAAATATCCTATACAATTTATTATCTTATAATATTTTAAATCAATAAATTCCCTTTGTTAATTTACATACAAAGGCCCAAAGGCCAAAGCAAAATTTTAGTATAATAGCTTTCCACTTGTCATCTAAGTGATTGTGCAAAAAAAAATCCAATTGTAAACTTTACTACCATACAATGCCCAACACAAACTTTTATTTCCCTTTTGTAACTTTCCTTACTAAATTTACATATTTCAAGCGCCTTCAAGTGTATTGTATATTCGTTGAATCAGCAAGCAAAACCTAATTTCGTGTTTCCCTGCCAGTTTTTTAATGCCTCGACATCCAGCGAGCTCTATCGTAACACCCAACCAGCCGCCCTTCTTTTAGTTCTGGTTTAGTTGGTTATGACCCATATTACATGCTCAGAAGCAGATCGAGACGCCAAGTGGTGCCCTAAACGATAACGAGGTGTATTTCTTTCCGGTAATGGCAATGGTAATGGTAATGCCTTCTTGCACTTGCTTCCTTGGCATTTTGCTAATTGTGCACTCTAGGCTTTTTGAAAAAAAAAACGCCGGCAAATAAATAAGTAAAACAGCAGCGGGCAAGAAAAAAGAGTCGTACGCTCCATAACTTAACAGAACCAAAATGGTAAGAACAAAGCTTGTTTGCTATGCTGCATTGCCCATGGAAGTCACCAAATATAAAAGGAAGCTATTTATTTTGACACATAAACATAAATATACATTTAGTCCATTTATAATTCATAGTAAGAAGATCTAACTTTAATTTTGTGATCTTCAAAAATCAGATATTATTGGAGGAAGAGATTTTTGTATTAGATACAACTGAAATTGGTTACAATAGTATGAAATTTGTATTGATTTCGAAAAATATATAATTAACTATTCAATCTATAATTTTTCTCCATCTTCTTAAAAATCCTAAATCAGCTTTTGTTCTCATATGTTTTGAGTTTAATTACGGAACAGAAAAATGTTATGATAGTTAATTCTCTTTTTATACTAAATTGTTCTTAAGAATCGCAAAATACCTATTGTACTGATTTTGAGAAGAAAAGTATTAAAAACGTGTAGATCGAACAGATAAATCTAAATTTTTCTCCCTGTACTCAAGAGTAGGCTGGCTGGCCAAGATTAATGTCTCTTTGGCGGTGGCAGCTGTGACGTCTTGATGGATGTGTGGCCACTCGTGTGGCTCATAAATCTTGGTCGATTCTTTGGCTAAGACAGTAGCAAAAGTGACAGTGGCGACTTTCGTTTGGCGGCTGGCCGATTATATAATTGCCCAAACACAAAAATCATCACTCTCACAACGCGGCTTAATGAACTGAAATTTCACTGCAATAAAAGTATTTTATTTAAAGTTTTTGTTTATGTTATGTTTCTTTGTCTGACGCTTAGTCACTCACTGCTCACTACTCGTTACATTAAGAAATCCAAAAATAAAATACAGAGAAATTTGGTGGCTGCGGCAGAGTCTGTTTGAGACCATTTGATTGGAGAGCTGACTTACCATTTAATCGTTGGCCAACAGGTGCTGGTGCCAAGGCCAGTTTATCTGAATGGCGGGCTGGCAAACTCCAGGCGGTGGATAAGGAAATCTGCGATGGCAGGAGCAGGCAAATCAGGCCTGCTGTAATACACGGCTGCCAGTCCATTTCGATGGTGAAAACCTCTCTTCTTCGATATGGATCGGATGTATAATATATATACACTAGCACCGTTAGATGAAATCAGATGTCTGTGGCAAAAACAAAGTCAACAACACACTTGATTTATACACACTTATCGGCACGCACAAGAACAACGGCACTTTGTTCCATTTTTGAAATTTATTCTCGAAAAACCCGAAATCGAACGCACGAGTATTATTGTTATATTGGATGCACTACTATAGCATATAGAGCTCTTCAGCGATGTGCTCACGACCAAGTTCAAGGTAAGATTAAGCCATGACGCGCATACGTAAGAAGTTTTATACCAAAGCGCGACTTAAGAGAGTGCGTTGTGAAAGTTGCTCTTTGGAAAGTTGGCCACCGAACTGGCCAAAAGAGAGCCAACTGCTTGGTAACTTGGTTTTGGTCTTCATGTCTTCTATTGACTTGTTGTTGTTGCTGTTGACCGGTGTGGATTTTAGCAAATGTGCGGCATGCACTGAACAAACGGATCAATTAAGCTGTCCGCTATGCGCATTTCGAGTGTCACACTGTAGTGTATGCCACATGTGGAATTCTGGACGGGGTTATATGTGAACCAACGACCTTTGACTTGACCTACGCAGGGAACTATTTAATGGGTATTCTTTTGGTATTGTGTTAGTCAGTTCCTCTAAACAAAAGTTGACATCGGGATTGATTTTAGCATTTAAAAAGAAAACATTTAATTCAGCTTGTGTTTTGTTTTCATTTTATTTTATAAAAAATCCACTAGATAGCCCATTTAAATCCTATTAAATGAAAAGCTAAGCTGAATGGAAAACAAGACTATTGTTTAAGTCGCCAACAGAAAAAGTATAAAATTGATTAATGATGAGTGTCAACTAAGACAGATTAAATTCAATTAAATCAAATCAAATGATTTGAATCTAAGAAGTCGATTCACAGACTTTTAAAAAAATTTAATTCGATTAAAAACAGTTCTTTGTCAATAAAAAATATTTCAATATGAAGTAACCGATGTTGAGTCTATATAACTTTTCTTCCTACTTGTCATGTTCTTGAAAAAATTAACAATCAGTGTTCATTTATAAATATGTAGTACCTATAAACTTATTAGTATTTCTAATATTATTCAATTCGCTTAGTAAGTTCAAAAGATTTAAACTCCCTAAGAGAGCTGAAATAAAAATGCCTCTATGGCTTTTCCCAAATTCCATTAAATCAATAGCCAAGCTTTGTTTAGAAGAGGACTGAATAATCTGCATCAATCATCAATGAACGCTATGAATAACCCACAAGTTGAACTCCTCTTTTCACTGCCACATGAACTCCTAGATATCATTGGAAAGTCATTCGTGAGATGCTAATCCTGTGGCGAAATGCTTGTATGGCTGATGCAAATCCTGTACTGGGTCAAAAAGGTGGTTGTTCAATGGAAATTTTCCTCCCAACAGCGAAGAAATTTCCACCCACATAAGTAACCATAAGTAGGCAACATACCCCTTCACCGCTTTTACCTTTTTCCACACGAAATTCATTAGCACCTCTCAACTGTTGCATCAACTATTTGGTAACCAAATTAACATTTGGGCAAACCGAAACACAGTTGCATCATTGATTAATTCTGGCTTTGAAAATAAGCAATTTTCACCTGTCGAACAAATGAAAAATGAAAGTTTTCTATCTATTTACTCAAGTTGAGCAAATGATTGAGTTTGACATTTCGCGAACTAATGCTTTTTAGGTGTAAGGGCTGGGCCTACGTCAAAAAGTGATCGTATAAAGAGTAAATATCAGAGGGCGCCATCCCAAAACATTGACACGCACAAAAAGAAAGTTTGCACAACTTATTGATATTGTCAGATTGAAGTTTGGAACGAGGTGTGACCGAATCGAGACCCCAATCCCATTTGGTCAACGCACTCGTACTCGCAACACTGCCCGAATTTTTGATTAGTCCCGGCATTACGAAATGATCCATTGTGAGCAACAAATTAGCGAAGAATTCGTGATGAACGCTCGCTTATTTGTGGGTTTATATGTGTAGTATATCTCCACATATCGTTTATCAATTTCACTTTCATCAAGACAGGCGACAGGCAATTAAGGTGACATAGGGCTGCCAAAGATGTCGCCAAGGTAGTTGCTTGGACGGCAGTTATAAGGTAGCTGACATCTATCCCACCGGTGGTACGATGCGATACCCGTTCCCAGGCCATGTCCAATTATCATGTTAGAAAGAGAGTGAGAGCAGCCAGATCCGCTGACAGCACGTCCCCAACCCCCAACTCCCCAATCAGGCTCATACACTGAAACACTATACACTTTTACTACAATACAACACTCTTAAATTTAAATATATTTATATTAAATCTATAAGAATGGCAGTTAATACTTAAGTTATTTTTGTTATATTTATTTTTAGCTTTTAAAATTTGCAATAATTAAATATTCTTAAAGAATTTTTAACATCAAATTCAAATAGTAAGTCTTTATGAAATTAAATATTGTTTAGAATTGATTTTTCTGACTGATGAGCTTCTAAGCACTGTTACACTCTCAACACTAGAAATTTAAATAATAATATAGATTTCAAAAATTGTAATGTCAACAAAGAATAAATTTGTACTTTTCCAATTTTGTAATATTTACAATTAGCTTTTACCAAAAAAACCTAAAAAGTATTACTTACTTGTTTTGATAAGCACAATGCATTAACTAATTTAGATTACATTTTTTCTTAGTGCATCTCAGACCATCGGTCCGTGGGCCCAGTGTCTTGGCTGTCAGTTAGACGCAATTATCCACATTTTATATGTAGTAAAGACAAAGATGCTGGCTCTGGTGCATCTGTCGATGCTCATGATTTGTCGCATCCAAGCTGGCTTTGGCTTCCAAATGAAATGGACAGAAAAAAAACCTTAGCAGTATTTCAATAATCGCAGTTTGCCGCAGCCATTTGGCCACTGGCTGTGCGTTAGAAAGCCAACTGGGCAGAGAAATTCAATTCAATGTGCATTTTCATTTATTTCTACTTTGTACACTCGTCTACCTATGATATTTTGCTCCTACTAGCTGCTTTGGCCTTATCAAATGCGCTGCGCCATTTTGTTTTTGGCACGGCTAACTAATTAATTGAAGCGCTCAAAAGCCAAGGCCCGTCGTCGTTGTCGTCGTACTGCCGACAAAGAAGACATCACCTGCACGGGCGGACTCAAGTCGTCACTTGTCTAACGTCAAGTCAAGTCGAACGTCACCGGCCCACACTTATGACGGCTGGCTAATGGCTGGCGCTGGCACCACACATCTTGGCCAGATCGAGTTTGGGTCCTCCTATAAATCAGTCATCGAGCAAGATTCCATAACGCCAGTGAGGACCAGTGCGGAGCTGGGGCACCGGATTGGGGATCGTCATTACATGCTCGCCCGGCTGTCTGAAGTGGCTCTAATTGCCTTTAGATAAATATTTATCAGGCTCCTCACTTCCACCAATCTTGTTCGGCTTTAATTTGCGGCGTTTGGTTGCTAAAATACTGCTTAATTGCCGCTTAAAGTGCTTCTGGCTTCACTTTCCATGTGGGCTAATTAACAGGTCCTTGTTTAATATTCATCATACCACCTGTTGAGCGTGTTAGGCTTTTTAGTGCTTTTTAATGCTGACAAATTGAAAGACTTAGGGCACGAACTTGGTGCTTTGGGGGTACGAAATGTGATGCCTACTTTGCGGATCATTTGACACTTTGGGGTAGTCTTTTGGGGCTTAAATGGTAGCTAAGACATAAACTAACCCTCGCCTTAGCCAGACACAGATAACAACATATTTTTAAATCCATCTGGCAACGTTTCATTGGGGCATACAAATTGAGCTGCTAAATTTATGTTGAAATATTTAAAAGTTGTTAACTACTCTATTATTCTATTTTAATATTATATGATAACTTTATGTTAAAGCATTTAAAAGTATTTAAATTTCCAATTTTTCTGCATTGAAATATATATATTTTTTTAAGCCCATTCAACTATTGTAGGTAATATATAAATTATGAATTTTTTTACATGGCAACAAAAGTATATTTAATATATAACAATCTTAACAATCTTTTTGATAATCAGCAAAGTGTAGATATTTTATAAAATTTTAACCAAACATCAACCACAGTACCTGCACTAATCCATCAATCAACACTTAAGTTAACCGATATAATATCTCTATCAACTAAATAGCGTTATATGAAAGCAAGCAATTACTCAAACATACCCAATTCCTGCCATATTTAGTCAGTCAATCTTTCAATTTGAACCAATATTTGGCAGTTGCCAATAAACAAATCGGCTTATCCACTCCATAATAGTTGAACATAATTGGGTATGTCTGGCTGCTCTTTGCAGCCTCCAAGCTACCGAAAAAAAGGCAACTCGACAACGTCGATGAAATCCGCAATGTCAAGACATGACTTGGACTTCCATTTCAATGTTCGCGATAGAGCCGATGATTAGGCCCAGCACACGCCCCACGAAGTCTGGTGGCCAAGCAATCTCCACCGCGGCGGCAGACCCGTCAAATGGCCAATTAATCACAGAGCCCCAAAAGCAAAGCCGAACTTTCTTCACAGACCCATCAATCACGATCTTCTGGGTCTTTAGAGGTAATTATTTCGGCTAGCTCAAACAAACGGTGGCACACATCTTTTATATTATACTATTTATTACACATTATCATTCAATTTTAGGGCTACTTGGGGTAAGCTATCATTCATTACTAGCAGGGGTCGCAAACAAGAGTTAATTGAGATTTTTGTTTTAATTTGTTTCTTACTTTTAAGCAATTTGTAAGCAAGACTAAATCTATTTGTTTTCGCTGAGTTTTGTAAGCCTTGTCAGGAAAACTTAAAATACACTGATAAAAAAATGGAGTAGTAAAAACAATTATGTTACTATTGAATTAAAAATGTTGTGTTTAATAATAAAATTGAAAATTGATTCATTAAATTGCATGATTTAATATTAAAATATATTACTGTTTAATTTAAATGCCTTTTATTTAAGTTAAATATAATTTCAATTAAAATTAAATTTTCAGATATTTAAATCAATTCGAAAATAGTAAAATAAAAATTTGTTAAAAAAATTAAATGTTGATAAAAATGCAAGCGTAAAATATTTAAATTACGTACAAAATATTTTGAGGTTTAAAATTAAAAATAACAATAGTCTTTTTAAAACAAAAGTTTCTAATAACTCTTATTTGGGGTCCTGATTTCTAGGGCTACTTGGGGCAAATAATTTAATTAAACACTAGGTTGGTTTCGTAACTAGTTTTAGGTGTACGTAAAGCTGCGTCCTCGTAAAGTCGCTGACTAAATGTGTGTGCTAGCTAATTAAACGCGCGGTGGTCGTAGACTTCCATGTGGAATCTGCAGCTCTTTTGCTCAGCGAATGAGTCGCCTCGCCCGGTATTTTGTGGGCAGCAGGGACATGGGATCCGTATTGTTGGGCACCTCGCCGGCAACAGCACCCACAGGCTGGCTATTGGTGAACTGACCCGTGGGGGCATAGGCTGCATAGGGATCCGAATCCGATCGACTGGCCCAGCCACCGCCCGATTGCGATTCGTACTGGTAGCCCTGACCCGCGAGTTGAGCCTGGGTTTGGGCATTTCCGTGGATGTGCAGGTGGATCTCCTTGCTGGGCGGATGTCCACCGCCGTGTCCACTCAGTCCAGTGGTGCCCCACGACGACTCCTTGGCATGCGGATTCCAGCCTGGGTAGTTGAACGATGGCGCCGTGTGCTCATACTGTCCAAAGAGACTCGACTTCAGGGTGATGAACTTTCCCAAAATGGCAATGGCATTCATCACCACCAAAACCTTGAGCAGGAACAGCGACTTCATGCCAATGGCCACCAGGAAGGCAACCATGGCCGAAAGCACGCCAAACTTGAAGATAATGGGTATCAAAGCCATCTGCAGACGACGGATTTTGCCGAATGTACGACCCTCTGAAAGAAAAATATTAATATTAATAAAAATATTGTATTTTTAAAAATATATACAGTATACTTTTTATGCATAAAGCTTTGTTCTATAGATTTGTGTAATTGGAACAATATAAATAAATAATAATATTGAATAAGATAAACTTCTTTTTAGAAAGGGATATTTTAAAGCAACAAGTTTTAAAATAAATAAGTTCAGTATTTCCGGGTTTTTATATAAACATAGCCATTAACATATTTTGCAAATTTTCTGTTAACTATTTAGATCTAATTTCTTAATTAACTCACAAAAACCAAGAAATCCATCATTAAGTCATAAAAATATTCATTAATTCTTAAAGTGTTAGTTACGCCTGTTTAAAAACTTCCAAAAATGAAATTCCACTGGGCTTATCTCCATCAACTGCTATAATTTCATCAATAAACAGAGCTGAACGCTCAGCTATGCGAAAGTCCAATAAAAAGCAATTCGCAAATAACGAAAAAAAAGGAACAGCAAAAATATTTTCTCATCGTTTAGAGATGAGCCAGCCGCGTTTTGTTGTCTTATTTAATAAATAATTTGAGCGGCTCTAAAAAAGATGCGGAAAGTGAAATTACATTCGTTGTCCGTCCTATACATACTATACATATCACAACTGGCAGACAACGTTGTTTTTTCTCAGCGCTTTGGTGTTAACACCTCTTAGCGGCTTTTTTTTGCTGTTTGTTTAGCCGCTTCTTCAGGTTTCATTGAAAACGAAAGTGAGTCAGGTGGTACGGCGCTGGGAAAACGGCCTTGATTAGAAAAGCCGCTAATCATTTTAAGGGGTAGATGCAGTCAGCCTAAATGAGACACGCACTGAGCTGATTTGAAATGACCGCACTAATTGCTGTGTACACAAAAAGGAAAAGGTCTTAATTTTGTTTACAACAAATAAAGTTACATATGAAATGAACATCTCTATTATGTCACAAAAAATGTGTAAGTCAGTTAAGTTTTAAGACTGTTATGTCAGTTTTGTGGTAGTTTTATGGTACTACAAATTAATATCAACTTAAAATGTTTATGTTCAAAAATGAGAGGCGAGTAAAATGGATTGTAAACCTCATTTAAGCTTTTACATATAGAGAACTGATATTTGGTATAATATTATTTTTGGTAATAAAATGTTTGAAAGAGTTTTTGTTAAACATAAGAGCTTAAGTCACATATAACGATTAATGGTATTTTATAAATCATTTTATTCCGAAATGCTTGAAAAGGCTTATATATAATTGCAAATTTGTTAAATAATATATATTCTACCGAACCAAAGGCTTACCTTCATTTTAAATTAAAGTAATAGAAAATGTTTACCTATAAATCGTATGCTTAAATTATTACTTAAAGGTCTAAGAAGATTCATTTACTTAAAGGTCTGAATTGTTGTTATAAATTGTTATTTTCTAAATTAATATTTACAAAGATAGCTAATAACAAATGAACGCATACGAATTCATATCCATTTGCTATTGGCTAGATATAGTTTTTCTCGGTGTAACCCTCTTAAACTGCGTTTTGTTTGATATTGGTTTTTGAAATCTTTTGTTTTTACGCGGGGGACTCACCCACAACTGAGCTGCCGGACGCTGGCTTCCCGTCGTCTTTGTCGTTGTCGTCATCGCCGAATAGGCTTTCACTCAGATCGCTGCGCAGCCAGCCCCACAGAGTTCGAACCATGCCCCAGACACTGAGATCTGTGGGATCGGTGGCGGCCTGCACTGCATTTGGATTCTTGTTGTTACTTGATGCTGCTGCTGCAGCTTCTTTGTCCGCAACTGACTCCTCCTCCTGCTCCTCCTCCTCCTCGTCGTCATTCTCGTCATCATCATCATTTTCCTCCTCAACTGGAGATTCTGCAGCTTCCGCCTCGGGCTTTTCCGAGGGTTTCTCCGCCTTTTTGGTTATCTTGGCTCCAAATGCGCTGCTCAGGCAGCAAAATGCCAGCAGAAGCAGCAGCAGCGAATGCCGCGCACTTGAACTCTTTGTGAGAAACTGAAAGTGGAACCAACACAGAAATTATATCAGTATGTGCGGTAGTGTTTGGCTCTCTGTCATTGTTTAAGTAAAAAAGGCCATTTCATCATACAGCGAGGTGCGGAAATTGCGTAAACAAAAGACTTAGGAAACGAACCTGTTGCCACCTTGCCGTGCCGTGAAACGCATTTTAGAATCCACTTTGAACTAACTCAACGGCCAGGGCTATAAAACATTTTATGGCCCCGTCTTTGTGCGAAAGCATTTCCCATTTTTTAACTGAACTCAAGACTCTTGCGTAACAAACTAAATTTTGTTTGTGTTAAACATATTTCTTTTTAGCCTGCCGCTGATAGCAATTTATATGTAAATTTAAAAGGTTGCAAAAAAATATGTAACCTTTTATAAAACTGTGATTTATATATTTAAAGAGGAAGCCGGACAGAGACAAAGTGAAATTTAAGCACGATATTTTGTTAACCAATAACCAAAAGGCTTAATTCTTTGTATATGCTTGAAGTATATTTTAAGTGGAAAAATAAGTTCTTAATTAAAACTTCCGTATGCATAATTTCCTATTGAAAACAAAGTTTACTTTAAATATCATATTTCCACTTCGGGTTTTTGTTACTCTACATATCTTCACTAAAAATATTATGTACTTAAAGGTTTTTCTGCCTGTCTAATTAAAAATAACTGGCGAGCAAGTTTAAAAAGGGAAGAAAGTCTTTGATTAAAGTCTATTTAACTATTTAAATAAAAACTAAAAGCCTATTTCCCATGAACGCATCAAAACTACAACCCATTGAGTATTTAACGTTTCCACCAAATTCAAAACCTTCACTTCCACTAAGAGAAATTTGAATGTGAGCTACCAAAATTTGATCTTAGGCTTACATACGTTTCTGAGAATAACAAAACAAAAACTGAAAGTCATAGCTCACGCGCTTTCCATTTCCAATTCACCTGCAGAACTCCCAGAAAACATATTTATAATTGTTAACCCTAATTGGGAGATTCTTTAAGAGCCCATGGGAATGGAACTATGTTATTCCAAAAACAAAAAAACCAACAAAAGGTAAACAAATTAAGTGGAGCTAACGGTTGGCTTCGTTCCCCCAAAAAGAATATTTGTCAAAACGCAGAAGATGTTTTAATTAACTGCCCCGAAAAGAATTTGCATGGCAAAAAACAGATGTGGAGAATTCTTAACATGATTTGCGATTGCTTTTCATTATTTTATAAATGTTATTTCTAACCCTTTGTGAGGCCTTTTTGTTGTGAATTCGGTTTTTTATTATTAGTAGGCCAAATGCCTTTGTGCCCAATGTTTTTTGGCTCCAACTGTAAATGGAAATCCATTTTGGCATGGCCTTGATTCAAATTAAACCGAGCGGGAAAATTGATTTAAATTTCGTTTGGGCTTTCAGATGCGGGAAAACACAGAAGAAAGTCTTTCTCCCAAGTGATGCAACAGTCAAGAGTCGAAGAAATGCACCGCTAAATACCGATTTATTTGTATTAATTGATTTGCATAATTTTTTAGTTCAGATTGACAGACTGAACTCGGTTTTTCAGCTTAGTTTCACTCGGTATTTGTTTTAACCACTATCCCCAGCCCTTTAATTATCATCTTGTGAGTTGTTTCATCATCGTCAAACTTGAACGTTATTTCATCTGAGACTCAGTGACACAGTCACTTTCAGGCCAACTTTGGGTGAAATTTCATTCGACTTTATCTGGCTTTTATGTAAATATTAACCGAAAATATTTGCACTTGCTGCCGGGCAAGATTTCGCCTGGGGTTTCAACGAAATGGTGCCGAACAACCATAAAATGGTTACTAAATGATGATTCGGTAGATTTAATCCGGTTGATAGGTATTCGCATAATATTTCAGACAAACCTAAGGAATTTTTTACTCTAAAAATTCTCCATAATAATGCATTTATCACATTAGTTGAATAATTTGACAACAATCCGAAATCGTTTCTGTCTGGCTCGAGGTTTATTTAACATTGTTTATGAAAACACTGAAATTAGCAAAATTATACCTAAATGTGATAGACATTATTACACACCAGCATTTTGTTAATTCAGCTAATCAACATTTATTGTTTATAATAATAATTAGAGTAGCCATAAAATCCCTTAACTTTCCTTTCACGTGGGTGTAGCAGGCATTTTATGATTTTATTACATTTCGTATACATAAAACCATGAAATCCAAAGTTTATCTCTGGTTGTTATGCATCTGAGGCACGACTTTCTTTGTTTATTGTTGGGCTTGTCATAATTAAACGTATCAGCTAGTAAAGTTGTTAGTAAAACATTGCCGATGATGCAATTAAGTGGCACGTGGTTGAACCATTCGACCATTATCTAATGTCAATATAATGTCGCAGTTCATGACACGACCATGTGGCAGAAATGTGAATGTGTACTACAGTTTGCAGTTTGCCAGCCAGGTTAATAACAGCTCGGCGATCTAAGCAACAATTGAAAACTGGCACTGGAATGAAAAAACACGCCTCAAAAGAAAGTTTGGCTTTGAACTAACCAAACAAACAAGTGATTTTTGTGCCAAGAATTGTTGGCATTTGTCACACTGGCTTTTTGGCCAGCACTTTAAAAATCTTTTGTGTGCGGGCTGTGTGGCTCCTTTTCTTTGAAGAATAGGCTGAGGAAAAGGGTTTTGGGACAGTTGACTTGTGCTTAAAATTTTAATTAACAATGCACCAAAAAAACAGACGCACTTTGTTGTAAAGTAGAAGATTTACTCTGCCTTTTATGTCTTGTATAATAATTTGAAACCTTTTTTTTTTGCGCTCACTAAATACTTCTATTGGAAATTAAATATTCTTTTATTTAAAATAACTTTTTATTTGACATTAGATTAATTGATTTCTAATCTTATGAATTCTTTTAAACAAGTTTGTTTTTAATTTAAATATCTACCGATTGGCTCTAAATATTTGTTATCCTGTATGGTATCTGGTCTTAACTGATTTCGTACTTACCATAGTAAAAACTGTGACTCTTTTATTAGTGTACGATAATTGCCAGCACACTCGCTGTATCCTGAGTTATTTGTGATTGATTTGGACCACTTTCACGCGAATCTACGGCAGACACGCAGCTGTTGGCCAAAAAATAAATATACACGAAACTTCAGTTGGCCAAAAGGAGTGCACTGGAGTAAGATAGCTTTGTAAAATCGAGTTCGCATGGAAAGCGACTGCAACGCTTGAGATGTGCCCGTTGACTGGCAATCTGAGTTGGCCCCGGTTACCTGGTAAGATCCACCGATCCACCAATCCACCGCCGAAGTCGCTGCCTCGGCCGACTTCTCTGCTCGGACTTTTGCTAGATGCGGACCAGTCTTGGCCAACTTGGCGCTTCTTCGCCGTGTTTTGTTTGCTTGGCCAACACTCTCACAAAAAGCCAGACTCAGAGCCAGAGACACACGCCACTCTCCCAGTTACAATTTCGTTTTCAACACTTTCTTCACAATTTCCCCTAAACGGCAGCAGCAGTCACCAAAAAACTGCAAAGTCAATGTCTCCATCTCGGCTTTATCTTGGGTGTCCCTCTCTTTTATTTTGTTTTAGTTTTTGGGCTTCCTGTATCGGTTGCCTTTATTACGAATTGTCGTGTGATGGCTCAGAGCATGAAAACGATTTGTGAACGTGACAAGACGCACAACTGACGTCACAAAATTTGTGGTACTTGGGCTCCAGTGACCTCATATGCATGGCTCTTTCACTAACTCATTGGGTCAAACAGATATTTTCCAGTCTTTTAAAGATGTTTTAAGGGGTTAAATTTTGAAAGTTAAATAATAATCAGAGGGTGAAAAATCGGAAACAATCAATTTGCTTAGCTTTGATTTTGATCATCCAGTTATTTAAAAATTAAAAATCTTAACCAGAAAAATTTAACAATAACAATAGCAACAAACACTATTTACATTATGATTTAAATTATATTAAAATCTAAAGAAAACAGAGCATACATTTTTAATGGATCAAATAATCCTTACAAAAATGTAATCGAAAGCCAATCAAAAAATTTTCTAGACTTATTAACCTCGTTAATTAAATTGTATAATTTGATTCTTATAGAAATCTTACTTATATTCACAATGTAAATAAATTTATATATTTGCATTTAAAAGTTCTTTAAAATCTTAAAAACAATAAATATTTTGAAAATTAAATATTTAAATTCAAATATTTGACATCCATCAAAGTTCGACTTTTTTAGGTAAGGCCAGTATTAATTTGCTAGACTACTTTTTATTGATATATGTAACGAATTCGGTAATTAAAACCCAAAAAATCCATTCAGCTAATGAGAGAAAATGCGTTCGTCTGCAACTATTACGTTCTGCTGCATTTACTCCATCAAAAAGTGAATTGCACTTTTTGGTAATCAACTAATTGGTAAAACAAAATAATTTAACAATTTCCCCAAAAGAGCAATGCGAAGCCTTGAGAAATAAATGGGTTTTGTTGGCTTTCTCATTCGTGTTTTTCGCCTGCATGGTAAACCGATGCCAAACATTTTTGCCGGCTACCTTTTACAAGCCATCCGTCGCATTAAGCCGCTTTAAGCGTTTCGTGATTGGATTGTCTTGACCCATTTCCCCACTACGCAGTTTCATTTTCTCTCTCTCTCACACTCATTCCCTCTCTCTGTCTTTTACGCACCTTAACCCATTCACATTCCCTGAAGATCATCTGTCTCAGCAAATTTGCATGATAATGTCGTATGCGCTGGGTTAAAGTTCTATATTGAGAACCCTTTTATATCAAATCGATTTTGTTTTGATTTGTGGCCAGTAAATGTCACAGTTCCGTAAGCAAGTTACAGTTAACCAGAAGAACATTCTTTTTGATGATAGCTCTCCAAAAATATATAAATGTCAGATCTTATAAGCAGGTGGGCATTTTATGATCTTACACTTTATTGGCATTACATGAAATTAAGTTGCCACATATCGCTTACATAAACAATGCAGGTTCATTGCTCCTAAGGGCCTGCAATCCAAGTGTAATCCAAAGGTTTGTCCAAATCATTACATAATGCTGGCCAACTGGAACTAGCGATTGTCTGTGAAAACCGTTAAGTACACCCAACATGAGTTCAGTTTCAGGTTCAGGTTCAGTCGTAGGTTGAGCTCTGGGTTCAGGTTTTCCGGCTCGTTTGGCTGCTCTATGACAGTGTCAACGGAACTCCATAAAGGTGTTGTTTAGATATAACAATATCACAGAGTTCCATTCAAAAAGCCGTCGTAATTCTAACGGTTTTGACAGCTTTCATGTTTTTTGTTTTGAGACTTAAGTTCTGGAATATCAATATTGTTTTGGTCACAGCATTTGCGTTTTAATGTGGGACTCATAATTCTCAGATATCACTTTATTCTTTCACAGCAATAAGCTATCTAAAACTATTCAATTACATGATTTCAATTTTATAGGCTAATTTTTGTGACTAATCAAATTCATTTAGGCATAGGCATTTTACACCATAAGGTTATCTTAATTGCCCTTTGTAATTTACGAGACAGTGTAAAAAATATAACAATATCTAGGTACATTTGAAAAGCGAAATGAAATTTATGAAGCTGCGTGAAACCTATGAAATTAAAAATATTTGTAAGCATAATATTCAATGTTAAATCAATCATTTAAATTTGTTAGTTATAGGACCTTTTTATGAAGCATTTAACATAAATCTCTAGTGTGGCATTAATAATTTTAGAAAGATATCTTTAGGAATTCTTTTATATCAAAATAAATATATTTTATTTGTATTGGCAGAACAACTTACAAACAAAAAACACTTATAATAAGTTATAGTTTACTTTTTTCCCGAATTTGTTCCATAAACATTTGCATAGTATCTCTGCCAGTTTGCATTGCTCAAGGAGGCGTAGGGATTGTAATAGTTGGTGTTGTAGTAGGTGGGATACAGATACTGTCCGATCACATATGGCCAAATGCGAATCTGGTTATTGCTATAGGGACTCGGTGTCGTATACGTGCTGTAGTAGTAAGGATACGGCGTGGTCTGGTAGTAATAGTTGTTCAAACTGGAGAATGTCGGACTGGGCGAGTTGTAAGGATTATACGGGGTGTAGTATTGAGCAGATCCAAGCTGTAAGAAATACAAAAATATATTAGGGTTCAATACATTTTACTAAATTTAATAAAGGACTTACCTTTAAAAGGACTGTAATGAGCAGCAGAGCTGAACAGCAAGACTTATGAGACATATTGATGGAGATTCGTTTCCAAACTGACAAATCTGAACTCGGGCATTTGCAATTTATAAAAATGTGACAGTGGAGGCGACAATTTTCCGCCCCGCTGACGGATGCCAATTTTCGCAATTAAATACACTTTTTGTGCCTCCAACACTTTGTGGAACATTCGTCATTGAACTTGACTCATCCGAGTCACGTTCGGTGCCAGCAACCAATAATCTAGGGGGTTGTTTACCCATAAGCTTATAGATGTTTCGGCGGATTCCCGTGACGTTTGCAACAGGAACAAAATAAACAGCAAACGATATGAAATTACCGAAAATTGTGAAATTATTTTGTTTATCCAATTAATTAGACAACCATTAGAGTATAGCAATTTGATTTTGTTTTATTTCGGTTTAAGATTGCTTACAAATACGAAGTTTATTTGCAAATTATACAATAATGTGGCGTACCCATCCGAGGTTGTTCCGGATATTTGGAATGGAAATTTATAAAATGGTTTTGAAATTGGAATGGAATTGGAAATGGAACTGGGGACCATCTCTATATACATTATATACACAACACGACTCCTCTCGCACGACTCAATCAATTAGACTACAATACAAAAGTACAAAACGAAACTCAACAAAATCGTTCAACAAGGCGCTTAAATTAGTTTATCTCATTTGCATGGAATTTATACAGATTTTCACACAGTTTTATGTTTTGTTTTTCAGTTACAATTACTCAGCGTTTTTCATCCGGCGTTTAATTTAATTAGTTTGTTTGTTTTCTTTTGGAGAGACAATAAATATTTAATTAATTGAAAATCGTTTAGTAATCCTCGTCATCTTCATCTGGCGGATCTGTGGCATAGGTCAGTTCGTTCAGGTAGAACCATTTCTAGGGGGAATAATATATTATATTTGTTTTTTAGAAGTAAGTGATAAACTTACAGGTGACTCTGTGCAGTTGAAGTTGTAGTCCCAATCACAGATTCTGTACTCCTGGTTAAAGCTCGTTTCGTTGGCGCACAAATGTGGAATCCGATTGCCCTCCTCATCGCACATGTGAAATATCTGTGGGATTGAGAAGATATACTATAAACATGGTATACTTTCAGGCACGTGGGAAAACCTCAATCAAAGCTTGGCTTGAGCTTTATGCGCTCTATAATTTTCCTCGATTTTTGATTTCGGCTCTTTCTCACCTGGCAATTGTACTCCATGTCGGCATAGAAGCCCACAGAACGCCTCTTGCAATCGAATGAGAATGTTATGTTATCTAAATTCGTCCATTCCTTCGTCTTGTGATTTTGAAATACTGGACTGGCTGGCTCTTGGCCTTGAACCGCAATGGCGGCCAGCAAGATGGGACCTAAAAATAGTTTAAGCCATTAGTTTAATAATAGATCAAGATTTGTAGATCCTAAAACATTTTTAGATCAATACTCGAAAATTCAAAAAAGTCTAAATTTATACAACGATTTTAATTGTTATTAGATGTTCATGTTTGTAGTTGTAATATACAAAAAGTACTTGACGTTGTAGACCAATAAAGATTATTACTAAAAATTTTATTTCTCCTTTGGACATTAATAATTGTTTAATGTTAATATTTATCAATTTAAAAGTGAAGTTAAAACGTTTTTTATAATTTTTTGTAGCTTTTTAAAAATTTAGTGCAATTTTTAAACCACATTTAAGCTCATTAGCCAATGAGTACTTGTCTTTTTAAGCCAATAAGTACCCTTTTGGCCAACTATTTTGCACCTGCAATTCCACCAGTTGGCCAGGTGTGTTGCCTTTTTCGCGGCTTCCTCCTCCGCCCACATTGACCATGGCCAATTTCTTAAGTTATTTGGCTCACGCATGGCCCAAACACTGTGACTCGGCCAAAATCCGATATAAAGCTCGATGACAGTCGGTTAACCGACTGACTTAATCGACGCACTTAGCATTTAATTTGTGTTGCTGTCTTCGTCTTCGTCTCTGTCTCGACTTCAAGTTGAAATTGAAGTGTTTATTGAGGCCACTACTCACCTAGTAAAACGCCGGAAAGCCATAAAATTCTATAACTGTAAACCATTTTTGTGGCGTTGGACATTTTGGCGTGAATTTTGTTTTGATTTTTTTTCCTTGTCCGCTTCACTGCTGTCCGCTCCGTTTTGATATCACACGCTGAAAAATCCAAATCACGATCGTCTCGCTCGCTCTCTCTCTCTCTGTCGCACACACACACTCGCCTTCTCGCTCGCACTCTTCGCCTTTTGCTACGCGTCCATTTAGCTGGCTCTGTTTTCAATTAGGAAGCGTGTCTTCGGTTTATGGCCGGCACATGGCTAAAACGCGCAAAGAAAAAAAAGAAAACAAAATCAGTCGGCATGGAAGTGCACTACAAATGTCAAATTAAGGTATTAGGTATTAAACAAAAGGGTAAAATAATAATATTATTATTATTAACATAATATATTTATAGTTAATGTAATGAAAGTGTTTTTTTAATAGACTAAATTGTTTTGTTAGGGAAAAATTACTCATACGACATCAGAACCAACAATTTATGTATGCTCATTATATCATATCATATGTTTATCGAAACAAACCAAGTCAATTAGGGAAGAAAGAGAAATGTTGTTAAATTGATCTAATAAAATCATAATGATCAGCTGGTGATAAAATTATGGAAACATAATGCCAAAGATGCCAATATGTTTTCCTTCCTTCGTGAACAGGTTACAGTGGGCTTTCGACTCATTACAACACAGACAGACGAGGCTTAGACGCAATTTAAATGCCAAACCCACGCAGCCAAGATTTTGGTTTGACTCATCATCACGATCGTCATCGTCATAGTCAGCCGGATGTTTCATCTCGGCTAATTGATTTTCTTCGACATTTGGCAGACACGAGCTGAAAACCACTCCGAAATCAGTGGTAACCCACACGTTGTCTGGGCCAACAGGATATGCTGACAATCAGTGACCCACTTTGCTGTCATTCAAAATTCTTTTCTTTGCCTTAAACGAAATTGAAAACATATTTATTGCATAATACCTGTATCTCACATCAATCATACGTTGTCAATTTAACAGAGGGCATTTGAAATGCTTTAAACGCCATTAAAAGACAATCAGTAATTGGCAGATCCAATCAGCAAAAAGAATTTATTTATGCAAAAAGCTCGTTTGCTTATTTTTCTGGCGAATTCAATTTTTGGTTTTGAATGATTTACTTTTGGAATTTTTATTGCTAAGTGTTGATTGTTTCTTGTTCCAGCAGCGAGTGAGTGAAAGAAGGCCGTTTACGACCTTGTAGGCTCAATTAAATTGTCAACCCGTCTGGATTTGTCGATTCCCTTGTTGGTTAATCTTAAGCTTTAGTCTTTCACTTTGGGGCCCAGGTAAATCCTTGACATTTTATCGCAATTTATGGCCGCTGGATGCGTAGAAAGGCCACGAAAGACAACGAAAGACCAGACCCCAGACGAAATAATCGTAAATTGTTTTTATCTCGGCCTCCCTCGCAACTAATTTTCAGCGCCAGGAAAATGAATGATATGCAAATTTTTGTTTAACTCGAGTCCGTGATGAAGTGAAGGCAGTCTTAAGGCGACGTAAAAGGTCATCAGTGCCAGGCGAAAAAGCAAAGAGTAAAAAGCCATCTTCACGCAAAACTGGTAAAAATTTCATGTATTGCATGAAAGGAAGGGGGTTTTCCGGGGGGGGATGAGGGTCTCTGAACAAAGAGGCGCCTCCAAGATGACACAGCAGCCATCCAGCTGTCCCGAACTCTGTCCATTTGGTCAGCTTGTCTTTCACCGTTTTTCAATGACCATGATGGCATGGCGCCTGTGACAATTGGTCAAAAGCCAGCTCAAAACTCTCCTCAAAATTCCCCATAAATCGCCGCTCAAAAACCCCTCTTGAAACTCCGTCGACCGTTTCCGCAAAGTGAACTCAAACGTATATTTTTTGAGTCGTTGTCGGCATTTCTGGCTAATGGGGAAAAAACACTCAAGCAGCTTCATCTGACGCCTACAAATCCTTAAGAGGTTTTGCCAAAAGGTAATTGATTTTAACGGATTTCACACTTCTTCGTTTCGGGGCATCAAGTAATTAGTTATTAATGCATTTAAAATCAGCTCACGCTTTTCAATTTTGGGTTGCATTCTCTCGAATTAAATGTGGTAATAATTTAATAACTTTTTACACTCTTTCCGACTTTTTAAAATTTGTGTTAATTGTAATTTATTTTGTAATTTAATATTATAATAATAATTTATAACAATAATTATTACTTTTATTATTATTATTATTGTAATTACATTAATAAAAATAAAAGTAAGTATTTTTGGAAATAGGTATTTATTGTAAGTTTTTACTATTTTTTTGTAATATTGCTTACAAAATAATAAAAATAATTATATGCGCTATTACTTGGCAATTTTTAATTAATTAACTTAGCTTATATTTCGCTTTCTAAGACATATTTCCAAGGGCATTTAAGCTTCGATGCTGACTGGTTAAAAGAAGATGCTTCTCTAGGGCTATCCCCCCAGTATTCATGGCATCCTCACTTCTGACATTTTCTGACAAGCGTGAGAAGCGTCTGCCATGGCTATAGACTAAAGACTTAAAACTGTAGACTATAGACGCCAAGTCTTAAAGCTCTAGAGACCCCATCTGGCATGGTCCATCAATTGGCTGTGGCTGCTTAAACTCTGCGGACGAACAAATTCTGCTGGCCAAACAAATGCCTGAGCTGCAACTTGCAAGTACAAGCGACTTTGGGCCATCTGCATGCCACGAGCATGTGCGGCATTAATTTTGAAAACACATTTTGAAAGTCTCATTTTACATTTTATGTTCGGACATTTGTGCCCGTTTGGGTTTTCGGTGAGGTTTCGTTGATTGGGGTTTGCGGCTAATTCGGAAGTTTGACGGCGTTGCTTTGCGAAACATCGCACTAATTTGTTAATTTCTGACGCGTAACCAAAAGGCGCAATGTTTTATGGCCTTTTAGCTCTGTAAATTTATGCAAAATTTTCAAATTAAATTTGTTTCTTGATGAAACAACGAAAATAACAAAAGAAAGTAGTGGCCTTGAATTGAATTTTTTTAGTTCGATCGGGAAACAGCATACATTTTTAATTGAAGTTGAAAAAAATGTAATTTAAAATAAATAAATTTGAAAAGTATAATAAAGACAAGACAACTATTTCCTTTACTCAAAATATTTAACGACGTTTTGTTTAATAGCTTTTTTTAAATGTTAGATGGGGAACAATTTACCTCAAAAACGAAATACGAACCTATTTTTCTACTTTAAATTTAAATAGTTACAAATAAATAAAAAAAAATATGACAAATTTATAGCTTTCAAGAAACAAATCCTGTCCTGATAGGCAAAGTATTTATATCAATGTTTATTAAAAAATTATTTGCCAAACAAAAAAAACTTAACAAGATAGAGGAGGTAATTTAAAACTGATTTGCTCTAGCATGTGCAACAAAGTAAAATGAAACGACGAGAAAAGTAAAAAGGAAAAGCTGAGAAAATTATTTTTCGTACAAAGTATGTGTGTGCAGCAGCGGAAGCGTCGCTAATTGGCGGAACTGCCGCTCAGCAGCAGCAACAATGGCTGGAAAAATATAAAAAGCGGCAGAAATATGTTGAAACCCGGCGATGACGACACCTGAGATGGCTTATTGCCACCGCCCCACCGGATCGGATCTCGAGTCTCGAATCTCAAGTCTCGAGTCACAAATCTCGGATAGATGGCTAACACTTGCATAACCGGGCGGCAAACATGGCCTAATCATCTCATCCGACTCCCAAGTAGCGGTTAGCCAAATTGATTAGGCCGACAGCGTTGACACTTCAAACTTGGACTTTTTGTCTCGGAAAAGCAAAGTGAAATGGCGAAAAAAGAAATGACAACAAATAAATGGACGCCGTTTAATTGAGCGGCGGTGGAAATGAAAAACCCGCTTTAGCGGCATAAACCACCTCCAGGAATCCCCTCCCAATTTCCAGACAACGACGATTGTTGGCCTTGAAAATTCGGTACGCAGAAATGCGCTTAATGCGAAAAATCAATATCGCTAAAAACACAAACATACACACATATCAACCAACAGCAAATCAACAAGAAAAAAACTAAAAAGTTGATCGCTCAGCTCAGTAAAACCGGCTTACACTCGGACTTGTACTAAAACGAAGCGATCAAAGCAAATTTAAAACGATAAAGCTACACCAAAGCCCACAAATTTAACATAAATAGTAAAAAAACTAAATTTAAGCAAATTATAGACACCAACAAAGTCTCTGACGCGTTTGGCAGTGACATTAACAACAAAAATAAATATGAAAATATTAAAAACAAATACAAAATCATGTTTATATTCACAGAAAATCAAAACAAAATTTTGAAGATTTTTACAAAAGTTTAAAACAATCCTAAAACAGCTACATAAGGACTTTAAATCAAATATTTAATAAATACTATTACTATTCACTATAAAAATCACTTATGAAATATATTTAAAATTATTAAAACATTTTCGGACCTCATAAATTTGAAAATTAAAATACTTCTTTAGTTTATATATACATTTCCAAAAACATTAATTTTCAAAGTAATAATCCTTAAATATTAATCGATTTCTAGCAAAAAATGATTGTTATCCAGATAATATGTTATAATTAAATGTTTCTTAGTTCTAATCAAAGTAATTAAATTAAATTACTTATAATGCCTAAAACATAGAGCAAACTTCAATAAATCATTATTATTTGACCACACAATTAGTAATAAGCCCAATGCGATTATTTTCCTACCCAAAACATTAACATTTTTATCCAATTGAAATCTGTCCGACATCATAATTAAGTTAAGCAATAAAAAGCTTGGCAGCTTAAGACCATATTTGAATGGTTTATTTTTCGATTCACCGCAACCAAAATAGTTTAAGGAAACTGTTCGATCCAAACGATAAATAATGAATTTATAGATCTATAAAGGGGAAAATACTGCTTGACAAGGAGAGGAAATTAATTTTCAATGCTCAAGTTTAAAGAAAGTTTAGAGACAACTCGTTTGACAGCGAAAAAATATAAGCCAATTAATTATGGCATCTTAATTTCTTGTTTATATAACCATATTTCAATGGAGATTGGTTACTAGTAGAAAAAAAAGTACCAATTAAATGAAAAATATAAATAGTGAATGGTTCAGGTTTTTTACATTGCAAACAGTAGCTTGAAAAGAACATTGATTTATGAATTAATCCGAAAAACCTTCCTTGGCAACGGCGATCAATGAATACATTTTTATAATAATACCCTATTGTTTACCCAAAACATATGCGTTCAGGAAATGTAGGTGGGGAACTGGAAAACGGCCTTAAAAGGTCGCACGAAACTAATAACTAATTAAAATTCTATTAAATACGGTAAGATACCGCCAAGAAGCACTGATTGATCACACAATGCCAATTCAGTGATTTAAATGCCATCAGCAGCTGCCACAAAAGAAAAGACCGATGATCGGCTACCGATTGGACATACGTACTATACATATGTTCGTTTGTCCAGCAAGTATAGTATACCTTTTTCGATCCCAAGACTATGATGTCCATCCATCCGTCATTAACATATCAGCATTTGTGCTTCGGCAGAAATAACAATCGTTACAAGGGCAAAACAGCCATCATCACCGGTGCTTATGATGCCGATGAAATATTTCAGTTTTCTGGGCAGACATCTATCCATCGCTGAATATAAGCAGATATTTTTAGATTCGCCACGGTAACATCTCATTGAAGTTGCCCTTCCTCGCACTCCAATGATCTTACAACCCTCGACAAGCCAAAGATCGCAACTCATCCAATTTGTAGTGCCTTTGAAGTTGCGGATTAGGCCTGCATCCCAAAAGAAACAAATCAAAAATCACAAAAATCATCGGACATTGTTGTGTTGCCACGGAAACCAACTATTCGCAAAAGCTACAGCTACAGCATTTTTATTTATATGTATTTGTTTCGCAATCTTGAATTAAAACTTAAGTCTTAAACTTGTCGGACTTGTTGGCTAGCTAGCTTTTCTACCACAAAAAGGTGTGATATTGAGATCAACATTTGTTTTTAAGTCTTCTTAAAGCTTTTTGTTGGTAAAATAGTTTTTATAATAGTCACTAACTAGTTATTCAATTACGAAAGGACATAAGAAAAAAACTATATATATTTATGGTCTTGCGAAATCGGAAGTACTTCCAAAAGCTATAATAAAGAACCATTTTGTTTTATTGAAAACAAATTGTCGTTTAAAGCCAGCTTGTATTTCACATATATATCTGTCAAATACATCCCAATATATTTTTATATTTGTCGTATAACAAGTTTTAATGCTCGGCAAATTATAGCACAAAATTTATGATCACACATTCTAAAATCTTTCCGCGAGACAACCATTAAAGCACTCTGACGCAAACGGTAAATCCATAATTTAAATGAATTAGTTAACATAAATTGAATAATTTATTCGTTCGATTATATATAACATTGTTGTCTGCCAAAATACAAATGTCTGTTCTCAAATCAACTTCACTTGTGGCATTTGCTCGCGATTGGTCGAATCGATTCTGGTTTCATTTCTCAATTGCGAATGTAATTCCAACCGGTTGCAAGCGAAACCCTTTTGGTCGAGTTCAAGGCTCGCCACGTGTCGTATACGTGATGTGCCGGCATGGCACTTGGGCAAATCCGAATCCACACACGTTGCAGTTAACACTTTTCACACAATTAAACAGCAGCAGCACTCAGCCATTCAGCCAGCGGGCAACATTAACTAACTAACTTGTAATGTGGCAGCAATAAATTTTATGTAAATCGCCGCATTTTTTGTGTAGTTTAAGTCTTATTGCAGTCACACAAGAAAACGGTACGGAGTTAAACAATGCAAATAAATGCTGCGGGTACGGATACTTTGTTAGCTGATGTGCAATTGAACGCAGAGATGCACATACATATATATATTCGCAAAAAAAGTAAACAAAATAAACACAACCGCCATCGCAAACACAGAAACTTAACAAAAAAACGCTAAGATTTTCCAAGAATGCACTGCATAGCTGCACTTCAAAATATATTTTTAGATTACTCATAAATGGTTTCATTACATTTAAATTTTAAAACTAATTTTTGGAATTTAGGTATACCTAAAAAATGTATTGCTTAGCATTTAATAAAAAAAAAAATTAAAATATTTTAATTTTTAGATACTCGCAAAAAAAGTGGACAACAAAAAACACAACCTTCATCGCAAAAACTGATACTTTCCAAGAAATAGCTAATATTTTCCATAGCTGCACTTCAAAATACATATTTTTGTTATTCTTAAATGGTTTTTTTACATTTTTTTTAAAAATTAAATTTGTAATTTAAGTATAAAATGTATTTAATTCCTTACAAAGCTAGAAATACTTAAACTAAATTATTTAGATTTTCGAATACAAGAACAAGCAAGAATATACAAATTATGCAATGTTTTGACTTAAATAAAATAAATGTGAAACAATTGAAATTTCGTATTTTTTCTGAGTGTAAATCAAGCGGGTGGCTGCAGAGACTCTCAATCTCAATCTCTATCCACTCTCAGCTGCTGTGCCTGTTGCATTTTACCTGCACCACCAACAACAATCGCAAACAACAAGTTATTTTTGTCCAAGTCATCGATTGCATGGCAGCTTTTGGCTTCGTCTTGGGTATAAGCAAAAAAAAAACAAGTGACTCCATTGGACTGTTTTTATATACAATTTACCGAAGAATTTATACATTCCAAGACCTATCGCATGGAGTTTTAGGGATCAAAGTAACACTAACCGCAAAATAACAAAACGAAAACTGAAACCAGCTATACGAAAGAGAACATGCTAATTGAAAAAAATGCTCTAAAATTATAAAAAAATGGAACTTTGCATAAAATTAATACTAATAAGTGTTATCGAATAAACACGTTTATTTTAGCCATAAGGTCAAACTATCAAGGCCCCCAAAATTGTTTAATAAATTCACCTAAAATATTGGTTAGCATGCCAAATTAACCTTAAAATACTTAAAATATGCTTGAGCATTCTAATAAGTTTATGATGCTGGTAAATGTACCCTATTTGGTTATATAATACTTTATTTCTTTTATCCTAATTTCTCTTGCAGGAAGTAAAAATAAAATCTTTGAAAATCATTTTTGTTTTTCAGCTAGAGAATTATATCAACACTTTTTAAGATTAATATCAAAGTCACAATATGTTTATCATATACATAAATATTATATTAATCACAAATGTTTTGACAGCAAGAAGTGTGTTCTACGATTTAACTAAAATTAATGTCAGCCCTAATTTATGAACATTTTTAATTTTTGTTTATAAAAATGTTTTAATGAATAAAACAAAACTATTCATAAATGTGTTTAGATTTACACTAATTTTACTGTTTTGTCAAACTATTAGAAGTGGGCAAAAAATAAAAAAAACATTTTTTAAAATTTATTTTGCATTTTAATTTTTGCTCTAGCGATACCAAAACATTAATCTTCATATATGTCTTTTTGCTGTTGAGGCGGTATTCTTTCCAAAATGATTTAAAGAGATTCGCAGAAATATTTTGATAAAATGTTAAAAAAAATATTTTTTTCTTTATTTTGAGCACAGAAACTTTTTTGATTAATATTTACTAAGCTATCTCACTTTAATATGTGTTTTGTTATCACTTTTTTATTATTCTTTGAAAAAATTTTGTTTAAATGTAATAAAGATAATATTTTTTTTATACTTTCATCACCTGTACTTTTTAGATTAATATTTACTTCGCTGTCTCATTTTAACATTTATTTTGCTATTACTTTTTATATATTCTTTGGCCACGAATTTGTAAAATATCACAGGCGAATAAACTTATAAAAAATACGCAGAATGCTATTTTTAATGTCATATTTAGTTGCCTGCCATGTAAGCTGAGATCGGCTGACAGGTGGCCCCCTGCTGGGCAACTTGTTTACTTGTTCTTTTGCATATTCATGTGGCTAATGTGATGGCTACTCGCCAGCATCATTGTTTTTTTTGGTTTTTTTAATGGCAAAGTTTAAGATATTAGCCCGCAAGCTACACAATAACCACTCGAACACCTCTTAATGATTGGCGCTTACGCAAATTGCTCCGATTTGTGACAGATTTTCGTGATTTTGGTAGGCATTGAATTATGCTAATGGCGCCGATAGCGATACATCATTATGTGCGTGGCCCGCATGTCGTTATGTAAGTTTGAATTTGGAGCACACACACACACACACACTATATTGTATAAGAGTTTTGCAGGCTGCAGTTTGACGAGGGCCTACCTTGATTTTAGAGGCTGCACTGAGGCTGGGTAATCCGAAATTCGAAATCCAAATGAAATCCAAGAAATCCCAAGTCACTGAGGCACTGCAAACGACTTTCTTGCCAAATCTCTCGAGGCTGGCGCTTAATTATTTTTCAAAACGCATTTGCATAAGATTTTCTCGCTGGGCATGTACATATAAATACTATATAAATTTGGCGTTGATTTTTTATGTAATAAACACTGGGAAAACTATTGCTATTACGATGACGGATTGCTATGGCTATTTCACCAGACAACCAAATATATATTTTATGTATATATATATATATATATATATAAATATAGCTCTTTCTTCACACGCACACACACAGAAAATCGCGGCACGGCTTGAATCGAATCGCGTATCCGTCGGATGCAAAGATACAAAGCCAAATTTGAAGTTAAAAGACAAAGCAACAACCGTTCGCTCGAGCGCCCGCTGAACGAATAAAACGGCCCAAAGACTTGGCCCAAACACTTGACTTGCTCCGCAAAAAATACAAAACACAAAAAACAAAAAACCAAGCCAAAACAAAGCCAAACAAAGTCAATCAAAAGTAAAAACAAAATCAGGCGCAAAATGAAAAGTGTTTCGCTGGGATTGTCTTTACTTGTTTGCCGTGGCTTTTTGGCCAAATGCATTTGTGTTGGCCTCGTTAGCTTACAGTGTCTTGGGTTTTATTTTTAATTTTTTTTTTGGCCTGGAGACGTGAAAACGTTTGCAAAGTCAGCGCTCAACTGGTTCGCAGGCCGCCGCTCAAATTGGTTTTATACGCGGATCAGCTCAGATTGAATCGCTCTCGAACAGAGCGTTTTCGTATCTCAGAGATGCATTCGCAATGGCCAAAAGAGATGGTCATTGAGGTAGGTTTACTTGGTAGGTTTACTTGGTAGGTTTACCCGAGCGCAGACTCCGCCAGGTGTGGTGTGATTTGAAGATTCGTTGATTGGTGGTGCCAACTGGTTCCATTTTTTCTCAGATTCATATTCTCCAGATTCGAGATGAGAATTAAGGTCCATTCAAAATTCAAACTCTTCATCGAGAAGTTCATAGCTATTTCTATCTGCCTACTGATTGACGCACTCAGTTACTAGATCTGCATGGAGCTCTCTTTTTATCACCTCTCCAAATACTCTTCCTAAAAGTATGGCTATTTAAAAAATTTTTGTTTTTACAAAGTAAAATGTCATCCATTTCAATTTGATTATGTTTCTTTGACTTTTATCGATTTCGCTCAAAAATAAATATTATTTTTGCGTTTAATTGAATTTATTATAAGGTAATAATTACTTCATAATCGAATAAATAGAAATAATGATTAATTTGTAGCGATATTGTTATATTATTGATATTAAAGCACAAACTTATGAGCTGTAAATTAGAAGAAAATAATTAAATAAATTGGCTATTAAGCAAATCGTTATTCATGACAGGAAATCAGTTTTTCAAGATTAATTTAAAGTGAATATATAAACCATATAGCTTTTACTGAACTTTCGTTTAATTATTTCTAATAAAATGCAAATACGAATAAGCTATGACCAAAAAAACATTAAAAATATGGTTTGATTTTAATGGATATTAAATATCATAAAATCAACAGATTTTGATTGCAGACTTGTAAGTGTTGAAATTAAGTGTATTCTAAGTCTCGATTTGGCCACCAAAGCTGTCCTTCCTTTCACGTTTTTAATTAAAATAATTAAAATAAAATAAAGGCGAGCATTGGCCACAACCACAAAATGTATAGCATTAGATTAGCATGAGAACAACTTTTAGTTTTATATTCACTTCTCTTTTTTTTTGGTTTTTTTTTTATGTTTTTTTGTTAATTTTTGGCCTTGTGACTTTTGGGAATCTTCTGTGTGAGCATTTCTTCTTAATTTGGATTTTTTTGGTTTTCTTATTGGTATGCCGCCAACTCCGCGTCAAGTTCATCAAACACGTCTGATTAGGAGCCCGCCCGCTTGTAGACGTAACTGGTTAGGTTACCAGCCCCTGATTTTTAGACTCTGGGGCTCTGGGGGTTTTTGGTCGAGTCAGAGAGTCAGTCGTCTGGTCATTTGAATGCCAAAGGCATCGCACGCTGCTCTTTTCACATTTGCCGTTGGTCTTTTGGCTTTAAAATGCTATTTATGATGAGCGCGAACACCGAATTTATGACCGGCGGATCCAGTGTGGATCCGATCCACAACCGACACGGAATCGAAATCGGAATCGGACACCGACCCACCACCGGCCGTTTGATGCGAAAATCTCTGGGCTTAAATGTCAAACTAATTTAGGCAAGACACTCTATTAAAACTGGATTAATTAAAGGCGCACAACGGCAGCTATTGATTGTGATCACAGCTTGTGAATTCATCTCCCCCAGATCGACACAAAGCGAAGGCTTTCAAGAGCCAAAATCACCAACTGGATAACTGATTGATTAGCTAATTAAATGACTTATTGAGCACCCACTTGATGGTCTATCAGGTAGATAAAAACGGCTTAGCTGATAGAGCGGAATTAATGTGATAGGATTGGCAGGTCTGGGATTTTTATAGAAGTTCAAGGACTTAGTTTATTTATATTCGCAGGTTTCGCTGATTGTTCGAATCTCAGTTAAATATAAGTATATACTGTATTATTTATAATCGGATATATGCAAGAAAAGTTATGGGATAAGAAGCAATCATTGAAAATACTTTTTAGCTGAGGCATTTTTGAAAAATAATTATTAAGAATATTTAAAGAAGACCTTATAAATGAATTGCTTGCATCACTAAAAGTTAAGTTAAGCAACATAAGCTTATTAAAAACAAAATAAATATTCCGAAAGTAAACAGTCTAATTTACTATTACATTAAATGCAAATTACAATTAAAAATTAAAACGGCTTTGTATGCACAAGTGTGAATCACACGTTAAGAACTTTTAAATGGCCTATTTTTGTGTTGTTTTAAAAATATACCCTACAGAAAAGCAATATCTTATAAAAGGCTTATTCTGCCGGAACAAAGAGAGACTGTGTGGTCGTCAGACTAACTAAATACCAAAGAGATCGAATGATAGACCAGGTGATTAATTAGCTCATTGGCGCCCAGCGTTTGTCATTCGCTTGGCGTCGGTTGGTTGGCTACCAAGTTTTCTCGACTGTCTGGTAATTAGCAAACTTTGCTTATATAATTATTTAAAATATTTTAATTAACAAGTGCCAACTAGATGGGGCGTATGCGCAATATCGTACCACTTAGTCAATTAAAGTCGAGTGCTCCACAAGTTGGCTCATTTCCAATATATATAGCCCGATCGAAAAGGAAAGGAAAGGTGTTGACCTTGTCGCCACAGGCCAACACGCACCAAGACCAAAAACCAAAAACCATAAGACACAATATCTGGTTTGCCTTCTCACCGAGAAAACAAAAGACAATGCAAATATGCCTGCTGCAGACGCAGACCCTTCAGAAGATCAGAAGCCGGTCTTAAAACTCCAAAAAAAGTGAAAGTTAAGCCATGTTTAAGTCGTCCCTAAATCATTTCAAGTTCAAGGTTGCCTTTGGTCACTGGTATTTGAGCATTTTTACCTTCCAAATGGAGAATATATATATATATACTTGCGCTAATTTCTTGACATTTACCGCTTTTATTCAAGGGGTATTTTGTTGTTTTGCCACACTTGATCAAAAATGATGTCCATAATTACGCTGATGTTAATCGATTTTTAAGTTGTACAATATATATATACCCCAACACACATTTTGCTCTCCGGATCCGGTGCGGATTATACAACAAATATTTAACACCTTGCAGACAATGGAAGTTGGCTTTTTATCGCCGTTGGATTACTTGGCTGACTCGCATTTGAATTACTTTTCAAATCCACTCAGTAAATTAAATCGTGTAGATTCCAATTTCGACGGGTAATAACCCGTCCAATGTTGAAAGTCAATAAAATATCAAGTTTTAATTTATTTTTTATATATACACACTATACATATGTGTGTTTTTTTATTCGCCTTTATTGTTGTTGTTTTGTTGCCAAGCAGCCGAAAAGTTTGCATTCAAAGCACTCTCGCACTAACTGCATGTTATTATCTAGAGCATGAAATCCAACTGACCGCCTCACTAGCAATCGCCTTCTCGGCTCAACTGGACTGAACACTGAACTGGACAAGTGGCTGGTGGCTGGTGGCCAAGAGATTGTTAGCACAACAGAATTTACTTCTACTGGACAACAATTCACTTAAGACGGCTTTTGAGTGCCCTGTGATCGGCAAAGCGGATTATCTTCTTTAGGGGACTTTATCGCTGAGCTGAGCTAAGATCTTTAACAAATTAGTTCAGGTTAATTAAAGAAAACGTATCTATTCATGGAAGTTATTATACGTTTTGTTTTCAATTTACAGTGGTAAAATCACTGAGCTGGGCTAATATCTTTAATAAATTAGTTCAGGATAAACAACAAGTTATTATAAGTTTTGTTTTCAATTCACAAAGCAAATATGTATATATTTTATTGACAATAAAAAAAATTTATTATATTTCTTTATTTTAAAAAAATTAATTTAATGCTAAATATATACTTCTTTTTTTTAATAAACTTCTTATCTTATATTGGGAGACTAACCTAATTTTAAAGATCTTAAAACATTACATTCGTTTAGAATTGTGAATGTGAAATACTATTCCCTTCTCAATGCTATGCTTGTTATTACCAACCTTATTCGTGACAACATTTTTTTAGTGACCAAAAAATCGGTGAATTTAATCATTTTTTGCTAAACGAACGCCCATTAACCGCCACTCCACCCACTATTCGTTGAGCTCCTTCCCTTTCTCCCAAAAACTCGCCCAAATAATTCTGTCCACACTTGCCCAATCAGGCTCGTTTCCGCAACTAATCTGTCTGCAGAGTATTACAATTTGCCTAAACAGCATATAACCACAAACAGCAAAAAAAAAAAGAAACAACAACAAGCTGCAGCAGCCAATGAAGTCAATTACCCAATTCCCTCTATTTTCTCAGGTACCTTGGCTGATGGCAAACAATTGCTGCTGCTGCCGCTCAAAGTTGAAGTTGAATTGGCGCTGACTGTTGACTGTTGTCTGCAAGTTAGTCCGCCTTTTTGGCTACTGCGCGCCACTCAAATTCCAATTCAGACTAATTTTCTTGAGTTCGAGAAGAGCACATAGTATTTACTCGTGTGTGTTCATTGGACGGGCAAACGGACTGGCGAATTTGGCCATTTTAAAGCAAAAATCGTGAAAAATGTTACACTTCAGCAGGTCTCAGCTATTTTCAAGGAAATTAAATTGTATATGTTTGAGAAAATGCTATTAGCATTACTGTTTAGATTGCGAAATTCTATTTGGCTAAGCAAATTTGACTTTTTCTACTTCAATTGATGTGTAGGAAATAAGTTATTGAAACTAAAACAACAGTATACTTTCTAAAAATAAAAGCAAATAAAAATATATATATATAACAAATTAAGGAAATGCCATTTCATATTTTATCAGCTCTAAATGGCTTAACATGAAATAAATGTTGTTGTTTATATATTGCCTTTATTAAAAAAAAAAGCTTTTAACTAACTAAAGCTAACTTAAGTATACACAAAACACCGTTTTTGATTTATTAATAATTTGCTTTAAGTTTATTTTATTCAATTATTTTATCTTCTACTAACTAATCTACTATATAGTTTTTATATCTAAAAAAATTTGTAAATTTAAGGATATCTTAAGTTTATTTTAAGTTCAATTTAATAATTTATGTTGGCTTTGACAATTTATTTTACCAATTTCTTGATTTTATTTTTTAGTTTGGAACAAAAATTATCAATTTTGTCTGTAAAAAAACCATATAAATATTTATTGTATACTTAAAATAAATATGCAAATTGTTTAAGCACATTTTGGTAAACAATTCTGGCCATCACTGGCGGCGGCTCACGTGCAGACGATCTCCCAGGGGATGGGGGATGGGGAGGGGTGAGCGATTGGGGAAACAGTCGTCGGGCGGTCGCGTTCGTTTCTTAAGTCATTCGTTTTGCCTGACACTAAACTGTTGCACTAAAGTGTTGAGTTTGTTGGGTTGCTCGTTTGCTGGTTTGCTGGCTGCTCTGGCTTGTTTGTTGTTGTTTGGCGCTTGTCGATTATACAGCCAAGTTTGTTTTGGGCTTTTGTATATGTTTTTTTATTTATATTTTTGTTTTTGTTGGTTTTTTCTTGGTTGTTTTTTCTACATTTGCCATGTAGTTGGGTCAGGTTGCAGATTCGAAAGTGGGTCAATTTATTACTGCAATGAATTGGTAAAGCTGTTGATGCTATTTGGTTGCTGCTGGCAGGGTTTTTGCTTAAATTTAATTAACTGCAATCATTTGTTTGGCTGTCTGCTGGCCACGGTGGGCGTGCCACTCAATTAGCTCCGACAAATTTGAACACATTCCGTGAAAGAAGCAGAAGCTGGCGAGAATGGGGAAGGTCATCTCTCGGCCAATGGACCAGGAATAGCCATCAGCTGGATGTGGCTTAAACGTTAACCCATGTACTCGGGCTAGACACCCGGGCCCATGATGATGAGCCTCACATTGCACATTGCATAAGTCGCTTGAGCAGCCGCCGGCAGCAGCTGGATAATAGTAGGATCACACTCAAAAATATTTACCATATTTTATGGTAGATTTCATTATATTAAATGGCTAGAACATACACAATTTTCCTAGCATTTTAAAGCTAGGAAAATTTGTTATGTTAAAAACTGACTTTATAAACATAAGAAAAAGATTTTACTGTTTTCTTTCAAACAAATTGTTTCACTTATTAACACCCAATAACACCTTGTTCTTCGGAATTAATATAATTTTCTTTCAGTGAATAGACAAATAGCAAAATGGTAGACTGCAGGCCATAAATACGGCACGGCAGAGTGCTCAAGTGCCATGTACAAGCCATTAGGGAAGACATGAACGATGCTGGCGCTGCAATCTGTTTTCCTTTGCTTAATGTCTTCGATTTCAACTCGGATTTTATGTGTGAGAAATCCACAGAAACGGTAGACTGTCTGTCTCAAACGCATTTTCGGTCATTCCGAGCGTGTTTTATGTGCAGCCTGTGCAGATAAACCAAGGTAACAGAAGCCAATGAATTGCCATTGTGGGAGTTAACTCAAGATTCCGGTTGGAGAACGATCCATCTTACCATTGACTCACCATTCGTTTTGGCCAAGAAGAAGAGTCGTTGGCAAAAACCTAATGAAAGAGTAGGATGAGAAGTAACAAATGTGCATAACAACCATAAAATCTACCTGAAAAAGAGGTGGTTTTAATTTAAGTTTTAACCAAACTTAGATTTTCTTTAAAATAATCTTTCTTTTTTAAGCTAATGTAGCTTTTCACAAAAATGTTATTCACAATATTAAAAATCGCATATATTTAACTAAAGTAAAATTATTTTTAAAAATATATATAAACTAATTTTAGTGTCTACAGTAAAAATTACAGAAATTTGAAATACATACTACATGTAGATAAAGAAAAATGTAACTTTACATTTTACTTTTAAAAGCAGTAGAATTAATGATCGTGAGGTATTGCCATCAGTAAAAGCTCTGCAACCAAGCTTTTTAAAGCAGTGCAACCGTTATAAGCTGTTTTGAAATTAAACCTAAAAAAACGTCAATAAAACTATACCAAAAAAAATGTATTTATTTTTTAAGGCAGTAGCAAATCGAAATACTTATCTGCCGTTTATTGAATAAATGAACTTTAACATAGGTTTTGACTTTTGTCAAAGAAATCGTAACTTATATACTAGGTCAAAATTTTAATATTAATCATATTTTATATAAGTTCCTTAGATTCCGCAAAAAGTTTTCCGTGAGGGGATACTTTCGGCGTTCAGCTTTTAGAATTCTCAAGACGATGCGTCTAACTTTTTCTTAGAATTGTATTTCCCAAAAATGTATTCCTTAAGGATTTCTCTGCATCCACCTCTTAGAATTTTTATGACGACGTATTTTACTTTCCTTTTTTTATATAAAATAACTTTAAATTCCATTTTATTGTTTACTCCCTTATAGATTTATTAAATTTAACTTCCCAGCTATTATACATCAAAAACGTTACCAAGAAAATATGTGATTTTTTCTGAATTCCACCTCCTAGAATTTTCAACTTATCTTCGCATTTATTTATTGCAAAACTACCAGCTGTTTTGGCAAGTGGCGCCTTCGAGTGCGATAATCAGTTGAAACTCGATCCGCTTTGTGTGGCCCAGCAAAACCCGAGAATACAATAAAATCAACAAAGCCAAAGTCGCCAACTCGACTCGCTATAACCGCTCAATGAGTCCCCCCACCAAAACGCATACTCATCAAAAATCAGAGAAACGCCTTTTTTTATTCAGATATACATTTATAATTTAATAACCAATAAATAAATAAATAAAGCAGCCGAAAATAAGCAATCCAGAGGGTAAATCCAAAATTAAACCGGCTAGATGGGAGGAGAAATGTGCAAATCATTAATGATTGGGGTAGCTGGGGAACATGCTTATCAGGCGGTCGTCTTCTCCTCCTATTTCCTAACCGTAATCGATGCCGTTTTTGATGCTTTTTCGCCTTGGTACACCTAACCTCTTATAGGCTATGTCTGATCGGTTTTCGAATGCACAGACAAAGCCTAGTAGAGGCTAGATTTATAAGGAAATTCTTGAGTTAGAACATTAGGTATTGTTCATCTGGCTCTTTGGTAAAAGTCAGCTTTCATTTACTTTTTATTTCTTCCGAATTTGCCGACTATATAACAAAAAAACCAAAGTAGTTGCGCCGCTTTCTTTGCATTGCATGGAATCTGGATTTTTCGTTTGCCGTCTTAATTTATTAACTTGCTGCCGCCGTTTCGCATTTCGTGTTTTGCGTACAGTTCATGTTTGATCTGTGTTGGCTCGTTTCGGTATTTTTTTCTTTAATATAAAACTGCCACGTCTCTTTCACTCGCGACTTTCACTTTTGGGGCTCGTCAAAAGCCAAATTAATTGCAAGCCAGTCGAAAAGTTTATCAGCAAGCGAATCGTCAAGCGCCCAAATGGAACGACCGCCGCCTCGCAACTGATTGCGAGCTCTATTTTTTTTGTTAGAGAGCACGCCCTCGGCCACCAACAACATGCATGATTTTATGCATTTAAAGTTCAAGTTCAAAGCGGCGAGAACGCGAATGCGAATTAGAATTCATCGCTCGCCAAAAGAGCGAAGAATTGGAGGCGAAGATTTGAGAGCGGAGAATTGAGAGCGAAGAACAAAGAGCAAAGCGAGTGGCCAAGTGCACGTACACCTCAAAACAGAAGAGATCGCTATCTACACAGGGAAAACAGTGTGGGTAGTTAGTTTAGTGTATTCACTGTAAAGTAAAAGTGGATTTTTTTACGATAAAAAATTAGGAAATATAAAAATTCAAAAATAAGGTTTAGCTAGCAAAAGGACTATTTATAAAAAGATTTGAAAACCCTATTTGTTTAAACCTACACAAAACTATTATCTTTTGTTTCTCTAAGCTCAAGAACTTTATCTGGATTATCTTTTGAAGAACAGAATCTTGTTATCTTTTAGTGCAATAATAATTTAAGTTAAGACTTAAAAAGCACTTTAAACTTATCTGTAAAAATGACTAAGCATGTTTGAGATAAGTAGGTCTCGTTTTCCAATCGAATGGTTTTTTCAGTGTAGTGCTTTCTATTTTCGACCGGCCTTTCGCTCTCCGATTCTTACTCTCCGCAACTTTGAATAGACCAAACTAGCGCTAGTTTCTCTTCTCTTTTTGTTGTGTTTGTAGTTTTGGGGGGCAAAAAGTAATCCATGTCAGTAGAACACTTTCGATTTTCTTTTTTTTTCTCGCTTTTTGCTTGCGCGTCGCGTTCTTGTTTTTTTTCTTTTCGTATGATTTTTCTGCGCTGTTGTTTGATAGTATTTTTGATCGTTTTGATGTGGAATTTATTTGTGTTTTAATTGCCCAACTTTCACTTTGCAGTCAGAATTTTATTGTTAATTTCACGAGAACTGTTGTTTTTGAGTTTTTTTTTTTGTAAAGGTCCTGATGTTTTTTTTTTCTTTGCGGCTACCATGGATCTAGACACTTGCACAGTTTTGGTTTTAATAAACCCGAGTACGAAGTGATTTTATGCTTTTATACTCTCAGCAGCGACGTCGGCAGCGCAGTTGGCGTCATTGGCGGCCATTGCGTGTGTTTGTTGGTGTGCGTGCGCATTTATATATATATATATATACTATACATCTACATATATATGTGCGATCGCTTCATTTTATTATTTTGTTTGACTTTTTTATATGCGAGAAAAGTACGAAAAGTAAAGCGATCGGAACGAACGGCGGCGGAATGAACATTTTGCATCGCCCGATCGCCGTTTATATATTCGCCTGATCCGGCCCTCTGCCGACGTCGCACCAACACACACACCTACTGGTAAATTCGCGAATATGAGTTACTTTGTGTTTTTGTAGCATCATTCTGTTTCTGTTTCTGTATCTTCGCCTCTTTTTGGGCACCACTTATATGTGGACTCTTTGTATTCTTTTTGGCGACCCACTCTCACACACACACGCGCGAGCTTTGGAGCTCTTCCTGCAGACTGCACCGCCCACTCCCTCCTTTTCCCCCCAAACACACACACGCAGATCTCCTCCTTTTACAGTGGAGGTCAAGATCATAGCAATATAATTTTCTGTCACTGAATTCAAGTTGATTTTTAATAAAAATCGTTTTTAGTTCGATGTAATTTTCAGAGTATCTTTCGGTTTGTTAATTTATTATCCTAGAATATAGTGTTCTGAATAAAAGGAGAAACCTTGAGAATTAGCAAACTTTCCTAATAATCAATAAGAATCTATAACCTATAATGCATTGCTAGAATTTTGGCCACTGTTGTAAGCCCCCAGACGCGTCGCTGCCGCTGTCTCTTTCTCTTCAGGCCGAGTTTTTGCCGTTGGGTGTTGTCTGCCTTGTTGTTTCGCATATTTTGCGGCTTGCATTTTTTTTTAGCTACTTTCCTCTCTCCGAGGGCGCAAATTAAGTTCGAGTCATTAAACCGGTCAACTAAAACAACGTGGCATCCAAAAACTTGAGATCATTTCGCAAAGGAGTAAACAACAACAGGAACATCTTGATCACTTGTGGTCACTTAAACGTTTTGTGCAGGGGTCCGAAGTTATTGACCGACTTTAGTGTAATCCGAGCTCCACTGACATTCAATGCCCTCCGAGGAAATATGGCACCATCTGATAAATGAACCAAAAGAGCGGCAAACATAACTGTTCACACTTGAAGGGAGGGATTTTTACATATATCCAAAGGTATTTAAAAAATCGTTTTAGGATAAAAACATAAAACAATACATTAAACTCCTGGCAATAATTATCATACAAGTGTACAAGTGTAAATAAAACTAAATCCATTTTCCGACTATTTTTGTATATTATTATTATTTCAATTATCCTTTTGTAAAACCAAAAAATAATACCTTTTATAAACGATCAATTTATGTCACCAGACAGTTTATTTAAACCGAAATTTTCAAGATTTTACAGCTGCAATTAATCAGTTGATTGATTCTATATATACCCACCGGTGGAATTATGACTTGGCTGCCACGCTGCCTACTTAAATGCAAGTATTGTTAAGTCCCGAAAAAGAAAGAATTGATAAATTAACTTGAACTCTCCGCACACGCGCAGCCGTTAATTATACGCCATGTATATCAGTCGACGTTCCTGTTTTTTGCGCCTTTTGTTGATTGTCGAGTGCTTTTCGTGTCGTGTGATTGTTATATTCTTATTCTGACGAATGCAATGAACCCGGCTTGTTTATTTAAAAATAAAAATACAATTTGCAAAAAGTAAAGAACGCAGAACAGAAATCGAATCAACAAACAAAAGGAATGCTTTGTTTATGGCATTGCCAACCTGTGCTCTTGAGCATGGACGGATAAAGAAAAAAAGTTTGGCTAGGGGTTTCGCCAATTTATAATAACTTTAATATATTCATATGTTTTACAATCAATTGTAGTACAACAAATAATCGAATAATGTCAAAATATATTATGCTTAGCGTTAAGGAAAATCAAATTTATTACAAATACTTTCACAATTCTACTTTCCTTTGTAAATTAAAATTAAAATTTTCTTTACCTTATAAGTTAAAAATTTTAGCTTAATAAGCACCTGGGAGAAACAAGAAGTTGATTGATTTGTTTTAAAGTTGAAGAAGTTGCGCCTCCAAAAAGCTCCTAGAATCCGCCACTGATTTTGTATAGGTGTGAGTAAGAACTCGATTGCTATCTCCGTTGCAAACGACTACTTAGTTGCTCACCAATTGGGCCGCAAATTGCAATTTCGGGTTGTTTTGGCTTTCGGGTGGCGATTGTAGAGATCGAGTTCATTGGCATCGTGTAGATTTTATTTATCAGTTGAAATATTTTGCTAACAAATTGCAGTCAATGACATTAACCGCGCAAAAAGACGCACACACATCAAAAGCGGATGTGGCAGTAGCGCTGTGTATGTCTCTTTTTTTTGTGTGTGGGGGGGCGTTCTAAAGGAGCATAAAGAAGGAGCAAGTGAGATGGGGAACAGGTCACGCAAGCGTACAACAGTTTATTCATCTCGCATCTCGCCAAAATGCGCAGCAGCGGAATCGACAAAGTTTCCGAAGACCCATCGATAAAGTGGAGATAGAAGACTGTCTTCTGCACACTTGTGCAAAGCTTCAGGAACAAAACCAAAAAGAAGAAAAGATCAAAAGCACTTCAAAAAATAAATAGCGATTATGATGTTAAAATTGCATTAATTCAAATTTAATCAAATTGTTAATACATATGTTGAATCCATTTTGACTAGTGCAAAATATATAAGCTCATCCTGAGGATAGGCAGTTTAATATAATTTATTTTAAAACAACACAATACTTGTAACGTTTAAAGCTAATCCAAAATTTAATTGTTTTTTTTTTTTTTGTATTATCAAATTAATTTATGAAGGAATTAATACATTTCAGATCGAACGACTGTTTTTTTTTTTTGGAAAGTTAATAGTAATGTGCAAGCTATAAAAATAGAGCTTAGTGTTGAACTTCAGTACAGTTTTTTATAAATCTAAATAGTACTAACATTTTTTAAATTTTGTAATGTTATTATATTTTTAAAAAGTGGTTATTACGCCACTTCTCTTATTAAACATTATATTTACATTTATGTTTTCTAATAGGTACTCAAATTAAATGTTTTTAACATTGATATTATTTTTTAAGTGCAGCAAGCTTTACTTTTTCGGGTTTCTGTTTGTCCAGAAAAAGATGACGGAAGGAGGACGAAATAGGGGGGCTCGGGGGATTGCGGGCGGTGCGACTGCAAAATTGTTTAATTATAAAATGTAAAAAACGAAGCAACCAGAGAGAGCGAGAAAGAGAGGGAGAGAGTACGAGATAGAGGGAGATACCGAGCGAGTGAGGGACGGAGATAAAGTTTTTGTTGAAGGACACACACGGTCTTTAAAAGTGAGTAATGCACTGGAGGTTGTTGACTCTATTGCTATCCCGTTCGCTCTTGCTTGTTGCCATCGTCGCCTTCGCCTTGTGTATTTTTTTATTATTTTTATTTTTTTTTTTGTTTTTATACTTATTTTGCACTGTCCACTGGGCTTGTTGTTGTTGTTTTGGTTTGTGTCTGTATGAGTGAAGAATCTTTTGTTATGCGTTTTTATTTTTTCGGCATTGCTGGTGTGTGCTGTGCAAAGTCAAAGTGATTAAACTTTATGCGCAATTTATTTTGCATTCACCACAACAACAGCAGCAACTACAACGAAAACATCGGCTAAGCCGAAAAAAAACAGCCACAGAATTATTGTTTAATGCTAATTTAACACACGTCAAAGGTGTTATCCAAAAAAAAAAACAAGCTGCCAAAATTGGGTTTACAGGTTCAGGCAATCGCGAACTGAGATAAGCGATGTGATAACCGTGCACCGTAAAAATACCACGTTTAATTAAATTTACAAAAGAGGAACAAAGTTCAACTAAATTAAGATTTTACTTTTTTAATGTAGTATTTGATATTTGAGTAAAATACAATTTAAAATAAAGAGCACCAGAACACCATTTAACCAAATTTCAGCTAAATAATTTTATTTTTACTTAGAATAAGGAAACAATTTTCCTTTTTACTCAAATTGCTTGTGTTATTTCTCTCTGTACCAACTGTTTTAGTTGCCTGTTTGATTAATTGTAATCTGAAAATAGAAATTACAACAAAGTAAACGCAATTGGATTGCAACATGACAAAAGGCATTGGAATTTCTGCATATTTTCCGGTCTGATTGACTCGGCGACTGTACGAATGTCGCACGACATAAATACAAAAATACAGAACAGAACAACATGTGCCTAAATGCGGGTGCTAACTCCGCATCCTTCCCCATTTTTTCCAACTGACTCAGAAGTTGATTTCACCCTTTTTTCGAGAATTGGGGAATTGCAGTTGTGGCAGCAGCACAACATGCGGTTAAATGTTGACACCCAGCAGACGCCACAGTCGACCGCAAAAACGCAAGCCTCGGGATCTCGTATCCTAACCGGAGAAAAAAACCTAATGAGTGGGATGATCCATTCGGGTGGACTTTATCAGGAAAGAATTTTTCATAAGAAAGAATTTTTTACCTTTTTTTGCGTACTTTTAAAATTTCCTAATCGCTAAAAGTTAAGTTCTGGGAAATAATAAATGATTATTTTTATTCGTAGTAGATTTGTACTAAAAAATTATTTTTATTTTTAGAGTGGCCACACAATTTTATTATTAAAAGACCTACAAAGTTGAGATAATTTTAAAAAACAATAGCTTTATTATAATATTAATACTAATATTTATATGATCGTCATCAATACAATTTAAAAAAAATTGTATAAGGTATAATAAATAAATTCGTTTATAGTTTAAAAGTGACTTCAGCTTAAAATTTAAATATGAATTTAAAATATAAAGTGTATAAACTCTCATAGAAGGTTTTTAAAGGTATGAAAAATATTTTCTTATGGTTTCATATTTTTATAAAAATTTTAATACCCAAAGGTTAATGCAAGGTTGTAAACTAGGATGTATTTACTGCAATTTGTATTTTAAAGTACTACATATATAACTTCTTCTGTGGCAAAGTAAATGTTATTCTTTAGGAATTTTAACTGTCAGAAAGCGGTTTAAACTATTTTTTTTTTATATTTAATTAATTTTACCCTCAATCAACCATCCCAATCGCGTGCAGGCAACCTCCAGATGCGCACAATATGGTGCTCCTTCTGGATGACGCCGCCGGCTTCATGGCCACAGTTGCAGTGGCTGCAGCTTTTATTATTATTATTTTTTTCTGTTCTCTTGCCGATTCTGCTCGGCTGCTTTTTGTGTTTTGTTAATCGTCTTGACGGCGCAGTCACATTGTGCGTGCTGCTCCCAAGGCCAGTGCAATATTTTACACGAGTGACATCGCCGGCAAACTTCCGTCAGTGTATATAGCGTATATATATAGTCTCTGTTCATCGAAGTCCCCACCCTCACCCCCCACTTCGATCCTCCCACTCTCTTTGTGCGTCACCATCGCTGGCACTGCATTTCATGGCTGTTTATAAGCCCAAACCCAAACACCCCCACACGTACGCACTACCGATCGTTTAACACCCACTGTAAGTGGAATTGCAAGCCAGACAAGTTCTTCGAATATCCACACAGCCAGAAAATTATATAGTATCGACAATAACTTGATTAATAACATCCATGCAGAAAGAAAAATCATATACAGAGTAGCGATCTTGATGAATGGCGTTTTTGACCCCAGACGGTGTGGAATGTTCAACATGACGTATACGCATTTTTTTGTAATCTTGAGTTATTAGATTGTAAAATGAGTTGTTGTTAGATTAAAATTGTAAAATGACTTAAATGTGTAATAATTTACCATTCTTTTAGATTATTATTCTTTGGTAAGGTTTAATTTTGAAGGATATAAACCAGTCTTTTTAATAGTTTATTTATTATTGAATCACATTATGAAATTAAAACCATTTTCCTACCAGACAATTTTTACTTACAAAATATATATTTACTATTTAAATATCATTTAATTTATGGCAATCTAGCTGTCTTAATGATTCCATTTGATGTTCTTAGTGTTACTAGCAGCTTTTGGTTTCTTTTGATTGAAAAACCATAGGAATACGATTTCATAAACAATTTATTTTCAGTGCTCAATCAATCAACTCGTTCCGATATTCAGTTGTCAAGGCAAGAAGGACTGTATTGAAGTGTGCCTCATTCTTAATTTCAATCTCCATCGATCATTATCACTCTTTCGTTTTGTCCCTTTGGTTTTTATTTTGAAACTCTTTTTACATATAATTAATACTAACACTTAGTTTTTGTTTTTATAAATTAGTTTGTTCAAATTAAATTGTTTTTCAAATTGTATTTTAAATTGATAAAACCTCTGCAATGCATTTGAAAAGTGACTCCTTTATGATTTAGTAAGTAATCGGCTATCGTTTGGATGGGAGATCCCTAATATACAGTCGATCCTTGTAGCCTTTTTGGGTTCGCCACTGTGGGTTTGGTGACGAGCATGGTTTGCCTGGTGGTTCCCCAATTGCGTATCTGGCTGGCGGGGATTTACAAGATCTATGCGGATTACACACCCGTTGTCTATTTAAGTGAGGATCGTTTGAGCACCGTTTCCAAACGCCGACTGAATGTGGTGGCCAAAAAGACCCTGGTACTGGACATGGATGAAACGTTGATAACTTCGTGGATCAAAAAGAGTAATGGTCGTGGAAAGAAACCACCACCTGGTGTGCCGCATGACTTTGAGTTTCCCTTGCCGGACTACGATGGCACAGTCTTTGTTTACAAGCGTCCCCATGTGGACTTCTTCCTGAACCGAGTATCCAAGTGGTATGATCTGGCCATTTTCACAGCCGGAGCTGAGATATACGCATCACCCATCCTGGACTTTTTGGACGGAGGAAGGGGCATCCTGAGCAAGCGATTGTACCGGCACCACTGCATCGATGTCCTTGGACTAAGGGCCAAGTACGTATCGCTTGTTTCACCGGATTTGGCCAATGTCCTGCTATTGGATAACTCAACCGTGGAGTGCAGTTTCAATGCGGGCAACGCCATTCACATCAAGCCCTATCGAATCGGCAGTCGGGATGAAGCTCTCATAAACTTGCTTCCGTTTCTGGATGCCCTGCGTTTCACGAAGGATGTGCGATCGGTACTCCAACGATGCACTCGATTCGAGTGTCTCACCACGTTACTAGAAAGTGTCACCTTGTGAGATCCACATCAGGATTTTTTGCGTTTTTTTTTGGGTTTTTTTCGTTTTTATTTTATGTTAAATTTCAAAGCATTGAATCACCTCCTTATCAATTTGGACTTTCATATAAGGTCATTTTGATTTAATTTTAGAATTAACAAATTTTATTTTGGGCTGACATTTTAAGAAATTATTTTGATTTTACTTTAAGAGCTTCGACAGTTTGTTTTTTGCATTAAAGTTTTTAAGTGTTTTATATTAAATTTAAAGTTATTTTTTATTTATTGTTAAGGCATTCATACAATTGATATGTCTGTGACTTCCAAAAATATCAATTTTTGAAAGCATTTAAATGCTAAAATATGGCCAGGAATCGATAATTATCAATGTATCCCAAATACTTTGAAAATTAGTCATTGAGATAACATTTGGTTTATTTAAAAGAAATATCTTTGTTAATTCTACCAAATAAAATCCTCTCATATTGTTTCAAAATGTTTCAAGTATAAAAAACATTTTACATAACAGCTTAAACACTTTGAAAGTTGATACTTAAGAGAGAAGTCTTGAAATGTAGGATAGGTACTAAGAAGATGGTTTTTTATTTACTTTGTTGTGCTTAAGTTGCCATAATGATTGGTTTGTGTATATATATTGTATATACCATTCAGCGGCACCATCTTTCACCATCTCCGGTTTAGTCATGCAAGGGCGCGCTTAGTCATATCCCAATATCCCAAGCAGAGTGGAAGGCCAAGTGATTCACTAAGTAAACGACTTCGGCCAAGGCTGCAGCGATATCGGGCCACAACTCATATTAATCAGAGGCTAGTACAATGTGCTCCACTTTATCGGCAACCGAGTTGCGACAGTGAAAAATGAGCAAATGACACAAGGATCATAGGGCTTGGCCCCTTTGTGCCATCTGCATTTCATACGCAATAAAAATTTAAACTGGTTTCGCTTAAGAAATATACTGTAATTAAGGATTTCAAATTAGCAATTAAAAAAGATTTTTCTATAAATAAATGGCTTGGCTTGTGCTTCATTTTCGTTGTGATAAAAAGGGTAAATATTAATATTAATTGTTTGGGCAGAGTTTAAAATTTTAAAAAATAAAATAATATAAATAAAATATATTTAAGATTTTGAATGTTGACGTATCCATTATTAATTTTTAAAGATTTGCCTGTAAAGAAAATGTTTTAGTTGAGCTCCATTTTTTTGTGATAAGGGTTAAACTAATTTTAGTAAATGTTGCTCAATTTTATAAAATTTAACAAAAATTCTAAAACTAAGGAATTCGAATGTTTACGTATCTACTTTTTAAAGATAAGTCTATAAATAAAACATTTTAGTTGTGCATTATTTTCGTTGCGATAAAAAGCCTTAGAAAAACAATATTGTATGTGTTGGTATTAGTCAAGTTTGGAATTTAATAGTAAGAAGGAAAAAAAATTGTGATTTAAGCTGGCAATTGCTTCTACCAGTAAATATAGTTACTAGTTGGTAAAAACATCTACTCTACTTTGAAATGAGCTGTAACTTTCCTTGAATTTGACTTTCCTTGCAACCATCAGAATCGAATATTTACCAATTTTTGTCCTTGACTTTGGACACGGTTGTGCTAAATATGAATATGTACAATAGTAAATATTTGTACTAATCATTAAAACCTTTTGTTCTGCTAGAAACTGAGCTGTAGTATCCTACATATTGATTCTCCCTGTAAGCAACATACCCAGCTGAACTCCAGATGCGGGTCTTGGAGAATCGAACACTTTTTCGTGCTAATCCCTAGTCCAGCTCAGCCATTTGGGTGCGGCAATTAAGTCACCATCACCATTCACCACCGAATGGGGGGTGAGGAGGATATTTTTGAGGAGGGTGGACGAGAGGATCAGTGTGCCGGTGAAGGGGCTCGCGTTTCCAGCGAAGATCATTATTGTCTCGTCGCGGATGTTGGGATATTGCGATGTTGCGATGTTGCGATGTTGGGATGTTGGGATGTTGGGATGCTGAAAAGCAGCGACGACGACAACGGCGACTACGACGGCCAAGGCCCCAAAAAAATAAGGCAACCAAAACGCGGCGGGGCAAACAAGTTAATGAACCTGCCTGCGCGTCTGGGATCCTTGGGTTGGGGAGACCGTAAAACTAGTTTGGCTGCGGCTTTTCAGTTTTTCGGTCGGTATTTGGTCGGCTTTTGGTCTGTTTTGAGGATCGGCCATGGCCGCGACCATCGCGCCGCACCAAAATCTGTGGCATGAATTCTCTGGAAATGATCGAAATTTCATTTCACTGCGGTACGGCCAGCCAGAAATTAAGTTCAACAGCATTCCACCGGTCAGCGACTGTCTGGGACAGGGTTTTCTGACAAAAAGAACGATAGCTTTTTTGGCGTGACTTAGAAAAGACTAACGTCTCTGTATATCAATGGAAATCAGTCTCATGGACAGGATTTGATTTAGCGGAGGGACATTTAATAATTATTAGGGTATTGTTTGTATCTTTTATAACATGAGCACAGAGTTTACCATCTTGCAAAGCTCAATTTCAACAATGGAAAGAAGGCCATGATAGGTTGGCTAAGATAAATTAAGAATAAAATCACAGACTTTGTTGAAATAAACTTTAAAAAGGGGTTTTATTAGCTCAAGTATTATGCAGAAAAAAAACTAGCTTTTGGCTAAGCTCAAAAATAATAATGGAACGTTTTTATAACAACAACTTAAAGGGTATAAACATTAAACATTATTACCATTCTCACTATTCTGCAAAACCGTATTGTAAAAGCAAATAATTATTTTTAAAGTAAACAAGTTTCATTTGGATGTCTTGAAGTACATCTGTGTATGGTTAAAAATCTTGATATTATACATAATATTAGTATAATACAGCTTTACAGGATTTTAAGCAATCAAAAAATGTTTATTTAAATAATTGAAACCTAGCACAGAGATGGCAAAGGATTATTTGCCGTACAGTTCCTGTTTCGCGGTTAAATTCCCCCATTATCCTTGGGCCAGGAGTCAATGCCCTGCGGCTGGGCTCGCATTACACAATTGCATCGGCGATCCCGATCGGACGGTGCTCAAGTTACACAGAACTCCAGTGGCCTACTTCCACTCGAGTGACCCGCAAAATGTCCCCGAACAATAGCCCTTGTGCCTGTCCCATGGCGGTCGAGAAAACAGGAGCAAAAGCTGCGTACAGCAACCCCATTATCCATTATCCCGATCACGATCCCTATCCCTATCCCAATCCCAATTCCGATCCTGCCCAGTCAGCCAAAGACAAAGAAACCCATTTTGTCGCATTCAAACACAAATTAATGTAAAACAAAACCCAATCCCAGTCCAATCCCATCCAATCCCATCCAAGAGCTCACAGTCAACAGAAAACAGAAAAGGGAGGGCGCCGAGCGAGGGGATATAATTTTATTTTTATAACTGACCTCGAACTTTTGTGCAATGTGATTGAACTGCCTGACGATATCTTTGGCCCTGCTCTGTCCGGCCCCTGTCGCTGTCCCTTTCCCTTCTCCCTTCCCTGCACGGGATATGCACTGGAAAAAATATATACCAGGTTCTATACTTAAAATTAATTGTGAGCAAGACAGGTCGGTCTACAAAATAGTAGACAATTAAATTATAAAATCAAGAAGACGCACAATGAATACAATTAAAATTGATTATAACTTTAGATCACAGTCACAAGTTACCTTTAACTTTTGCGCGGGCTAGCACTAAAAAAAAATATTTTATTAACTTAAATATTGAAAAAAAAGAATGTAAATATTGCAGTCTACAAAATAGTAGAAACTTGCATTACAAACATCAAGATGGATAAAATTAAAATATTTATAAGAAATTATTTTTATTGGAAAATTATAATTTTGATCACTTTGTCTTCTTGAGAACTAAGTTGTACTTAAAAAAGTCACAATGCAAATTTTAAGTATAGGATTCTTTTCCAATTGTCTGTCAAAAAAAGATCGTAACCTATGCGTATACGTAATATAACTTTTCTTAAATATATTTCCTTTGAAAAGTTTTTCATTTTTTTAAGGCTTATCATTATTTTCTTTAAAGTTACAAGTATTATTATTTATTTGAAATATTACAAATTATAAATTTTTTAAGTTGTAGAATTATGATTTTTAAAATAGATTCCAAAATTGTTTTTAATTCTTAAGGAAATATGTATATAGCTACTATTATTTTTGGCCAGTGTGCCCTGATCCAGCTGCAGCATTTGCATGCAGACTGCATATGCATACGGAGCTGTTGATCGCCTCCAACTCCGATTCCGATTTAGAGACCGATTCAGGGACCGAAACCGAGAATCGAGCCTGGATGCAATCGCCGGTTGACAAACAATATGGAAATTTTAAAGAGTGCGCTGAAATAAAAAGGGGAAGCGAAAGCGAATCTTAAATGGCAAACAGGGGCGGACGAGCGGAGGGGGCGGGGCAGGCGGGGCGACAGTTGCAGTCGTCAGCGGGAAACGTTAAATGCATTATAAATGTGCGTTCTAGAGGTTGGGAAATAAAATGCGTGCTGCGACGTCGACGCCTTGCACTTTCAATGACCAAACACAACGATAAGAAAAGCAGAGATATTATACACTGGACGAAATTCCGGTAATGTTTTGAAAGAAAAGGTTAGGTTTAAATGAACACTATATGTTTTTGATCCTTAAATGTGACATATCAACTTTAATTATGAAAAATTAAAAAAAGTACTATAAAGACAATTATCAAATTTCAAGGAAGCTAGAATTGTAAGTAGATAAATTAAAAAAAAAAAACTAGATAGAAAATTGAAAATGTGTGTATGTATATTTTTTTAAAACTGCCAACTTGTTCTCTTATTTTTTGGTATATGCTAGAAAAGAAATATCCAAAATGTCAACTTAAAGAAGGAAAACTAAAAAAAAATTTTTATTCCTTGTAATTTCAGTTTAAAAATTAAATGTTATAAAACATTTAAAACAATTATCTAATTAATATACTAATAAGAAATAAGATCGAAAATTGCATAACCTATAAATATTTTAGTTTCAAATTACCATCACATTCTCCAACATGTTAGGAAAGCAAGATACAAACATTTAGAAATTGTTATGAAATTTGGATTCTATCTTATCTTAATGTGAGGTCCAAAATTATATTATTTTTATGTGCAGTTTGGGGGGATGGGAGCAAGGTGGCAGTCGAGTAGGTTACTCCCCATTAAAAAGCTCTAGTTCGACAACAAACTTCTGGATTGACTTTGTTTGCCAAAACAATTTGAGAGCGCCAAAGATAATGCGAAAAAAGAGAGAAAGAATGAAACCGAGAGCCCCAACAAAATACACAAGTTCTTTATCAAAAATGCCTCTGTGGCTTTTCGCTGCTGCTGTGCAAATATTTAAAACATTTTTATTTTGTTCTTTTTGCTCGGCAAAAGCGTAAAACAAAAGAATCCAAAAATTAAGAATAAAAGAGAAGGCGAGGACGAAGACGAAGACGAAGAAGACAATAAATAGAAAGCAGAGGCGTTGGCAGCGAATGCCAGTGAAGCTTTAATTCCCCAAACAACAACAATGTGAGAGAGCAACAAAACAGCAAACAGCAGCAGCAGCGGCAACAAAAAATGTTTAGCTGACGTCATTTGTCCTTGAATTCGTATATTTGCCGCAAACCCAAAACGAAATTCGCAAAATTCAATGCACTCGCCAACTGAAAATAAAAAAAAGCAGATAAGATGACGACAAATACAAAAAACAAAAAAACGAATTTAGAAGCAAGCCACATAATACAAAATTTGCATTGATATTGCAATAAAATGTATTAAATATAAATATGAATGGCAAGCCAAAAAAAGGCAGATAATAAATTGTACAATTCAAGAATATAAATTATGATAATTTGAAAATACAATTCAATTCACACCGCCAAAAATTCAAAAGTTTTCGACAAGTGTTGCAAAACTTAAAAATTTAAATCGAATATATAGAATGTATTTGACAATAATAATATAATTAAAGAATATAAATTAATATATTTTAGGGAACGTAAAACTGTCATTAGTCAGATCGTTTCTGAAAATTGTAGCAAAACTTCAGAATTTTGAAAGCCAAAAAATCAACTCAATTAGTTTTACAATTAAAGAATAGAAATTCAAAAGTCTCAAATTCAAAACTCAATTCAAATCGAAAACTCAAAAGCTTAAACATAGCTTAGACACAAACCCAACCACGGCTACAAAGCACCCCCAGCCAGTATTGGAAATAGCCAAAAAGAATGTGGTCAGCTTTTTTAAAACTTTTAAGCATTTACAAAGCCGTCGGAATTTATCAACTACACATCCACGTTCACACTGCTGAACACAACCAAATACAAAATAAGAAAAACACGCGCAGTTTTTAATAATTTTTTACGGGACAGTTTTTTTTGTTTGATGCGGAGTCGGTTTATTTTGGCGAGCAGGAAAACACGCCAGGTGGGCTTCTCGTGTGGATTGCTGCTGCGGCTATTCCGGTGCTCCTTCTCCTCCCTCTCATTTTTCACTTCTTTACTTCTCCGTTTCTCTTCGCCTCATTCTCCGTTTTTTGGCCTGTTTTTTTTTGTTTTTTTTTTGCGTAAGTTGAGGTCTGGTGAAAAACTGTGTCAACTAATTACGGAGCGCATGATTGCCTTTCGCCTTATCGACTGTCATTTATCACCTGCCCTTTGAACCCATGGTTGCTGAACCCCGATTCCGGATCGCGATCCGGCCCTGAAAACTTGAAATCTCCACGTCTGTTTGCTTATAAGCTTATATACATATATATGTATATTTATATAAAGAGAGACGGAGACCCCTCTTTGATATGCTAATCTCCAGGGCCCACGCGTATCCGTATCTGAAGTTGACAGTAGTCAGTAGTCAGTATAGTCTCTGTAGTCCGTAGTCAAAGTTTCGTAATTAACTTAACTTAACCCGTGTGCTTGTATGTCTTCCCGCCCTGCAGAGAAGCGGCGTAAATCGATAACCTCATCCTCCCGAGAACTGCACCCACTCAACACACACCACACACAAATTATGGGTCAAACGCTATCGGAACCGGTGACCGCCAAGGAGTCCTCCTACTGCCAGAATGCCGCCTTCCGCGTGGGCTCCAGCTGTATGCAGGGATGGCGCATCAACATGGAGGACTCGCACACCCACATCCTCTCGCTGCCCGACGATCCCGGAGCGGCCTTCTTCGCCGTGTACGATGGCCATGGAGGCGCCACGGTGGCCCAGTATGCCGGCAAGCATCTGCACAAGTTTGTGCTCAAGAGACCGGAGTACGGAGTCAATATCGAGGAGGCACTGCAGCAGGTGAGTCACGGACGGGGTAGGGCTACATCTGAAGATCAGAGATGGCAACCATCTAGCAAAGTGTACCTACCACATATGGCTTTATATATAACGAGTTGCAGATAATGGATATCAAAAGGAATATTGCATATATTATATATTATTGTTGTTATTATGACGAAGTCAGAAATATCGAAATCTAATCAGAAGTACCTCTGCTTGAACGTACCTAGAAATATTAGCTCTTTTCAATATTGAGTATAAGTGGCTTTGCCTTACTGGAATGTACTAAGAACATTATAAAAACAAATATCATTAATGGAAGGTTCTACTAATTACGAACCTATATCAGCACCTAGTTAATCATTTTTCATACTTTCTGTGACACATACAAAAAGATTAGGATAGATAGGATAAATAATCTTACTAGTACACAAAGGTACTTATTTTAAGAAACCTTTATCTTCGTTAAGTTTATTAAATGCCATATAGCTCTTTAAGATATCAAATTTAAGATAAAAACAAAAATTTCCTTCAAAAAAGTATGGTGTTTTACCAATAAAACACAGGTAAAAGAAAATTCCAAATTAAATATAATAAGTTTATCAATATAGATTAATTTATAAAGATGTTCATTTTGACTATAATAGTAGGTTTTTTTATTTAAACTAACGGTTTTTTTTTGTTACTAAGGTTCAGGTACTCCATAAGTTCTAGGTACATTTTAAGTTGATCGGGAACTCCCTCTCTCATCACTATACTACACATTACTCATAAAACTGATGTAATTGCAGGGCTTTCTTGACATAGACTACGAGATGTTAAACAAAGAGTCATGGGGCGACCAGATGGCCGGCTCCACGGCCGTGGTGGTTTTGGTCAAAGACAACAAGCTCTATTGCGCGAATGCCGGAGACTCGCGGGCCATTGCCTGCGTGAATGGCCAACTGGAGATCCTGTCGCTGGACCACAAGCCCAACAATGAGGCGGAGTCCAAGCGGATAATCGAGGGCGGCGGCTGGGTGGAGTTCAATCGGGTCAACGGCAATCTGGCCCTCTCCCGGGCACTCGGCGACTTTGTCTTCAAGCGGGCGAACAAAAAGCCGGAAGATCAGATCGTCACAGGTGAGAAGAAATCACCATCGCAGGCATTGTTCGTTCGCATTATCCATTATCACCTTGTTTGTTTGTAATGCGTATGCATATACAGCCTACCCGGACGTGGAGACGCGCAAGATCATGGAGGACTGGGAATTCATCGTGCTGGCCTGTGATGGCATTTGGGATGTGATGAGCAATGCGGAAGTGCTCGAGTTCTGTCGCACGCGCATCGGCATGGGCATGCATCCGGAGGAGATCTGCGAGGAGCTGATGAACCACTGCCTGGCGCCCGACTGCCAAATGGGCGGCCTCGGCGGCGACAATATGACCGTTGTGCTGGTCTGCCTGCTCCACGACCGTCCCTACAGCGATCTGATAGCCCGGTGCCGGAAAAGCAACCAGGTGGCCAGTGATCAGGTGGCCAATGCCAAGGATGAAGAATCACACGCTGCCGCCGAGGCGGAAACAGAACCCGAAACCGATACGGAGACGGAAATGCAATCCAAACCCTGCCAGCAGAAGCAATCCAATAGCAATCCCAATCCGGGACAAGCCGCGCCCACACCACCACCCACGGACAACGACGAGATGAAGGTGGAGAAGGAGTCACAGGAAGCGCTGCTGGCAGCGGCCGAAATGCAGCTGAACTATATCTACTAGTAGTGCGCCTTACGATTAATAATTAGGGTTACTCCACAATACCGCTTAGGTCAAACTCTTTATACTTAACAACGCAAGTGTTCTTGGTTAAGTTTTATATAAACAACACAACACAACACAACTCAATACACCACACAGTCCTTACCAAAATGTTTGCTCCGATTAATAATTAATTATATAATTTGTTTTAATTGTAACCCTTCACGATGCGTGTATATACATATATGCCTTGTCTAACTATATATATTGTATGATTTAACTATGTTTTGTGATGCCCAAGCAAAATGGATAAAAAAAATTGTATTACTCGTTTAGTATTTATGTACCCAAATATACTTCTCAAAGTTGTTTGGAATTGATCTTTAAGAAATGAGTGAAGAGTTTCAAAATTAAAAATAAAGAAAATGTTTTGTAGTGCCCAAGAAAGTTGCGATGTTTTTTGTTTACTGATGAGTAGGGAATTGGACAACTAACTGTGCAAAGTTGTAATCAATTAAGCTGCACTTTGAAAGCAGGCAGCACTTTGTTGAAGACTCTGCTGTTTTCCGGCGGCGTTGCATACTTTCGGGATGAATTCATTTATTCGTTTTAAGCTCGGCTTAAAGCCTAAAATGGTTGACTACTTTTGGGCTGCTTTTGTTGCTTAGTCTTACTAACTTTCGGGGAGCAGACAGTTTGGAAAGGCTCGGAAATTTATTTAACTTAGGTTCAGCGTGTCGTTGAATAACCCATTTTAAGCGTCGCCAAGTCGACGACCAGGTCTCAACAATGGCTGACCAATTTTTATTTACTCTTCTGTCTACATTTAATCTACATGCACCCCGCTTGTTGTTCTCTGCTTGTTTTATTAAAGAATATAGAAGTTACCAGTGTGAAGTGTTCCGAGTGAAAAGTTCCGCCCCGTATTTGTGTTGTTTTGTTTTCAACTCGCAAGTATAAATTTTATTTAAACTTTTAGCTATTAAGTCGTTACGAGTGCAGGTTTCCGCCTCCTCATCTCAACATCATAACCATCTCTGGCTCTTACGTACAAATTGTTCAGGCTTAACTATCCTATTATAAAGACAAAATGAATTACGCTTTTCAAGTTTTTTGGTTGTTTCTCAGTGTTTGTATTTTTTTTTTTCGTTTTGTTTTATTATAATATTTTTATTTATATGTATGCCATCATATTACACATTCAATTATGTATAACTGCTGTTGGTTTTTTTTTCGCTTTCGCTTGCTGCATAGAGGGATATTGTATTTCTTTATAGTTAGTTTATAGTTTAAATCATATGCAATTTTATAAACTTCTTGTTACTTTACAGTTATCAATTTCGGTACAATTACAAATTGATTATATATATATATTTATAATGTATGCATGTACTTCTCGTTATTCATATTACATATTTTCATTTTTGTTTTTTAACAGACAGGTTTTTGTTTTTGTTGTTCTTGTTGTTGTGTTGTTCTTGTTTTTCTAGTGATAACAATGTGCGTAAGCAATTTTTGTTTAGCGTTGTTTGCTGTTTATGGTAATAGAAATACGGTAGTGAATTCAACCCAAGGCAAATAAAAGAAACAACTCAAAAGATCTCCGACCGTCAAAAAGGAAACAAAAATATAAGGGAATTGGCAGTGCCAAAGAGAATGATCGGGTGAAATCAGGATGGGAACCCCTCAACAATGTATAGCTAAATGTATGTACAGAGTGGTTTCTGGTGAGGGGCATTCCATATAAAGTTAAATAATACAAAATATTTGGATGGTGGGTTAAACAAAAACTAAACGATAACTCTAAGCTGTGTGTGTGTTTTTGAGTGGTTTGTTTTTGGGGGCGGGTGGGTGGGTGTTGGTACAGGAGATATGACAATGAGGGGAATACATAGCTCTATGGGCGTGGCATGTCTGCTGAACTTGCAATATAGTATTATTTTGTAAATATAACAAGGTGTCATATGCGCTGCTTAAGTATACAAAAATAAATAACTTAAGAACTGAGGTTTACAATTTAACAATTTAATTTAATTTATTGTATTCCTTAAAATTATTCAACATCAACAATGTTCCTTTTTTACTTTCCCTATACCCTATACTCTCTTCTATCTCTCTGTCTCTCGATCTCGGAGCGTCTGGATGGACAGCGTGTTTGGTCAAGTGTCCAAGTGTCCAGTTGTCGACTGTCTCATGGTCAAGTGGGCTGAGCAACCTCGATGGGCTTTGGCCAAACCCCATCGTTCCGTTTATTTGTTTTTGTTTTTTGTCGCACACAATTGATGATTTGTTTTCAATTGCATAATATCACATCTCATTGTCGGAATTTCGGAGCCGCCGCCCATGGAGTCCATTAGCTCCACTTTGGCCACTAAACCCCTGTCTCTCATTCATCATTCAATCACCTAAAGCACAGTCCGCAGTCCCAGTCGCAGTCCGCCCTATTGAGGTTCAACTGTACAGTGTGTGAGTGTGTGTGTGTAGTGTGTGTATGGTGTGTTATTTTGTATTCGTTTGTGTTGGCAGCCGACAGTGAGTGATGAGCACAACAAAATCATTTGAGAACTTTCCAAAGAAATATGTGTCTGAGTGTTGGGGTTAGTTGGATATTATATAGTTTGGGTCTTTTTCTTCAATTTGGAGGGGGTAGATACAAACTATAAACTATGAATTATTTAAAGATACATTTTGTGTGGCGGGGGTACGCGACGAACCACTGAGCAAGGTATACTATCTGTATGTGGCCTTCATCCCTAGCGAACTATCGGAATCCTGGCTTTTGCCAAGATTTTAATGAGTGAAGGATCGATTGATTGATTGACTGATTGAAAGCCGTTTATGTCCTAAAGGCAGTTGTGTGTGTGAGTGTGAGTAGTGTGGTGGGGTGTGTGATTAGATGCCATTTGATGTGCGAATGGGGTCACTTTGGTTGTTGGCTCAGTGGTCGGTCTGTATCCTGCTCTCGTATGTTACATATTAGTTAGTATAGGCACTTAACATATTCGATTGTTTTCATAGAAACAAAATATATGTGTTTATATATATTGATTTTTCAGTTTAGTTTCCATTTTCTTATATTTTCAATTTCATTTTGGTTGGAAGTCTTGCGTTTAGAGTTAATTTTTCTTATTCTCCTTCGTTTTTCATTTTTTTTTTTTTTGGATTTTGGATGAAAGATTTAGTACTCTGTTTTGTTTGTTTTGGAAAAACATTGATCGGTTTGTTCACAGTGGGTTCATAAGCAATTAATTCAAGAGAACAAAAATAATACGCGGGTTTTCTTCGGTTCATTGGTAAAGTTGTGTGTGAATGAAAAAATGAAAATGATTTTTTCGTTTTGGTTTGTGGAAATGGAAGTGGAAGTGGTAAAGGGCGGAGCCGTTTTGTTCTCAAATAAGGAAAATAATTAACAGAAGAAATAATGTTAAGTTAAGTGTGAATATCCATATATATGCTGCATACTAAACGTAATTCTTATTGCCTAGAATAGTTTGTAGATATCGTGTGTACGCTCTTAAAACTACTGATTATTTTCTCTTCTCCCTTGCCAATTGTTTTATGCTTCAAGGATTAATTTACATGCTTCTTACATTTCAAAATAAATTAAGACTCCATAAATCAATTTGTGCGTGAAATCGTGAATAATTAAAAGGCAAAATAATAATTAAAATGTTATAAGCAATCCTAATCTAAGATGAGCATCAATAATTTGGGGTTAGGGGCGAGGATGAAGCAGCATCTTTGCAAATTGAGAGACAGAAAAAAAAACCATATGAAAAGAATTCGTTTTAAATGCCTATTTTGAGTGTGTGTTGTCCTAAACCTCATAGAATTTCGTGTGTGTCTGTGTGTGTGTGGTTTTTAGTTTATGGCACCTTTTTGTATAGAGTCCTAAGTCGTAATTATAACATTAGATAGTGTGTTTGTCTTATGAGCTGAGCTGAGCTGTGTGTCCACCTACGCTTTGTAAGGATTAAGTTTAGTGTTTAGTATTTAGCAATGCACTAACTTCTTAATTCATTTCGTTTTCGTTCTTTGTTTGTTGAAATAGACGTGTGAAACCATCAAACTGAGAAAATTGCTTTTATGTGGAAACAAATGCAATTTTAAAATGTAAGTCCTACCCACGCGATCATACGATTAAGTATAAAAATAGGGGTTCAGTGTCTGGGGGAAAAGGAAAAAGGGGAAGATAAGTTTGTCTAGGCGTATTCAGGTGTGTCTGTGTTAACGGATCCCTTAAGTCATGAACTAAGTACGAGAATCCCCATAATCAAGTTATTTAAAACAAAAAAACGACTTGCTCAAACAAGATCATCCGTTAAAATGTTACAATGATTCAAAACGATCGTATATATATTATATATAATATTTCTAAATAATAGAAGTAACCCTAACCTGTGGGACTAGCGGAGACATAGCTTTTTTCGCTACGTACTCGTATCTGTGTACTTCTGTTTTGGCTATAAACATTATGTTTTTTGATGCGAAAGCAAAAATGAAAATGATGAAATATTAAATGTAGTTAATAAAACGTTAAATCAACGGTGTGATTCATGATGAGTTCATCGGTAATTTATCAATAAAACCTAATATTTCCTCTTTTCCTATTCTCCGTCCTTTGCTTGGCTTAGCTTGATTTATAGTTCGGCTTTGTCGTTCGATGCAAGTTGGCTAACTACGCTCATCAAACCTCTTAGACTTATTCACTCGGCATCGTTTATCGTTATTGGTAATCGTAAATATAGCTTAGGCATATTCATCTCTTGTCTCTTCTCCTCTGGCTGTCGCCTCCTCCTCCTCTTCCTCCCTGGATCTCCGGATCGCCAGATCGCGGCGCTAAACTAAGTGATTACCCATCGAGTCTAGGTAACATTAGCTTAGGTAGATTAACATTAACTGATAACTGATTAAATATAGCTGGAGAAAGGGTTATGCACCATTCATTTTTCGTCTTTGCCTACTAATATGATAACTGGTCCAAGCGTCGTCCACTGCTCGCTTCTATTCTTTTGCTTCTGCTTCTGCTGCTCTCGATTCCGCGTCACTCGAGCAGCGGCCACTACTGCAATATGCTTAAATTATAGATTAAAATCACAGAGACAGACTGAAGCAGCAGACTCACCTTTCATATGCCTCCTTAGTTTGCTCGTAACTATCTATAGCACTTATAGGTATAACAAAAAAGGTCTGCTCATATTTACACATGGAATTTCATATATGTACAGGCGGATGCATCCTTTGGAGGGCATCCTGCAAAGGTATCTCACAGTTGCCTTGCTTTGGCAACGCGATTATCCACTCCTCCACTTCGTCCTCCCTTAAGAGTTGTTGGCCCTGGACTTGCGGTTGCCGCCAGTTCCCGAGCCCACATTGGCATTGGTATTGTGCTCTGTTGCAGAGCTGTAATGTTGCTGCTGGTGTTGCTGTTGTTGCTGTTTCTCCTTGCTCAGTTGGCGAACGGAGGCATTGGGACGATTATCTGTTGGGAGCAAATTAAAATTCTGTTTAAAACCAAAGTACAATTAAAGAGGCATCGGAAAATGCAACTTAATTACTTTTAAATTTGTAAGAAATTAACTTCGTCTCTACTTAAATAGTTTTGTTAGGCAAATTCATTATTTTAACTTATAATAGATTATAACTAATTAAATCAAGCTGTAAATAGCGGTTGTTTGCAGTAATGACAACATCCAACTTAATTAATATTGAATATTATAGGCAAATTATATATATATATATATATATATATATATATATATATATATATATATATATATATATATATATTTTAAATTAGAAATTGATAAATTAAGTTAAATACATATGGAAAGTTAAAGGAAAATTTTTTATTTTGAATTGCTAAGAATAAACTTCAGGTAATCTTAACTCTGTTAACAAAATTCAAATTAAATATGCCTCCGGCAGATGGCGCCAGCAATTCTAAGGCATAAAATCGAAAGCGTCATCTGTAGTTTAAAATGTAAAATGTAAGTACTGTTTGTATTGACGTCACTGATTATGATTGACTTAATTTGCTTAATTACTTATAGAATAATTATTCGATTTGAAACATTTGAACAAACATATAATAGATTTGGCGGTACCTAATTTTAAAATGAACTTTACAATAAGCTTATCTAGAACGTGAATGTTAAATCCATGTTCAATCTCAACATTCATACGGACAGACAGATAGACTGTTATTGTTGATCAATTTAATAACTTCTTGCATTTTCCAAAACCGCATTCACACTAATGAGTTTTCTTGACAACTCTTGAACTTACCTTTCTCTTTGGCAGAGACCACGACGACAGCAACGCTGCCTTGTGTGGCATTGGTGGTTGTTAGGGGACCACTTGCCTTGCCGGAAACGGAAATCGCGGCTGGCGAGGCACCGCCTGCGGCCCGCTTCTCGGTCGAAAGTGTGGCTGTGGCCAGGCCGCTCTTCTCCACGACGGCTGCCACCACGGCGGCGGGATCGCCGAAGACTAGGTCCATCTTGTGGCTGCCGGTGGGCGAGAGGGTGCCAGTGGAGCCGCCGGAGCCGGCTTCCTTGCTGTCCGCCGCGCTGGCGGCGGCTGCCTTGTGGTGCTGGGCCACCTGGGCATAGCTGAGCTTGCTGGCCGTGGCCGCAGCCGCTGCCGATAAATTCTCCGTCGACGTGGACGTGGCCACGCTCTTGTGCTTGCTGGCACCCTTCTCCAGCAGATTGGCCTCCTTCTTGGCATGCAGGGCGGCCACCGAGGGCGGCTTCTTATGCTGCCCGAGGCTGCACTCGGCCAGACTGGTGGTCAGTAGGTTGCCCTCCACCACGTTACAGGCGCCAGCGCCCGCGGCGGAGTACTCGTTGTGGCCAGCCAGCGGTGGCAACTGCTGCTGCTGCTGCTGAATGTAGCCTTCAGCCAGTCGATGCGTTGGCTGCTTTGGATGCACTTCATCCTCAGTCTTGTTTGATTTGTCCAGCTGCTGCTGCTGCTGCTGCTGATGCTGGGTTCCGGCCACCTCCTCTTTGCCGCTGCTGGCATTGATATTTGGTGTTAGACACTTTATCACATGGATCGAATTGTTGTTACTGGAGCTCTGCTTAGTAACGTTGTTCTTAGTATTGTTGCCCTCTTGCAGCTGGAGCGCATAGTCAGCGCCCAAAGCGTGGGGCGTGGGGCTAACAGGTGGATTGCGCTGCTGCTGCTGCTGCTGTTGAGGTTGATAGTTGTGGGCCGCCAAATGTGGCTGCTGTTGGTGCCTGTTGTCCTTGCGCGCCTTTCCCTTGCCGCCTCCTGCTGCTCCACCACCTCCTCCTCCAGTGCGCACCACATCCGACAATCGGCTTTCGGCCCAATTGTTGGCAGAGGAAGTGCTGGCCAAGTGGGAATTACTGCTCTCCAATCCCTGAAGATTGCTTGGACGCTGCTCCTCACTCTCCACACTGCTACTCAGTAGTTGGTGCTGATGCTGTGGCTGCTGCTGCTGCTGCTGTTGATGCAGTGCCTGTTTTTGGCCCAAACCCGTGGACGAGGCGGACGACGTGGAGGAGTTAAGCAGGGAGGAAGCTCCGCCAGTGGCTGCCTGAGGTGTGTGCGGTGCATTGGCCGAGGTGGCTGGCAGTGGTGGGAAGGCGGCTGCCTCCAGGTCGAATTGCGGCGGCTGAACTGGCGCCGCCGGCTGTTGTTGCTGCTGCTGCTGTTGCTGCTGCTGCTGCTGTTGGTGCTGGTGGCCCTGATAGCCCAAGGAGCTGTGATGAATACCGCGCTCGTTACTTCCGCCCGACAAGCTATTGCTGCCCGATCCGCCGCCGGATCCACCGCCACCAGATCCACCACTGCTAACGCCCAAACCGCCACTGTTGCCCACATTGCTGCCAATCGAGTTGTGGTGATGGTGGTGATGATAGTGGTGACCCGACGACGAGCCCTGCTGTCCGGTGCCGGAGGTCAGGTGGTGCGACTGCTGCTGCTGAGAGGACAGGGCATTGTGGTGGTGATGGTGGTGCGAGCCACTCGCCATCGACGAGTGCTGCTGGGCGTGGTAGTGCGGATTGTAGTTGTTGCCCTTGTAGTTGCCACGGTGCTGGGGCGGTGGGACATCGTGAATGGTGTTGTAGTGACTCTGACGCTCGCCACGATGGGAGGCGCTGTCGGCTCCGCCCCCTGACTGTATATTACTGCCGGAGGAAGACGACAGCAAGTGCTGCTGTTGATGCGGGTTCGAGGGTGAGCTGCCGTAGATCTGTAATGCAAACGATACATGAAGATTGTTAGCTTTAAATTGTATTACAAATCTTTATAAATATTCAGCCATATAATCTTAATTTATGGTTCATTGAAACCCTAGCCCAAATACTGCACTTGAAAAGCCCAGCACTTAGATCTAAAATTGTCGTTCTATCAGTTAGAATTTAAAACTCAGCAAATGTAAATGCGATTTTTCTGATTCGCCTGTTCATCTTGGGTAAAGCCATATTATAATTTCAGTGATTTGGTTTTTATACGCTTGATTTATACATTTGTATTATACTTTTAGTTTAGGAGGCATTTTCTAGCCTTTAAAGTATACCAGTACATCCATCTGTCAGCTTCTACAAACTAGTCCCACAGTTTACAAGATATCTGAATTAAGCTTTTCCAAAAGTCTTCATTGTGTTGGAGATAGTATATAAGTAAACGACTTTATCATAAAGCTCTTTATAGTAAAATAGTAAATGAAAACAATTTATAACTAGTTTACGAATAATCTTCGAGATGATCGTTAACTATTTCAAATTAGGTTTTAATTTTACATAAATCGGAAAACGATTAAAAAGTTCAGCGGATAATGGACATGGCTTTATTGTATACCAGTGGTGGTCGGCAAAGGCCTATATCTTTGTTTTTACAGGGGTATATAGACTAGCCTCCTTTCTCGTTAAGTTTGTTATGTCCAGATTACTTACCCCAACTCGCCCGGCAGGGGAGTAGTTAAGTCCGCCCTCCTCATCACGACGACGACGACGCGTGCGATTCTGCCACTGGAGTGGCTCCTTGCTGATCGAAGTGGCCAGCGATGAGGAGGAGCTGGCCGACATGTTGCTGCTGCGATTGACCTGCTGCATGGCGTGCGAGCCATGCTCCACGCCTTCCCCCGCCTCCTGCAGCTCCTGCTGCACCTGAACCTGCTGCTGCTGCTGCTGCTGGATGGCAACGACCTGTTGCTGCTGCTGCTGTTGGGGCTGCGTCTGTTGCACCACCAGGTGGTGCTGGTGCTGACCAGGCTGTGGCTGGGCCGGGGCAGCGGTCACGTAGGTAACTTGCGGAGCGCTGGCAGCGCCGGAGGAAGCCAATTGATAGTGCTGCTGCTGGGATTGTCCCTGTTGCTGTTGCTGCTGCTGTTGCGCCTGCAGGTGGTGGCTGTGGGCGGGCAGGGCCTGCACCTGAGTGGTGTAGTGGTGGTGAGTCACTCCACCGCCGTAGCTCTTGTCCAGACTCTTTTGCATGCCGCCTGTAGTTAAAAAAATGGTTTTAAAATCTTAGCATTGTATAAAATATCCTAAATCAAAAAGATCATAAAAGTACTAGCATATAATCAAGAAGCCAATACTGCGCTTATTAGTTCGCTTGTTGAAATCTGTTTTTTGGTTTAACAAAAAAAAACTGGACCATTGTTACATGTGGACTTTTTTCCAAAAATTTTGGTATTGTAAGTAACGAACACGGTGAAAAATTTGATAGACATTTTAAACATGAAAAGAAGGAATCGGGGGCATGTTTAAAGGTCAAATTTTCAAAGTATGCTTAAGGATTCGTTGTTTCTAAGCTTTAAAAAAAGTACTAAGTCAAATATTTAAAGCTTTAAAAACTATTTTCTCAAAACTCCATTGTGATGGAAAGTTTTTGATTTCGAACTAGCAACCTTCAAGAATCATTTATGATTATTCTTGACCTTTTCTTTTTGTCTCTCTTATTAAAGGCACTTCAAAACTCACCCTTCCAGTTGCTCTTGATGGGATAGTGACGAGTCGAGCTGTTCACCTGCACAGTGGCCTGCTGTTGAGACGAGCTCGTTGGCTGCTGCTGGATCTGCTGGATCACTTGCTGCGGCTGTTGCTGATGCAACGGAGCTTGCTGCAGTGAATCCTGCACAATGTTCGCCGGGACCACGCTCACCATTCCACCGGGAATGGCGCCAGTTATCTGGATGGGCACAATGCTGCCGCCTTGGATGTGCGAAGCTGTTTGTGTGTTGCGCGGGGGTTTGCCCCTCGACTCGCCACGTGGTCCCGAATTCGCACCGCCCACATTGTTTGGATTGCCGCGGTGATTGTTGTTGTAGCGCCCACCGCCCTGCGGCTTGGACGTTACCATCGTTTGTGCGGTGGGTGGCGGAGCTTGAGCGAAACTGGCGGCCACAGCCTGCGGAGCCAAGGGATTGGCGGCAAAGAGGTTGCCCCCGATCTCGTAGAAGTTCTGGCCATGGGCGGTAGTCGCGGCCACAGTACCAGGTGGCCAGGGTCCAGCCACCAAGCCGGGATAGAATTGATTTTGCGGAATCGGCTGTAAGAAGATTAGGATTTTAATTCAATATTTACAAATGGTTGGCAATTATGATTTGGTGTATATTTAAGTCTATGGAAATCAATATACATTCATTAAGTCAGAACACAATAAAGGCATATCCGTAGAACTTCTTTAAAATTCAAAAATATTTAAGCTTACATATTTTTTATTAAAGATCAATTTTACTGAATTGAGATTAGCCATCTGTTATTTAATTGAAGACCTTAATAACAGTTTCATTGGAAATCAATATACATTTAATTAATTTAACTTAATAAAAATGTATAGATTATTGTCTGAACTAAATTTATCCGGAATACAAATGAATGTTGAAATGTAATACTCACAATCAGTACAGGATTGCTGTACGGAACTGACGCCGGAGCCGCGAGGGCCGCTCCATTGGTGTACAGGTAGCGGGGCTGCTGAGCACCCGCATAGCTCACTGTAGCCGCACCGGCTCCGGATGGATCAAAGACATTGGCAGTCGGCGGCGACGTTAGACCGTAGCCGTTCTTCATATTTGGTACAGCTTGGATGCGATTGATAAACGACTTGGGCTTGATGCGGGCCATGATCGGCTTGCCCTGGAACTCCTTGACTTCCTCGCGCAGGTACTTAAACGCCTTCTGCGCATCGTCGTCCGACTCGAAGGTGATGTACCACGAGTTGTTGGCGGCAAATTCGCAGGAGATCGGCCGGGGGCAGCTCTCGTTGCTGAACAGAGCCTGTTAAGCAAAGCAAAATCCAATTAGTATTTCTAAATGGCATGGGTAAGTCTCCCACTGAGGAGTCACCCACCTTGACGTCATCCAGAGGCGTGTTGTTCGATATCTCGCGCAGAATGATGATGCAACGCTTGCGATTGGGACGCACGCGCATACCTTTGTCGTCCACCTGGACATTGGGCGATTCACGCAGCACCTCGGTGATGAGTTTTATGTCATTGGTTAGTTTCCGCACCAGATTGAATCTGGCCACGGTCCAAATGGGCACATACTGGTCACTGTCCATTTGGGAGAGCAGGTAAGTATCGTTGGCCAGGTTCTCTCTATTAGTAGGTATAAAAGTAAGTTGGATGTTCCATATATTTAGGAGGAGACTTCACACAACCCACCTGGAGAAATAGTACTCAAGCTGGGTGGCCAGCATCTGCTTGAGCTTGTCCAGCGGTATGTTGGACTCCTCCCCGCCCTGGGCTGCATTGTGCACACCCTGCTGCTGATCGGCTGGGCCATTCGCGGGCAGCTGAACGGGCTGGACTGGGAGTTGGACAGGAACCTGGACCGGCACTACAATCTGATGGGGCTGCTGCGGATCGAGAGCAACTAAATTCGTATTGCTGAGGGCATCTGTGGTGTAGCAGACCACAGTGCCGTCCTGGGTCTGGGCGAGTGTGCCATTCATGATGGCGTATTCGTTGGTGTCCTGGGTCTGGGACTCCTGGCTTCCCACCGCTCCTCCTGTTGCTACTCCGCCTACAGCTACAGTTCCCACAGCCGGCGTGGCCTGTGGAGGCGCCGGCTGATTGCCGTATGTCAGATGCTGGGCGGGATGCGGCGATTGCTGTTGTTGCTGCTGCTGGTGAAGATGCTGTTGGAGCGTCTGTTGTTGTTGTTGCTGCTGCTGCTGTTGTTGTTGTTGGTGGGCTACGTGCGTGTGGGCCAGGATTTGGCCGGCGGGCGCTACTGATCCGACTGCTGATCCAGGGGCGGCCACTGGAGCTACGGCAACTGGAGTGGGAGCTACTACTGGCGGTACTGGTGCTCCACCTGCGGCTGCGGCGGCGGCAGCGGCGGCTGTGATCAACGGTATGTGGGCAGCGGCTGCGGCTGCTGCGGGTGAGGCTGCGATTTGGGTGGTGGCTCCAAACAGATTGGTGGCTAGCATTGCCGTCTCGACAGGAACGTTCGTGTAGACGGGCGGCTGGATCTTGACTGCATCTCCGTTCATGTACACATATCCTCCTGCAAGTGGTTGCGATTAAAGGAGGTGGTTTTCATAGTATGCGGGGGTGGGTGGTGTGTGTGGGTTGCGAGCGTTTGTGTGGGTGTATGAGGTATGTGTGTGTGTGTACAAACAAGGCCAATTTTTGTGTTATTGTAGACGTAATGGGAAACTTTCGTAATCGGAGGAAGCTAGACGCTGGGAAAAAGCTACCTCTCCCCATTTCAAGTGAATTAATAATAGTAAACCAAAAAAACAAACAAATGAAACGCAAAGCACACACATTTGCTTATGGTACATAAGGGGGTGGTGGCGCACACATACATATGTATGCCTAGTTAGTTAACTATTTTTTTTACCAACCTAGGTAGTATTCCATGGTAACTTATGTTGCAATTATCAAGAAATTCCAAACAAAGACACAGTCGGTTATTTTGCTTCTCCTACTTTTTCTCTTATTTTTCTTTTTTTTGTTAAATCTATTTTTTTTTTGCTCTTTCGAGCTACACACACACTCACGCACGCGGCACACTCACACACACACACAGACACACACACGCGCGTTGCCACCCAGTCGCGGGAGTGGGAGAGAGAGCAAGAGCAAAGGATAGGCCAAGAGAGAGGAGGCTCTTCTTTCTATTTGGAAAATTTTATTTTCACTGCGATATTTTGTATTTTCGCCTATTTCCGCGACTCGAATCGCGCTGTGTTATCGATGGATGGTAACTTATTTATACTGCTGGCGACTCGAAAACACGGCTCCTGGCTCCTCCGCCCCTTTTCGTGCACATTTTCTTTAACTTCTACGTTGCTGCCTTCGCCTTTTCGTTTTTGCTCCGTCTTTCCGTTCGCCGTTTTTTTTTCCTCCTTCCTTTGCAGTCTATTTTTTTCTTCTCGCTTTTCCTTTTTTGTTCGCTTTTTTTTTGCACACGCAGAGAATATGAATTGGGAAATTGAAAACGACCAAGAGGCAATTGATTTTTTTTGTCGACTTTTCACGCCCTACTTTAACCGCCCGCACCCGCCAGCGCTGCGCTTTCCAGTTGCCAATCGCTTGCCAAGTTCCTGAATTAATTTTTAAGGTTCTGCCTGCTTTTTTTCACCACCAACTTGTCACGCGAAAAATCCAAAAATTCGACTTCTCATCGTCATAGAAAACTTTCGCCGTTTCGATAGATCACAAGGCAGGGTTGCAAGCGATTGAAAATACCACAAATTTGAACAGAACAGGGGATTTTTCACTCTTTTCCAGCAGCAATGAATTGAAGTGGTGTCGAAATGAATTGCAAATCGGAATTGTCTTTCTTTCGGTCAGATATAATGAAATTGTATTTTAATCCATTTAATTTGCAGCAACTGTTTGCTGCGGTATTCTAACCGCATAAAATACCAACTGTGTGCAGGGTGGCAGCCCTGAAACGTGCAAGAACATAATATTGCTAAGCAGTTTCCATCCCCTTTGCCCCATCTCCCAAACAATTTGCCTGCATAATTGTATATTAAACCCTACTTACCATTCACAATGAAAGAAATTCAAGGTTGATCCGCCCGCTGACGCCGATTTTGTGCAGCTGCAACCTCGCTGGGGGCAAAACCACTTGTTAAATTTCCGAACCGAGCGAGCAATATGAAACACCAAGCGTTCCGCGCGTCCACGTTTCGTTTTTCAAGGAATTATCATTGGGAAACTCGACTGTTTCAACGCGTTGCATCAAAGGGGACAATTTTTGGTCAATTGACACTCACAAAACTTTTTTTGACAGCAAAAAGCAACACACGCAAATAATTCGCGCTCCGCTTTTTTTTGTTATATATATATATTTAGTATTTTAAAAGAAAAAAAAACTAGTCCAGTGGAAATTGAGTCGGTATTTTTTGGTATTATTACCTTTGCGTACTATGTACACACTAGCCAAGGCTTAAAATTCGGAATAGCGAGGACACTAACCACATATGGTGTACCCGTTATTTGTATTAATAATAAAATTTGAATCTTTCGAAATAAAATTAATTGTTTACAAAATTCTTCCTACTCAATTTTAAAACATAAGCCTTTTTCTTTGTCTTTTCTTCTTATCCAAAGTTTTAAGTATGTTCAACGCAAAAGCGAATCTATAATTCGACAGAATTTGGTAATATGTTATATTCAAAAATTGTCTCCAACTTATTTCTTTGCTTACAATTTAGAGGCAGTAAATACATACAAATGCTAAATTTTCGTCCCATTATGCTACGACAGCGCCCGCACACGTTCGTTTATTTAAATTGAACATTTAATTTTATTTATAACATTGTTCTCAGTTAATGGTCTATTGCTTCAGTATTCATGTAAATGTTCTATCAAGAGTGTTTGAATAAATCGGAACAAAGAACTTTTGCAAGTTTTTGGGGTGTTGTTGAAGAGCTTAAGAATGAAATAGTAGTATGATAATTCACACCGTTTTGTTTGTTCGTCCGCCTAGAAGCCGTGCACCTTGAGCTGATCCGGCTTAGCTAGTCCCACCTTCGTCAACCATTGACAGATGTTCTCACGCTGATCGCCCTGGAGCTGCAGGACCTCACCATACTCTGGGTGCTCGATTACAGTGCCATTGCATGCGAATTCCTGCGAAGGATTGAAGTATTAGTTATTTGGGTTGAAATCGTTCACTTGTTACAAGACTGCCGGAATATTACTTAATTCATATCTATAAACCTAGCTAGTTAAAACTATAATCAATTATTTTCTTTGATAATGTACAGCTGTTCTCAGAGTGATTCTTTGAACTACACATTTTGTTGATTTATTGATTTTATGTGAATTCTGTGAATTCACCATTCACAGTACAAGACCGATACCTTTAGACTTCATTAGATCTAACAAATAACTGGGTCGTAGAACACTATAGGTTAAAGAAAATAAATTATTTGACTTTGCGGGTAGAAAGTTTATTTTACGTGTCCCAATAAACATTTAATACTATCTTTAGATACAGGATCAAAATAAAATCCCTGATATCATTTAATCACAAAAACACTCAGCTATAACTGGATTAATTTAGCAGATAGAAATGGTGATTTTGTGCAACCTATCTCTAAAGATAGAATATAAATCTATCTATCTTTGCAATAAATAGGAACATATAAAATTGTTGATATTTACATTGGATTGAAGGTAGTGGACATAAGAGCTCAGATATTACTGGATTGTTTAAGCAGGTAAATGGCGATTTTATACATCTTATCTCTACAGCCAGAATTAAAAACAAATCCAACTATATTTTGAATAAATAAGTGCATATTTGTGTATTATAAATATAAAAGAGAGATTTTGTGCATCCCTAACTTCGTTCAATATTTACATTGGTTCATAATGGCTGTACTTTAAGCGGATCTGAAAAATATTACTGGATATTAAGCAAGTAGAAAGAATGGTTTTAATGTATCGTATCTCGTTGACCGCAGTTTTAAGCAGAAAGTTTTAACAAACACAAACAAAAATAGTTCCTGTCACAGTGTTGTTTCAAGTTGGGGATCAATGGGGACATATGGGGGTTAACCCACAACCGACCTTCTTGCAGGAGCGGACTATCTTCTTCAAGTCATACTCCGCGGACAGGCCCTGAACAGTGGTTAGCGTCTTGCGACCGTTCCTCTGCTGGATTCTTATGTGCACTAGCCCGTCTTGAATATCATCATCATTGCCCTTGATTGCATCAGCAAAGGGGTCTGTAAGGCAGGAAGATTGGATTGATTATTGGCATTGTGGATTATTATCGGGGTGAATCCAAATGGAGATAGATGTAATGTGTAATCACACCCTTGCAGCGTGTCTTATGTGCGGGCGTGTTAGTGTGTGTGTGTATGCGTGCGGGTGCGATGATGACGAGCAGGCAGCCATTTTTATGTACATGTGTAAGAGTCGGGGAAAACTCTTTGGTTTTCCCGATACTTACCACGAGTGTTTAAATTCTGGATGGACATACGACAATAAAAACAAACCACAGCCTAAAACAAAAACTTTTTGAAATGATTTGTTGATATCTGAACTTTTAATTTAACGTTTTACTGAGTGAGTTTTTCGGAAATGTGTCTGACAAGCAGTGTGACCGCACCGATTACTATAAAAATACCAACCGGCCAAAAAACCCACTACCAATTGAAGTTTTGAGATGTACCATTTTTATACCGTTAATTTAAAGAATTTTTTTATGGAACAAAAATTAATCAATTTAAATAACTTAGAAAATTGTTCGCAACAAAATACAACTTTAATGCATTTATACTAGTTGAGCTCTAGCTTACTTGTTCACTCCATGAACATTTAAAAAACATGTCTTATAAAGCATAAACTTGTATTTTTTTGATGTTATAAAAACAATAAAATAGCTCAAAACAATGAGATTTATTCAATAGAAGCTGAGTTTTAAACTTGACTTGGTGGCAACGCCGATTGGGTATGTCGGTTTTCTATCGATAGAAGGCCTGCCAACTCGCTTGGCTCAAATACAACCCTGTGTTTTCGGCAAGCGCAGCCAACTTCGCGTTATGCCGGGCTGCCATATTTCTTTCCTGCTTGTCTTTCAACGAGAAAAGGTGGGCATTTTGCGTTTAGTCTCGATTTGGTTAAGTTCTAGCGTTCCCGCAGCGTTCTAAACGCTACGAATGTGTTGAGGCATAATGCCTGCCCCACGTGGTTCCGTCATTTTTACCGCCGACTCGCTGAACTTCGGAGGTAAATTGAGTTTTACCCACACGTGCGACACAGCGGCCAAATAGTGATAAAAAATGTGTAGTTTTAGTTGTGACTCTAGGCCGGACTTTATAAGTTAATATGTGTATTCTACCAAGTCAATTTACTAAGCTAAGTTTTTTTGTTGCACCTGAAATCTAATATCCGTTTTCCCCCCCCTTTTCTTTACATGCTGTGTTCCTGCCGTCCTTTTATATGGATTTTGTTCTATGAAGGTAAGAACACGTGTGGTCTAGAAATGCTTGATTTATTCTTTCATGATGAATGATTTGAGCAGAAGAGTTCTTGAAGACTATATTCATCACCCAAGACTGAATATAACGCAAGATATAATTATCTTGTAATACAAAATCTTCTGTTTCTAATCACCTACTTTCTTTTTATTCCATGCTGACCCTTTATGGATCGTCGATTTGCTGTTCTTCATATAAAGGTAAGAATTCAACAAATTATCTTGTCTAATTCAGTTCTAATTTAATGAGGATTGATTTAGCAGAAGAGTTCTTGAAGACTATATTCATCACCCAAAACTGAAAATATACCAAGAACTATTGCAGTTTAATACAAAGCAACGTAATCTAATCATCCTTTTCTCTTTTTATTCCATGTCTATTTTTTGGGTGCCTACTTGGTGATTTTCTTATAAAGGTAAGCACTAAAAACCAATTTGAGCACTTCAGTTTTGTTTAATGAGGATTGATTTAGCAGAAGAGTTCTTGAAGACTATATTCATCACCCAAAACTGAAATACCCAACAAATATATAGAAGTCTTAAGTGATCTTGAGTAATTACTAATTAATTTATCTAATTCTTTACAGACGTGAGATGGCAACCTCTTCGCACCTCAATTGGTTGATCATTCGCAACAACAACGCCTTCTTGTTGAAGAAGCGCGATGTTGCCAAGCCCTTCAGCACAGTAAGTAAATATTATGATATGATACATGAAACCACGTTTATAGAACCTACCAAGTTTTGATGAAAAAGTAAAGAGAAAATGAAAGAAATTGATCCAGTCTATAAACGTGGTACTAAACCTTCTACAATGATGTTTCCAACTTACAACTTTCACAATGATATTTGAATACAACTTGATAGTAACATTAGTCTGACAAAAGTTGAGAACATACATTCTTTCTCTGAGATAATAAAACAATCCAACTGACCTATGGCATTAACTTTTTCAGGAGCCAAACAACTTGGCCAGCGTGAGCTCGTACCGCTACAGCGGAATCGTGCACAAGAAGACCGTGGGAGTCGTGCCCGCCGCCGACAAGAAGGGCTTCACCGCTGTGCTGAAGAAGGGCAAATATGCCCAGCGTCCCGCCAAGAACACCGTGCGTGTTGACTTCAAGGCCGGCCCCCGCCGTTCCCTGAAGAAGCTGAAGAACCTGCTCATCGGCTCCAAATACCGCAAGGACCTGACACAGGTAATTACCTTTGAAGCACCAGCAAAAACCCAATTGCTTTTTGTTATGATGATCTTTTTTTTAATGCTACACAACCAAGATCGCAGAATGATCCGTGTTGATAAACTTATCTGAGGTTCTCACTCAGCTTAAAGTCTAGTAATCCTTTGATTGGCTCTTGTTCTAATGAATTTATTTGTGTTTTCAGGCTGCCCTCCGCCGTGCTTCTGCTGTCCTGCGCTCCCAGAAGCCCGCCCCCGTCAAGGGAAAGAAGGCCGAGCTCGCTAAGGGAAAGAAGCCCGAATAAACTGTACCAGATGGGATTATGCGGAGCTGTTTTCTACTCGAGAATAAAGAAAAAATGTTAAAAACACCCTAATATTAAAGCTAATTTCTGTGTTAATATGTGGGAAATGGTTTTGTTGAGGGAAGTGAAGCATACTTTAAGGCCTGAACTGTGAATACCATAAACAGATATCAACCTTCTATAATCTCAAAAGTAGGTTGTTCACCCATTTAGCGTGTCTCAGCTGTGCTTAAGATTTTTATTTAACTTTCTTAATTCATTAAAACTAAATATTAATAAAATGATTGCTAACGAATGTATAAAAACCTGCGGTCAAAACAATATATGTTTCTTAGCTTATGGAAAGGGCAGATACAAATTTAATACTAAATAGGAAAAATATAAAAATCTGCTATTCAAATAGGTATTATTTTTTTTGATTTTTACAAAAGAAAGTTCGATTGAAGTTTTTTTAAAATTATTTTTTTAATTTAATAAGGTGAATTGAAGTGAATTTTTTTAAATGGTTTAACTGTAACTTTTTTGAACTACTAATGGTTTTTTACAATCTTAATTCGGTTGTTGTTAAATAAATACTAGACACAAAACAATGCCCTACAAGATTTTTTTTGAGCACTTAATTGTTTCACTACTTATATTTTAACCGCAGCTGTACCTTAATAAGCATTCTTTCTCCTGTTTAAATAGTTAAGCAATACGTTATCCTATATAGATACAACTTAAGACACATTCTTTAAGTGTTTAATTTTATTGAACTATAATTCCTGGGATATGGATGACGTTACACAAAAAAGAGACCATGGAATTGCATTGAAATATTACAGGTCGTAAAACAAAGAGTCAGATATTAAAAATACACACTTTAGTCAAAGACAATACAACGTTTGTTAATCTAGGGTACACATGGATTTTAAATGCGCACTGAGCTCGAGGCTGCTCCTTCAGACAGCTTCAGTAGAAGTACTCGTACTTCTGGTACGAGAACAGCATCACCTCCATCGATTTCTTGCCCTGCAGCACCCCATTCCTCTCCATATAGTTCCAAATGGAGGCCATGAAGACGCAGAAAATAATCACGCCAAACACGATGAACTTGAGCAGCAGAAAGATGGTGCGCATGCCCACGGGGGCGGTGAACTCCACCAGCAGAACGAGGAGGACGAACAGGAAGGTGGCTGCACTGTAGTACAGAATGCGATCCGTGTTAAGTTGGAGAAGGGAAGCATCGCACAGGGCCAGAGCTTCGTGAAGGGCGGCAGTTCGGGCGGCGGGTATGGTCTGGATGGAAGTGGAGCTGGAGCCATTGCACTGGATCTCCGGGTGCTGCTGCTCTTCCTCTCCTGCCTGAGCATCGCCCGCTCCCAGTTCCCTTACAACACAGCTTTCGCCATCATTCTCCGCCACCTGGCAGTTCACTTCGATCGTGGCCACTGGCTCCTCCGCTCTCCTCTCCGTCAGCTTGGATAACCTTATGTGGGCCAACACGGCCTCGTGATCCGAGAAGCTGAACTTCTCGCCGGGCACACGTTCTGGAAATGGCAGCTTGTACTCCACTATCTCCGCATTCACATGATCTCCTCCTCTCACAAAGATGTGATCAATCCGTATGCCTTGAGGATTCCGCTCCCGCGCCTGCTTGGATGTGTACGAGTTGTGTTGGCATTCGTTGGTGCGAAAGGAGTCCGAGGCGCAGCTGTCGAGCATTTTGGAGGTGTAGAGCAGCACCTTGTAGGAGATATCCTGCGGCTGGGCATTCAGATCACCCGCGAGGATCTGCAGTGCCGAATTGCCCCTGGTGGCCTCGATAAATTGAGCAGTGTCGAAGGCCTGGATGACGCGGTGCGTCTTGTACTCATCGTTGGCATTGTCATACTCCGCATGCAGGTGCGCATTGTAGAGGTGGACCATTTGGCTACCGACCAGGATGCGGCACAGGCCCACACCCTTGCCGCCGAACCAATCCGCATGCTGGATGCGATGAAAGTAGCCGTTGACGGACCACGCATGGAACAGCGTGCCCAGGATGGGGTATTTGGAGAGCACCAGCAGACCAGCGCCCATTACCCCGCTGTGAAAGTAGTGACTGTGGGGCAGGACATCCTCCGTGCCCTTCTGCAGCCGCTCGCTGTCCTGCTGGGCCCACACCTCCTGCAGGGACACAATGTCATACTTCCCGGTGGCCAGCTCCTTGCAGATGGCATCGATTCGCGGCCCGCGATCACTAGACACATACGGAATGCCCCTGCAATTTGCACATATACAGATCGGGGTCAATGGAGCACCTTCTACAATGGAGCACCCCAAAAGGAGCTCAGAGATCACCTCACCAAATATTGAGGGTCAGAATGTTCAGCTCCAACAGCAACATCGCGGTTTTTGGTTACTGGTTTCACGCTGGCATGCTTACAATCCAAAATCAGGCGCGGGCAGCGGCGATAAGATAACTTTTTAATGTTTTTATTTGTTGTTTTGAAGATATATAGCTACAGTGTGACCGTGTGTGGAAAGCCTAAGTTTGAATTATGTTTAACCCTCGATGGGCTTTGTAGCTTTAAAGCGGCCATGACGATGTTAAATATATTAATTTTTAAATTTCGAGAATATAGTTGTACTTTATTGCTATTTATTGTTATTTCACTTTAAATATTGAAAAACGTAAATGTAATTAAATTAAACCCTCATCGTCGGTAATGATGAGTTTAGTTTTTATATTTTACATAAAGATATGTATATGTTTGTTTTATTGCTTAACTTCAATTTATGACTTTCAAAAGTTACTTAAAGTTTTCAAAATAGATTGTTTCCATTTTGGCTGTATTATGTTAAAAAAATTGGCAAGTAGCTGAAGGGTTAAATTCACAAATATCGGATTCCAACAGTAATGATATTTTTTACCTTTTTATATATGGTCACTTTGTTCCCGCAACTAGTAAATTTCAGTATTTAATTTTTAATAATAACATTTAAAAGCAATAATAATACAACTTCAATGAGGGAGCACTATGACAACTGAGACTCCAAAATGATGCTACAGCTTCTGTTTTTCTGCCTGGTGCTCTTCATCAACGTTTATTGGTAAGATCCGTCTGGGTTGGGCCCCTCCATAATTGAACCATCATCGTTATGAGTTGTTAAATTTGATAATAATTTTCCATTTTAGGGTCTTGCCCACGGCCATTAGCTGGTATTTGGTGAAGAGATTCCGGGTCAAAGTACGAATCGGGCGCATCTCGCTGCCCTACTTGTCGCTGAAGAATGTGCACATCAGCAAGAGTGGATTCTCGGTGGTATGAAGGATAACCTTTAATCTCTGGGCTGCCAAGCGATAAAGCCTCTCCCAATCTCTTCCAGCAAATCGAGGAGGTGTGCTTGCGCAGCAGTTTCTTCACCACCGAGGTGACCAAGCTGCTCTCCATTTACATCCGCGATATACGGATAAATAAGGATATACACAGCAGGCAAGATGACACAGCCGAGGACTTCTACGAACTCCGGCGGAGCTCTCAAGGATCAGATAGCAAGCCCAAGGGTGTCCCAGACTTCCGGCAAACCAAGGTCCCAGCCAGCATCATCACATTTGCCCAATTCATGGCCGTGCATATAAACAACATATCAGTGGTGCTGATGAACAATGACTTCGATCCGGGCTGGTTCATTCATGCCACGGCCAAGGAACTCCATCTGGATGGGAGCATCGTCCAGAATGCCCGCGTGCTCCTGGTAAATGCGGCTCTCAGTGAAGCCCAAGCCAAGATGCTGAGGCACTGCAGCTCACGCCGCCAATCTCTCGAGAATCTGAACAAGATTCGTCCCTGCCTGGGCGAGGTTAGCTTCGATATGACCCTGGATGCGTCGCTCTTTGCCCAGGGACCCCTCTCCATGGATGTAAGTACGGCTTTTTAGCTTAGCTTATGAAAATAGCAATCAAAAACAGTTTGGTAGCCACTTTTAAAAGTTGGTCATATATATTTGGGAAGCTTACTAAGCTTACTACAAATCTTTGATCCCATTTTTAGACGCTCAGTCTGGTCATCAACAATGCCAAGTCAGTGGTCCATGGCGGTCTGTACGAATTCCTTAGTGAGGCCAAGCGAAGGACATCAACTGGTCAGCAGTCTCGACGTTCCGCGCAGGCCTCGGCTCCTTCCAAAAGGTCCTATGACAATGACAACTACGAGAAGCTGGCGCCCATTATACCAAAGAACTTTAGCTTTAGCATCAGAGCGGCAACATTCTCCGCCGTCAAAGAAAACTCACAGAACGATTTTAGCGCCAAGCTGCAGTCGTTTCAAGTAGGTAGATTCTTACATGATTAAATAATAGTTATTAGTTTATTACTTATCACCCACAGATCTCGGGAAAGTTCAACTCAAAAGTCACGGATGAAAAGACCTTGTTACCTTCAATGCTGGCCAAATTGGGTTTCCAGCACCTAGACATTGATACTAAATATGAAAAGCTACTCTTTGTAGAACAATTCACCATAGATTCGGTGGTAAGTACCGCCTTCTTTAACAGAATTTATGGTTGTAATAATAATCAATATTCTTGTTTAGCTGGAAAAAGACATCTTCAATCTGTATGTGAAACTGAAGACATTCCAAATCATCTATAACCACAGCGAGATCTATGACTTTGTCAACAACAATTTCCTGGCTCGCCAACGCGGATCGAGCGGATCTCAGCCCATGCAGCTGATACACAAGCAGAAATCTCTGCCCGATCACTTGTATCCGGACACGGCGGCAGTGGATAGCCAACTGCAAAAGAATCAGCGAAGGGAAGGCGGAGTTCTCGAATGGATTATGCAGCGGATTGTGGTTAAAGGCTGTGCGGAGCTGTTCAATGTCTCACTGCTAATGAAGCTGGAGGATGAGCACATAGCCATGAGTGTAAGCCATACGAGATTCCTCTTGGAACAAATCGAAGAGAAACGAAGTAATCTCTATGAGAACAAGTTCCTCAACTTGTTGCTGAATCAAAGGCAATGGAGCATGGAACTGATGGTGGAAACGCTGTGGTCAAACCTCAAGAACTCCATCAACGACACTAATAATCTAAAGAAAACCCACTCGCCTGGCTCCCCTTTTTTCCTGGGCGTAAGCCTGGTTAAGCTCTGCTCGTATGCAAACACCACTAAATTGGACATATCAGTGCACACTTTCCGCACGGAATACAGCATGCAGTTGGCGGAGTTTGTGGTCAAGTCAATGGAGTGCCTCAGGCAGTACCGGGGAATGGAACCAAAGAGGATGTCGGGACAGACGCAGGCCAAACCGAATACAGGACTCACTTTATCAATGCAGCCATCATCACAGTCATCATCTACCTCACTGCGGGTGTCTCTCAAAGTCAAGGATATCACGGCTTATTTTGTTAATCATCACAATGTTTACACGCTGCTCAGTTTCTCAGAGCTTAACTTGTCGCGGTCGCAAAACTTGACCACCTTAAAGCTGGAGGAGTTCCAGATGGCCATAATGCGTTCGCTGACCACTTCTTCGCTTTGTCTCACCGACTTTTCCGATGTGTTTGCCAATTGCAAAATCATCCGACTGGAGCATGAACCAATGGCGGGTACATTGGGAAAACTCTCTATCTATATACCCGGCAATACGGAGGCCACATGGAACTCCAATTTGCACATGCACCTCTTGACTTTGGTGAGGGACATGCAAGACTTGAAGACGGAGTTGGCAATTCCAGCTTCGCCGGTGAAGAAAACCACTCCCAGAAGAGGACTCGTGGTGGAACTGTCTGCCGAACGGAGCACCATCTTTGAGATTAAGTTTTCCGACCGTCACTCCATTCAGATCTTTGTGGAGAGTCTCTTCTTCAGTCAGAAGGAGCGGTGCATTATCTATGCGGAGAACGTGTTTGTCAAGATCGATGATCAGCACATTTTTACAGTCAAGGAGCTGGATCTGCAGTCGGTGCCACGACTTGAGATACTCACCCAAGAACGGCAAAACTTTCCTGGCTTTCAGTTGGCCTCCAATAAGGTGTGGGTCACCACCATTGGCTCCTTTAAAGCCATTTTCCCATATGACCACGACTTTTACAATGCCATCAATGGCGAGTGCGTTTCCCACTTCAAGTGGCTAAAACTGATTCACAATTACAAGAAGAAACCATTTACGGTGGACTCACCGCTACCCTGTGATTTGGTCATTAAGATCAAGGAGTTCCTGCTGGAAATCAGCGACGATCCTTTTGAGGTCAAGCTTCGTGATAACTATGTTCTGCTGGTGGATGAATATCTGGAGAGCTTGAAGCGCAAGGCACTGTTCGATAAGAAGATCGGTGAGCTCTGCTCGGAACGTCTGCTGGTGCCAGCTGGAACTATAGAGAGTCTGTACGCCAATCTGGTGAAGAAGAACTCGGAGATCTACATACAGCGATCGAAGAAGATTCGCGAAAGTGGGCCAGTTCGTACCCGCCTGCTGGCTTGGATCATGACGGATGTGAATATCATGGCCATGGCGGACACCTCCATACATGGCTACGATAATGTGACGCATATAATGCGCGAGATCGATCACGAGAGTCCCTGGCCGGAGGAGGGACTGGAGTTCTCCACGCTCTGGTGTCGAGGTGTCAACATCAGCTGCACTGAATGGAAATTTATGCTGAGGTGGGTGGTGTTCTTTACTCCTACTTATATTTATAATTATAATCGTGAATTATAAAACCCAAAGTGATTTAACATGCACATTCTAGTTATGCCTAAGGCTTTTTTAAATTATATGTATATATTTTATTAAATGGTATTTCCAGGGACTTTCCGCAACCCATGTTCTGTGTGAAGAGCATGCGGTTGTATGGCAATCTCTGTGGAGCCGAGCAAATGGGCTCCAAGCGAGCCAAGCGTGATGTGTTCATTGAGATGGGTGAACCCTTTGGCACCAATGTGATACAACGCAGCATGCCCTCGCTGAAGTTCTACCACGACTTTGACTGCGAACTGGAGAGCTGTAGCTATGCCTTTGGTGCCTGCTGGGAACCTGTGATGGCCCAGTGCAATCTGAGCTTTGAGAAGATCTCGGCTCCCTCGAAGGATCCCTCGCCTCCCTTGCCATTTTGGGACAAACTCCGTTTACTTCTGCATGGTCGGTTGACGCTGATAGCCAAGCGATTTACCATACTCCTCCATGCCTCATTGGATCCCTATAACACCACCGAGGAAATGGAGCTGACCTGGAACAATTGCGGAATTGTGCTGACCAATGCAAAGATTATGTTCAAAGGGGAACTGAATGTAAGCCTAGAAAACCCAGGGACCAAATATAATCATTATTATAAACAACAAAAAATCACAGCAAGCTCCTAGAAATAATACAACTGCACAAAATACTATTTATACCTTAAGGTTTAAAAAATCGATTTAATTCTTAAATTTGTATTTTAAACTTGAGGGATAATAGTTATTATTTGAGTTTTATATACGTCTCACTTATAAATAGCGATTATTCTGTGACTTCAGAAATATAACTGAAATAAAAGCATAATAGTTATTTTATGAGACTTGTATAAAACTCTAAAAATAACTTTTTTCTGTTTGAATAGTAAGAGAAGCTCAAAAAAAATATCTAATAAGTGGAACTTTCAGAATAGTTATTATTTATTTTTTGAGCCGAAATAAAAAATTTACAAATACTGCTTACTTTAGAGAACGAGTAAAGCTCGAAAAACAATCTTTTCCAAACCATATACTTCTTCAAACCACTATTAAAAGTTTTCCTTTTTCAGGTCACTGTGCGAACAGCTTCGCGGTACGACGATTGTCGTTTGCTTCATTTCCCGAATCTTAAGCTGACTGTGAAGCTGAAGTGGGTGTGCCTGGCTAATCCCAATGACCACCATGCCGTGATGCCCTGTGCTCCGGACAAGCTGCCCGAGTACTCGAGCAATCAGGTGCACGACTCCTTCCGTGCCTTCCGCTCACTAAATCTCAACATTTGGATATCCTTCGAGACGAAGCCGAAGGCGGGCGAAGATTTGGAAGTGGACATACCCAGTCTGGTGTTGTACGGCAGCACGTTGCGATGGTTTGAGAGCCTCCAGCTCATCCTGTCGGGTGTGACGAGGCCCACGCGTCGCGGACCGGTCTTCAACAATGTGAGACCACGGAAAAAGCCACTCAGTCGGCACTACAAGAAGGCCAATCTGCAGATGTGCCTGCACAAGTTCCAAGTGCTCTACTGGATGTCGCATGCCCTGCAAAAGGGATTCCAGTTGAACGGGCGACGTGTGTCCTTCAGTTCCGAACACTCGCTCACCCTGAATCCCATTGACGATGGCCTGATCCATAGACCTCGGGCGGATTGGTCCACCATCTACATGAACTGCGAACTCAACGATGCTGAGATCTGGCTGAAGAGCATCGTGACCGAGAAGATGGACAGCAGCTCGGAGAATTTGGCCAGTGCAGCGGATGCCTTCAAGATTGTGCGATTCTATTTTCTGAGCGTGGCCAAGGTCTCCTACGGACGCGAAGCGCTGATTCCCACGACGGCCACCAGCACGGAGGAGGATGTGAAGGCCCAGTCCACCACGCCCACGCATAAGTTGGTCGTGTATGATTTGAAGGGAGCCTGGACCAAGAGCAATCGGGATGTGGCCTTCGCCCTGTTCGACTCCTTCATGAAGTCCCAGAAACTGAAGAACAATCTGTCCACGGAGGCGGTGAAAAGCTATCGCAAGGAGGGTCCCGCATCGGCTGTGCTCAAGCATAAGCGAAGTGATAGCACCATTACCTTGTCCAGCACCAGCAGCGAGGTCTTGCCCAGTAAGTTTAACTCTTAACTCTACACTCTACACTCTGAAAATGCTGGAGTTCCTTATAAAATAGTAAATGTCCTTAAAAATGGTACTCCATAAAAAATAGGTTATAGCCATGAAATTACTTTGTACTTTAACTTAACAATTTATTTTTTATTTATCTATTCCTATTTCAGCATTATTTTTGAATAGTAATGTAGAAGTAAACCGTTGAATGATTTAAAAAATGTATTTAAAATTTAAAATCATTCTAAATACCTCCAATTTTTCTACTAGATAAAGTCCTCGATTGCCTTTTTAGAACAACAAAATACAAAATACAATAATAAATTGGATTTTAACGATTTATATTTATTATTTAATTTTCTTATGTAGATTTTATGTGTGCTCTTAAATTATTCATTCCTCTGACTCACTTTCAGTTTCCAACCCGAATGCATCGCTGAAGAAGGCCCCCGCGCAGATCCATGCCACAGCGATGTTGCAGCAACTCATCGCAGAGGCGGACCACAAGTTCAATGTGTACAGTGATGACCATAGCACCCAGTCCAGGGAGCTGCAGCTGCAGGGTCTGCAGGCCTGCTCCGCCCAGGATATAATCCATGAGAACTGGTCCATCAGCTTGGTCAATTCGCAGGTGCTGCTGAAAGGCTGCGAGACCTCGGGCTATGTGATCATCAGTGCGGCCAAGGCGGAGATTCTGCAGCGGGAGCATCGTCCGGTTTGGCGGGAGCGTTCCCTGATCTCGAAGACCACGTGGAAGGGATTGCTGGAGTGCATGCAGTACTATGCCACAGTTAGCGCCGGAGATAATAACTCCTTGTTGGAGAAAGAGATCATGTGGCTGACGGTGGACAATATACAGGACAAGGATGAGACGGTCATCAATAATCTGCCGGACATCTCGCATTTGGTGGGCAGTGGGCGCAGTGTGGGTGGCGTGGTCTCCGAAACTGTGGGTGCCTTCCTCAGCGACAATTCTGGCGAGGCACAGCCCGTCCAGCTGCAGCGCATTGTGTCCAAGTGTAAGTGCGAATTCTTCTATGTGAGCTATGGCGATGCCATCGATCCGAATTGCATCACGGAGGTGCCACCTCCTCCCTCCGAAGAACTGCAATCGCCGTGGGAGAAGCAAGACGATCCCGTGGATGCCTTCACCCTGATGCATCATGACCTGGATGTGTGCACCAACTCGCTGCAGTATGCCATGATCCTGGACATAGTGAACAACCTGCTGCTCTATGTGGAACCACAACGGAAGCAGGCGGCCGAGAAGCTCACGCGTATGCGTTTCCAGCTGCAATTGCACTCAACGGAGGACCAAAAGCGTCCCATCCAGCAAAAGCAAACGGTTATCCGTAGTCTGCTGATGAAGATACGCTCCCTGGAGAAGGACACGCACATGATCAGCAAGGAGCGCATTGAGGAGGGGGATTCCTTAGAGCTACGGCAGGAATACGATCATGTGCAGCAGATGATACGCGAAAGCAAGGAGGAGCTGAACACTTTCAGCGAAGATCTGGACATGATGCTGCTCTGCTACAAGGAGACCCAATTGTCGCAGCTTAGCAAGATCTTGAACGTGCGCTCCGATGAATCCGTGACCATGGTGCGCACCAATGAGATCTGCTTTAAGCGTGCCCAGTGGCGACTCACGGAGACGGATGGCCAAATCGGGATAGCCGATCTTGTCCTCAGCGCTTTTCTCTACACCAAAAAGTCCAAGAGCGATGATTCGGTGGAGCATCTGCTCGAACTGGGCAACATACGCATGGAGAACCTACTGCCGCGGGAAATCTATCGCGACGTCCTGCTGGCCACTGAAATCCAAAAGGACATGCCCGTGGACACACACAAACGTGTGCTGCGCATTTTCTGCCGCGAGAAGGCTCCAGTGGGTGGAATTTCGGTCAAAGAACACTTCGAGATCAATGTGGCACCCATCACGATTGCCATCACAAAAAAGTTCTACAGCACAATGCTGAAGTTCTGCTTCCCAGATCGCGATGCCTCCGAAACGGAGGTCAGCGATGAGCTGGACGACAATGCCTCAACCAGCTCGGCGTCCACAACGAATCTACAGGCCAAGCCTTCCACATCCTCGTCCACCAAGCGCTCGGGTAAGGGCAAAAAGGGTGCAAAGGACTCGGAGTTCTATGTGAAGATCGAAAAGGACGATGTCGAGAAGATGAAAGAGCGTGCCGAGAAGAACAAGCTCTTCATCTACATCAAGATTCCCGAGGTGCCCGTGCGCGTGAGCTACAAGGGCAACAAGGAGAAGAATCTGGAGGACATCACAGACTACTCACTAGTTATCCCCACGCTGGAGTATCACAATGTTACGTGGACCTGGCTGGATCTGCTGCTGGCCATGAAATCCGTCAGCCGGCGTGTGATATTCTCGCAGGCCATCAAGCAGAAGCTGCATATTCATCAGCGTCAACCGATTCTGTCCGCCGGAGAACGAGCCACGCCCCAGGAGGCGGAGGACAAGGCCGTGATGCTATTCGGAAATCGCTTACTGGTGAGTTACCAAAGATAAATATCTATTACACTGGCTTACAAAATTGAATTGACAAAATCATCCAGATATGTATCTTTATTTATCTTGAAAATGGAACATTAACGAAGCCAAAATTCTATTAAACTCAAAAACCCGCCAGTAAATTTAAATCTTAAATCTTGGGAAAAGGTAATTTTAAAAATTGTTAACAGCTGTAAAGCTTATGTTAAGTGCCATTTGCCGATGTGAGGGAAGATAACAGGGTTCTAACAGTTAAAAAATAACCCTTTATTTAAGACTGAAAATTCCTTATAAATTAGTTTTACCGGCGCATTGTGAAGTTTAATTGCTTGCTGGCTTCGTAGGAAACTTAAAGAACCTTCTGTAGTAATTGAGGTTGTTGAATACCAAAATCGGTTAGGCAGAATTTTAGATATAGAATAGGCATGAAACCAAACCGAACTTTCATGTCTGGAAGATTTTGTCGATTTAATTTTGTAAAACAGTGTTATAAAAGATCCCCCCAATATTCAATATTCTCTTTTTCAGAACGAAAACCGTAATCAGAAAAAGGGCGTCTTCAAGTTCTCCTCAAGCGGAAAGTAATCCGGAAATGACTTCAACTTGCGTGCTCCATATTTCAACGATATTTGTATGCTTTATATTTATTACTGTACGTTCAAAGGATGTACGAAAATATGTGCAACTTGCGGTACTGACCAGGACTTAGCGCAGCTTATCTAAAATGCCGTAATCAACCAACAAGAATGTCCGTTTAACAATACACTATACAATACAATCACACACACTCTCAAGTATTATGCTATGTAAACTCTCTAAATATAGCTAATTTATATAATGTATATGTTTGTTATTAGCAATAAAGAGGGAGAGTAGGCGTAGTTCATTTTTACACACCAGTGGTAATATTGTAAACTTTAAAACACTTAAACTAAAGCGGCATCGTCGCTGGATATCATCCATTCCTACTTGTTCTGTTGCTTCAGAGGTGGCTAATGGATAAAGAGGAGCTACAATTGGAGGTAATCCAGGGATCACAGATCACTTACCAGCACAAAGACTCGTTTGGGCAGTGCCCGTTGCACCAGTTCATCGAGCAAGACATTCTGGCTATCGTTCTTCTGCGGATCCGCCTTGGTGTTGTACTCCAGGCTCAGCACTGGCAATTCCTGCCAGCCCACTTGCAGCGGATACAGGTTGTAGACCAGTTCCTTCTCCTCGTAGGCCATGATGGAGATGTCCAGCTGGAATAGACAGTTAATAGTGGGTTTTGAAATTCTACAAATTTAATATTTGGCATATTTATGAGCATATAAGCCTTGAAAGAATAATAATACATAATACATAACACATTTTTAAAGGCTTTGCTTTATACACAAAACACTACAACATTTAGATCTCATTAAATTGTTTTACTTAAGGCAGAGTTTGTGAATCATAAGTGGTAAAAATTTTATAAAAAAAAATTATTTTTTCAAATCCATAACAGCATAAATAGTTCCTTAAAAGAGAAGATTTAAGCCAACCCACCTGTTTGTGACCAGAGCATATGAAGTTATCTGTCTTGCTGATGCTCAAGTTGGCTATCAGATGGAGCACATGCGTGGTGGGGTTCTTGAGCACCACCTTGAAGGCCATGGGCATCTTGACGAACATCTTCTCCTCGATGGTGCAGTAGATGTTCAGAGGTGGCTCTGCAATGTCCAATCCGCTGATCACAAACTTTGACTCGTTCTCCTCGTTTTTGCCATTGGCGCGTCGCCAGCGAATGCAGAATACGCCGAAAATGGGCACGGAGGAGGGATTGGCCTCCAGTGTGTAGATGCCCTTGATGAAACCGCGACAATGGCCCGTTCCCTGGACAGCTTCCAAAGCCTTGTTGTAGATGAGTCGGGTGGTTTTCAGGCCTTGCTGCTCTTGGTTACCCAAGGCCTCCTCGGCCACATTCACATCATCCGAGTGCAGGGAACTGCTCATCACACCCGCAGTCGCATTGGCCACCTGCAGGGCATTGGAAACCGCCGAGTTGCTATTGATGATGGTCATGGTGGTGGGTATCTTGTTGGCCACCAGACTCTTGCTCATGTAGGCACTCATTCCGGCCGGAGGCGTTGGCGCAAGTGGCTCCTCGCCGCTGGAGGGCTTCACGGGGGGGCGAATGAACTTACTGGCCACCGGTTTGCCCTCCAGTTTCCCACGGTGATCCAGATCCCGGGCAGTCGTCCAGTCCCGCAGCGTGGCATTCGTCCGGAGGACTATCACACTTTCCAATTGCTCACCAGCCCTGTACTTCTGCGTGTATTTCTTCCGCTTAAAGCTGTAGTTCGATTGCACTAGATTGTGATCCTGCAGGTTAAAAAAGAAAAGAGTTTTAGTTAGAAAAAAAGGGAACTCTGGTAAATTATAAAATACCATTTTTTAAAATCTACGTTTTTAGGTCCTAGAAGTGCCTTTCCCCGACAATACATACACATATAAAGAAGCTGTCCAGTATCTCCACATCATCGACGGCCACCACTTCCGTGTTGGCCCTGAGGAGGAAGTTCTCGCCCCGATACACCTGGTTGAGGGGCTTCCTGTCCAGCGTGTAGAAACGGGCGGTGAACTTGAAGTCTCCGTAGCATCGCACTGTGAGCGTATCCTCGCGAGACTTTCGCAACCTCGTCTCGTCCAGGTACTCGATCTGAACAGGCGAAATGGCAGCCAGACTCTGGGCCACACTCTTCACCACGTGATCTGGAGTGGATTCCGAGCTGCTTGGGGCAGTGCTGACCCGGGCAGAGGTAGCTCCACCACCTGCTCCACCGGAGCCGCGGTCCACATCCAGAGTGTAGCTCAATCGCTGCTGCAGCTTGATCTCGGCCTCCGCCAGGCTGAAAATGTAGAAGGTGGCCGTGTTGCTCCCGTGGGCGGACAGCTCGCCCACGTCGATTTGGATTTGGGAGTGCAACTTCTGGCGTCCCGGCGAAATGTCCGTGGTGAGGAATACTGCCAATTCAAGGGGTAACGGAGGGAAGTTAGTAAATTTGGTTTTGATATATTAACAGTCTAATATAGTATTTGAGAGCATCAGTATTTTACGTAACAATTTATATTTTAGATATATACAAATATTAAAATCAAATTTAATCATTTTTTGCGTTAAACCTTCCAATTGATAGGCATTTATTTATATACTTTCTGTGGGAAAACTTTTTTTTGATAAATGCGAACGCAATTAAAATATTTGAGAACATTTGTTGAAAATATTTTGCGTTAAAATTGATCTTTAAATCTTATCAATTTAAACTAAGAATCAAAAAATATCAAATTTAGTTGATTTGACATTTTTATATTAATTTCTGATAAAACCAATAAAAAACTGATTATACGATTTTTTTGGTTCTTGGTGAACTTCCTTCTATTCGTATATATTGACGTATAATATTTAAATAAAAAAAAAAACCAACTGGGATCTATTTAAATGTTCAAATTATCAAACTAAAAATATTAATTTAGGTACAAAATTAAATATTTGTTGTGAACAATGTTTCAACCACTTTTTTTCAGATATATGGTATGTAATATTTAAACAGCAGTAACACCTTATATTATGGTTGGGATTCCCGAAATAATTCATTTAATACTGTTCCCACTCTTAAGTCAAAGAGATGTCTGTTTTCCGAACCCTAAACAAACTGTATAGAGTGGGAACAGTTTAACTTGACTTCCTCGTAGCCACACACATATGACCAAGTTCATTGCCGTGTGTAAACAGCGGGGAACAGGTGTTTTCTGTAAGTGGTTTCTCGTTGTTGAGTAAGGTCAGTGCCGCTCCGCGCTATAAATGATTGTGATCTATGGCTTCGGGGTGCCAGTCCATCGAAGTTCACATTACAGGCCAGTTGAGAGTCGAGATGAAAGTTTTGCTGCTGCTTCCTTCAATGATTATCATTTGGATGCTTTGGACTCCGGAGGTGCCAGCACAGGAGCCCGACCTACGGAGAATTCCCCGCGTGGTGGGTGGCCATGCCAGTGAGGTTCGGAATCACCCCTATATGGTCAACATTCGGCGGCGTGGGAACTTCGAGTGCGGTGGATCTCTGGTCACGCCGCGCTGCGTCTTGACCGCCGCCCATTGCCTGAAAGATGGTCACCCATCTGATTTTGTGGTCCGCGGTGGGGTCACCTACCTAAGTGACATGCGTAATGCCCGCTATGTGAGGAAAATACTGCTACCATCTGCGTACAGTCGCTCCACTTTGGAGCATGATGTGGCTTTGCTCCAGCTCCAGCAACCGCTGCAGGCCTCCATTGCCCAGCCCATCTCCTTAGCCGTGAGATCTCCCCGTCCGGGTGCATTTGTGCGTGTTTCCGGCTGGGGCTTAACCGATGCCAGCTCCACTTCGCTGCCCAATCAGCTGCACAGCGTCCAAGTGCGAGTGATTCCGCAAAGGGAGTGCAGGGAACTCTATCGGGGTTATCGCAACATCACGGCTAGCATGTTTTGTGCCTCTGTTCCCGGCTTCAAGGATGCCTGTGCCGCCGATTCCGGTGGGCCAGTGGTCAACTCCCATGGCTTCCTGGTGGGCATTGTCTCCTGGGGCAGGGCTCATCGCTGTGCCGCCGCAGACAGTCCCGGTGTGTACTCCGATGTGAGCTACCTGTCCGATTGGATAGCCGATAATATTCACAAACACTGCTAGTAATAGTTCCAAAGCTTAGAAAGCTGTATAAAACAGTATTAGATTAGTTGACGTCAGCTGGCGTTTGGCAGCAAGAATGCCATTGAAGTGCCATTGTGACCCAGGCTATTTGCACAGCTGGTTTCTGTTGAGGTTTTGCCGAATATCCGGCCATAAAAGCCGGGGCAAGGTCACAACCAGCACAGTTCACAGCAAGATGCTTTGGCGCTGGGATTATCTGGTCTTGGGCATGCTGCTCCTGGCCGAGCTCAGCCAACTGGGTGAGGCGGTGACCACGACGAGGCGAAACAGGCGATTGAGAAACGGCAATGCCAAGAAGGTGGCCACAAGGAGGAACCTTATTGGAACTACAGCCAGGAAACTCTCCACCAAGAAGCTAAATAATCGAAGCAAGAAGGCTTCCACTTCCACATCTTCGTCCAAAATTCAATCCAAGATTGTGGGTGGTACGAGCACCACCATTTCCAGCACTCCCTACATTGTCCAGGTGCGCCGGGCCACGAATCTCTGTGGAGGTTCGCTGATTGCCGATCGATGGGTCCTGACCGCCGCCCACTGTGTGAAAGGACACAGTGCTTCCGTTTTTACGGTGCTTGCGGGAAGCACCACTTTGGATGGCTCTGATGGCGTCACTCGATCCGTTGACTCTGTCCACGTGGCGCCCAAGTTCACCACCAGCAAAATGAACATGGATGCGGCTTTGCTCAAGTTAAATGCATCCCTAACGGGCACAAATATTGGAACCATATCGATGGCCACCACTCGACCCAAGGCAGGGGCAAAAGTACGCATTGCGGGTTGGGGCGTGACCTCGGAGGGCAGCTCCAGCGCCTCCAAAACGCTGAGGGCCACCCAGATCCGGGTGTCCCGGCAGCAAAAGTGCCGAACGAACTATCGCAGCAAGGCCACCATTACCAAGTACATGTTTTGTGGCCGGGCAGCTGGGAAGGATACCTGCAGCGGAGATTCCGGAGGACCTGTGACCAGGAACAACACCCTCGTGGGCATAGTATCCTTTGGCTATGGCTGCGGCAGAGCCGGATTTCCAGGTGTCTACACAGCCGTCTCCTCAATACGCACGTGGGCCAACAACGTTATGGCCAATAACTAAGGGGTCCTAAGTCTGATCTAGATCTTAAGGTCGTTAGTTGCTACTTGCGATTAAATAAATATTTGTTAATCAAACACGAGCTTATTGTTTTGCGGGATGGAAATTAAAAATGGAAATCATCGTTTAGGAAAACCCAACAAGCTCATCATACCATGGTTAAAAAATATCTAAAGAACACAAGACCAAACATGTGAAATATATATATCTTGACGTAAGAAAAAGTAGCCTTCTATTATAGGCTTTGCAAATAAATATTTATGAACACCAGAACATTTTATACAAATACTCTAGTACTAATGCTTTAGTCTATAGTTAATTCCGCAGATAAGATAAACATCTTTGGCATGTAGGCATATTTTCATATACTCAAGATAAAATTGTTTTGTTTTGCTATGTGTTTGATTGATAAGTCTAATTATTGAAAAATATGTCCGATTTGTATTTTTGGCCAGGTAATTTTTTTGTTTAAGTAATTTTTTTACTTTTTTTAATAGATCTGGAAAAAAAACTTTTTTATTATTATAGAAATTTGTATTATATATGAATTTGTTTAATTTATAGGCCAGAATTTGGTTAAAAAAATATTATAGTTTTCAGTTGTTTTTATACATTTTAGGAGTCAACTTTTTTAGTGGTTTTTGGTAAGTCAAATTGCTTACAAAAGGTAAATATGTTTCCATAATATTTGTTGAAATGTAAATTGGACAATACCATAAAGATTTACTGTTTATTAGCCAGAATTGGTAAAAAAAAATATTTAACATTATGTTTGCTTGGTTGTTAAGGGAATTTTTTTTAAAATAATAAATCGGAAGTGAAATCTTGTTTAGTGGATTTTAGTAAATCAAAGTGCTTGCTACAACAACAAAAAACAACATAATACAATCGTTTCCGCTCTTAAGCATTCAATTCCAAGTTTTACTTCCCGGCCAAGATAATTGATTAAACAATTGTGTAAACGTTTATCGCTGTTTCACGAAGTTTTACTTCATATAAAATCGGGGTTCAGCGCTATTTCACTCTAGTTGGTTAACCACAATGATTGCCCGGTGTCTGTCTTCCATGCTGCTGTTTCTTATCCCGATTCTGGGATTTCTCCTCTCAGTTTCCGCCTCCCATTCAAACAGCATGGAGATACAGCCCCGCATCATTGGTGGTCGGGTGTCCAGCATCAAGCAGGAAAAGTATCTCGTCCAGGTGACCACATCCACGGAGCTGTGCGGAGGATCGCTGGTTAAGCCCCGCTGGGTGATCACTGCGGCCCATTGCGTTTATGGCAAGAACAAGGATGATTTCAAGGTTTATGGGGGTGCCTCCAATCAGGGTGGACCCTATGCCACCATCCGTCAGGTGGATTTCATGGTTATACGTCCGGACTTCAATCGCAAGACCCTCAACATGGATGTGGCTGCACTGCGTCTCACTTCGGACATGAGTGGAGCCAATATAGAGACCATAGATTTGGCGCAACAGTCGGTTCCAGCTCGAGTTTTGGTCAAAGTTTCGGGCTGGGGCTTTCTAACAGCCGATGCCACGCAAACGGCAACGCGGGTGCACAGCGTCCTCGTTCCCATGTGGTCGCGATCCTCCTGCGTGTCCGTCTACCAGGGCATCCATCGCATCACCCGCTCCATGGTGTGTGCGGCCAAGCTGTATAAGAAGGACTCCTGTGATGGCGACTCGGGAGGTCCTCTGGTTTACCGCGGAGAGCTAGCCGGAATCGTATCCTTTGGCTATGGCTGCGCCTCCTCGCTGCCCGGCGTTTACACTAGTGTTCCCGTGATCCGTGATTGGTTCTTGCGCATGGTTAAAGAACATTCCTAAACCTAATCTTAAGACATAGCCAATAAATAGTTCAAGTTTATCAACAAATGTTAATTAACAGGGGAATGCAGGAAGAGTTAATGGGAATATATAAACTTGTTTCTAGGTTTGTATATCCATAGACCATGTTAAAACTACTTTTTGGTCTAGCCCTGCTATTGGATGGTTGCTCCAACCTTCAACTGGGTAAAATCTTTGGAGGCGAAACCACTGCTGTGAAGAAGCATTCATTTCTGGTCAATCTGCGACGTGGTGGCGCCTTCCGTTGCGGTGGCGTCCTAATCTCGCCCAGCTGTGTGCTCACAGCGGCTCATTGTTTGGAGGCACGACATCAACAGCTCTGGGATTTGACCATACATGCGCAGCAACAGTGCTTGGGTGACAGCAGCCCACCGGAGCATGTGCGTCCGGCTTGGTATGTGGGAGTGTCACCCGATTACTGCCGTCAACGAGGACTGGACTCCGATGTGGCGGTGATCCGTTTGAGTCGCCCTTTCGACATCGCTGGCAATGCGAGTCTGGTGAAGATCGACTTTAACGATCTGCCACATCAGGCCAATCTCACGGTTCTGGGATGGGGAGCCATCAACGATCAGGGTCACAACTGGAATCAGTGTCTGCAGGAGGCGTACGTTGAGCTTCTTCCGCAGAAGCAGTGCATCAAATCATTGGAATGGGGTAGTCACCAACAAAAAGTCACGAACAATATGTTTTGTGCTCTTGGGGAAAATGCCAAAGATGCCTGTAAAGGTGATTCCGGAGGACCCATTATCCACGCTGGACGCACTGCGGGCATCGTTTCCTGGGGCTACGGTTGTGGCAGTGGCTACCCAGGGGTCTACACACGCCTCAGTAGTCCAGCGATTACATACTGGTTAAAGAGCTTCATGGAGCGACATTGCTGGTGATCTCCACTGTAACTTCGAAACTTTATGAACTTTTTTTTGTTGAATTTTTAAATTATAATTCAAATAACACGTTCTTGAAATTTCAAGTCGATCCGAAAAAAATTCACTGAGATTATGCTCATAAAGAAAACAATGTAAAACTTGACTGTGTTTTTGTGCAACTGGGATTTTTAAATCCAAGACTAAAATAACATAAAAAAAAGTTGTTTTTTTCCAAAAAAAAAACAGGCCTAGTTTTTTTTTTTTTTAATTGTTTTTTTTTCTAAAAAGGGAATTTGACTTCTCTGCCATTTTATTAAAAATATATATTTTTTAACTTTTGCTATTAAAGCCAAGTTTTTAGCGGTTCTTAACTTAATCTACTACAGTTTGTAACATTTTTCTTCACTGCAAAATAAAATCGGTGAAATTACGCTTACTTAGCATTGACTATGTATCTATTATATGTACTTTTAAGAAATACATATACAGTTCAGTAGTTTTCGCTATCAAAATTCCCTAAAACAACCTATTTTTTTTGCTCTGCACTTGTTTGTCTAACCTTTAGCCCAATAATTGGGTTAATAAGGCAGTTATACTATGAAGTGATATTGCAAATAACACTTCTTCCGGAATGCTTCACAATAGGATGATCGTGTGTGGTTCAATTTCCGGATGGCAGGTGCCAGTTGCCAGCCAATAACAGCATCATTAACACTTTGCAGGGGAATAGCTTTAGAATCTGTCAGTCTGGACACGCCATGGTTGGTTCGAGGTTGCTCTGGTGGCTCTGCCAGTTGACACTCATAGTTGCCAGCTCCTCCAGCAAAACGCGCATAGTGGGTGGACAAGAAACAACGATAGCTCAGGTTCCATACCTGGTCTACCTGCGTCAGAGTGGCTATTTCATCTGCGGCGGATCCGTGATCTCGGCCAGCGTGGTGCTCAGTGCCGCACATTGCGTTTATGGATCTCAGCCAGAGGATTACACCATCCATGCCGGCGCCAGTCGTTTGGATGAGGATGCTCCTGTGGTTCGCAGCGTAACCATGTTTCACATTTCGCCCAGCTACTCTTCCACCAACTTTGACATGGACGTGGCTTTGTTGCAACTACAGGAGCCTGTTTCCTTGATTCCAGGACAAGTGGCCATCATTAGTCCTTGTCGCCATCCGCCGGAGGGTAATGCCTATGCCAGGATCAGTGGTTGGGGCGTAACCCGCGAGAACAATCGTGATCCCGCCGAGCAAGTCCGTACGACCATGGTGCGGGTTCTTTCGGATGCAGAATGCCAAATCTCGTATGCCGCAGTGGCCAAGCTTAGTGATTCCATGCTCTGTGCCGCCATTCGAGGTTTAAGGGACTCCTGCTCCGGCGATTCCGGAGGACCTTTGGTCTACCGCGGTCAAGTTTGTGGCATTGTCTCGTGGGGATTAGGCTGTGCCCGTCCAGCGTTTCCAGGTGTTTACACCAGTGTGGCTAGTGGAAGGGTTTATTCCTTCATAAAACAAACACTAAAGAGGATTCAAAACTAACACTGATGAGCATGAATGGTCAATGGCGCCTTTAAGTCCCTATCTTTACAATCTCAATAATACCGTTTGTCAAACTTCAATTTCTATTAATAAATCAAATTTAAGTAATTATATTTCATTATAGCACAAACACTTAAGTTAGGAACAAACTCTGTTAAGCTATAAATATTAGAAAACTTATGTAAATAGTTTTGAAAGCTCTAAAAAAAAATCTGTATAATCACAATAACAATGTTGAAATGTTATTACTTTATTATTATTTTTATACTGAAATATGGTTATGATCACCCAAGAAGTTCTAAAGAAAACTAATTAATTTATTAATTATATTACAATACCTATACACGTTCTAAACCTATAATCTACAACACGGTTAAAAGAAAATTATTTAATTATAGACATTGAAAACCTATACAAGTTTTTTTCATAGTATGGTATAAGCTCCCAAAGGATTCAAAAGAAAATAAATAAATTAATTAGTTATATAACTATTTGCTAATAAATATAAAATATTAAGTATAACCTCCCAATAGGTTGAAAAGAATACCCTGCCCAATCGAATTATAATGGCACAATATTCTAAGATAGATATAGATCAATAACCATTTATTCAATCAACTAATTTGTGGAATCTAAAGAACATAAAACGAACATCAACACAAACAAGGCCAGCAAAAGTATTCAAAACACCAATATAAAGCCCCATTACACAGCAGTTTTTGGTTGGGTTTCAATTTCTCATTCGAAATCAGAAATCACAATCCGCCGATAAGCCACACAAAATGGTTTATTAAAATAATTATTATTTGCGCAATGAACTAATATAAGTGTGCATGCCGTGGGTAATGATTGTTGCCTAAAAGGCATATAAATCGGAGCACAGAGCCGCGCGTTGGGAGTAGGAATTGTGATCCAAAGGTGTTTGCTCAGGTGGAACTCGTGGATTTGGTGCCGGAAAGGGTTCTACCGAAAAAGGGTTATAGACTACAAGAGGGATGGAGTGAGCTGATGGCGACGCTGTGGCTCCTGTGGCTCTTGTGGCTCCACCTAATCCCTCTTGGCTGGGCGGCCAACATCGAGGCCAACAGCCGGATTGTGGGCGGTGTGCCAGTGGACATCGGTAGTGTGCCCTATTTGGTGAACCTGCGCATCGGTGGCAACTTTATATGCGGCGGCTCATTGGTCACGCCGCAGCATGTGGTCACTGCCGCCCATTGCGTCAAGGGAGTGGGTGCCTCACGCATCCAGGTGGTGGCCGGAGTCACCCAACTCACGGAAACGGGTGTGAGAAGTGGCGTGGAAAAAGTCTACACCCCGAAAGCCTACAATACCCGCACTCTCAGCACAGACGCGGCTGTTTTGAAGCTCAAATCGCCCATCAGTGGGCCAAAAATATCCACCATTGAGCTGTGCAACGCCACCTTTAAGGCCGGTGATCTCATCAAGGTTTCTGGCTGGGGACAGATCACGGAGCGGAATAGGGCAGTTTCAATGCAGGTGCGCAGTGTGGATGTGGCTCTGATTCCACGAAAGACCTGCATGAGCCAGTACAAGCTAAGGGGAACCATCACCAGCACCATGTTCTGCGCCTCGGTGCCCGGCGTCAAGGACTCCTGCGAAGGCGACTCCGGCGGACCGGCCGTCTACCAGGGACAACTCTGTGGCATAGTCTCGTGGGGCGTGGGCTGTGCGCGGAGGAATTCACCAGGGGTCTATACGAATGTTAAGACTGTTAGGGGCTTTATCGATAAGGCCTTGGGCATGTAGGGCCAAAAATACAGAATTATAGCAGATATACAGATATAGCCAAAAGCAACTAGAATATCTATAATTTGTAATTAAAAGAAATATAGCATTATTCATAATACCTATTAAATTTGTAAGATCTACAATGTCCAAATTTTAAGTCACAAAATATTTTTGATATAAAATGTACTGTAGTTGATTAAAAAATAGCCAAAAAACAACTAGAAAAATTATAATTTGTAAGTAAAAGAACAATAGCATTATTCATAATACCTATTAGATCTTTAAGTTCTAAAATGTCCGGATTTTAAACCAAAAAATATTTTTGATACAAAGTGTAATGTAGTTGTTTGAGAAAAAGCCAAAAACAACTAGAAAATGTATAACAGTTAAGTAAAATAAATATATCAGTAAAAATTGCAGTCTTATAAAATATATAAACAAAATAAGCCCGAAAGAAGGTGCCTTGTTTATAATACCGAATAAATCTTTCAATTCTATAATGTCCTGATATAAAGGAATATTTTTCAGCATACTAAGACATCCCAAAAACATTGGCTTAAACACAACCTCATCTCAAAAATAAAAGCCCTACTTACCACTATTCCTCAGACCCACGGGCACACTGATGTGTACGCCCACATTCTGCAGATAGACATTGTACGGATTGCTGACGGTGGTCACAACCGGATAGTACTCGTTGACCAGCATTCTCGTGGCCACCACTGCCGCCTCCTCATTCGAACCACCGTTCTCAGGTCCATGGCCAAGGTGCGTTTGCGTGTCCAGATGAAAGCTGGAATGGAAAAGCGTGTGGTCAGTGGAGCATTAAATGCACTGCTTGCATGCAACTGTCCGGAAATAAATCCCTGTTTCCGGTACGAATCGCTTTGACCTACGTGGGTGCAATGTAGCAAATGGGGTTGATCGTCACGTTGTCGTCGAGATCGCGACTGCGCGTGTGGTGGCGGAACAGCTGGCGTGAGTAGTTGGAGCTGCAGGTGAGTAGGGCGGCCACCTGGTCAGTGCCCATGTGGGCTTCCAAACGGACAATGCGCAGCTGGGTGTTCTCGTGGAACTGCTGCGCTTCGGTGCTGCAAAACAGCTGGTAGTAGGTGTCCGGCTCCAATCTCATGTTTTTCTCAAAGTTCTTAGGCTGCTGCTGTTCATCCTCCTTTTGGCCACGCAATTGCGTGAGGCTGGGAAAGCAGAAATACTTGAGGGCCTCCAGTTTGTAGCTGTTTTGCGGATTTGCCGCATCGGCAAGAATGACATGAAAGTTGCGCACCCTCAGTGGAACATCTGTGAGTACTCTAAAAAGAGAGATTAAAAGGTATAAAAATTTGCTTTATAAAAGAAGTGTAAAGCACAAACCTCACTATAAGTTGCAACTGCAGTAAGTCATCGTTGTTCAGCTGAACTCGCTCGAATGTGGCACACATTTCCACCACATCACTGACCTTATCCAAATCAATTTGAATGGGCGACTTCACGCTGGTGAGCGCATTGTTCCACATTGCTTGCGCCTCGGGCGTTAACTGAGTTTTTGTCATGGGCGACACACCCTGGAACACCTGCCACAGGTTCTCCAGCAGCAGTAGCCGCTCTGACTGCTCGCCATGATGACGCAGGGATAGAGCTTCCACGCTGCAGGCAATGTAGTCAGCCACTGAACCCGAGAGCAACGCACAACGCAGAGTCTTGAGCAGGACATCAGTGAATATCGTTGACCATTTCTCCTGGCGATAATCAGGCAGCATTAGCGAATATAAACTTGAATAAAAAACAAAGATAAAATTAGTAACGTTTTAATTCCAGATACAAGTGATTAACCTAAACCAAAGTAAAAATAACTCACGTTAAGGCCTTGGCATGATCTCCACTCTTCAGGTACTCCTCGGCCATGTCGATGGCTAGTTTCTTGCGAAACCTGAGGCACTTGTAGATTTTGAACTGAGCCATGGCCTGGCTGAGCAGGGCTATGATTCCCGCCGAGTGGTTAAAGCCTCGCTCCTGGTCACAAAGCTGCAAATTGGCCTGCTGCTCGGCCACCAGATCGCCCGTTTTGACCGCCCGTATGCCGAAGAATTCCGTATACAGAGACAGGGGATTCTGATTTGTGACGGGAGTTCCCTCGGCAGAGGATTGCATGGCAGCATAGGCCTCCTGCGCGGAATCACGCCGCTTCATCACATACTCCGCCGCCTTGTGGTAATAGATCCCGGGATGTTGCGTCTGCAGGGCTGGAAGTCCGTTCTTGATGGCCTCGCAAAACAGCTCAGCAAAAACAGAGTGTCTACAAGAAAATATTATAGTGTTAACTATTATATTCTTTTTATAGTTTAGCTTGTAAACATTACTGCGTGCTTAGCCAGGCATGATGCTCAAAGGCCAGATCCTTGAAACCCACTCGCGACTTGTACTTTTCCACATGGATGATGAACTGGTTGATGGCATCCCTTGGAGTCTTTAGCTTAAACATAAGCCGACAGATTTTGTAGTTCAAGAACCCGGCCAGTGTTTTAATCTCCAGACAATTCCCATCATTGATGCGAATCTCATCTAAATTGGCATAGGCCTGAAAATAGTGTCTGTGGAAGAGTAAAGGGTAAGTAAATGCATTTTGGAAAACAAAATAAAGACCTACTTCTGACCCGTGCTAAAGTCCTGACGCATCTCCGCCACAAATCCCAGCTTGAACTGATGACGAATCTTGAGTGAGGTGTGCGCCGCCGTCAACTGATCCCGATGATTGCGTATCCTCTTGGACATGAGGGCATAGTAGGACTGGGCCATGTCCAGAAAGGCGGACTCCAGTCGCAGAGCGTAGCCCGTGAGGTGTTCCGTGTGGGGTAGGATGAACAGCATCTTGCTGGTTATTCCGCAGGCATTGGTCAAACTGGCAGCTCGCTCTGCGGCCAGGAGATCTTCTCCAGGAGGCAATGGAGCTGCCTTTTGTAAAAGTACCAGGCAAAGCCGGGTATTCCGCTCTTGCAGGGCATTTTTTAGGGCCTGCACAATGGATGCACACTGCACCTGCTTCTCCGTCCACTGGAGGTCATTCCACTCCATGTCCTGGAACAGCACCACCACCGAGGGCAGGACATGCAGGTGCTTCAACATCCAGTTGCGCTTGAGTATGCCCTTGGGGTGATACCATTCGTAGGAGGCCCGCTTGGGCTTGGCTACCGGGAATTCGTAGTTGGGGGGCAGTAGCTTGTACTGCACGGCAGCCCTGTCAGCGGCCTTGCGCTGCAGACTCCCACTGAACGCCTCCCAAACGGCCTTGTGCACCGCAACCCGTGAAGTGTCCAACCCACAGAAGCCAACCAGCGGCTGTGGGGTCACGAGCAGCTCCGAAGGCAGGGCGGTTGAGTCCATCGTTCCGGCCGCTCCTGCTCCTGATTTGGATGAGATCACTGCGTCACCAACGGCAACTCCTCTCCTGCACTGCAATTGATGATCTTCTCCAGCTACGTTGTTCTCGGGTCGGTCTCAGTGTGACCGTGCGCGGGTCATTGGATTAAACCATAAGTGTGACCGCGCGTTACTAACGTAGCTAGAATGTTAAATAAACAGGATGGATAAAAAAACTAGGGAAAAACCTATGAAACTAGTTTAAAACAATTAAGGAACAAAAAATGCTCGCAGCAAAGCAAGGAATGTCAAGTTTAATTTAAAAAATGTAAATAATGTGTCTCTAACATGACATTCTTAAATATATCACATAGATACAAAAATTTACAATAATCGTAAAAAGCTAATTACAGAAATATTAAGAAAAAAATATTAAAGCAAGTTAAACAAAAAACATATCACTAATCTGTTTCTAATGAGCCATGATTTTATAAGCCCTAATTCCAATAAATATTTTGTAATAGGTGTTTACGATCATGGAATAATTATCTACCTGGTTAATCAGTTTTTTCATTTAGTCTTGGTACAAAATGATTATTTCAAATTAATTTAACTGCTACAAATTTAATTGTAGTAAATGGGAATTATTTAGCTGTCAAAAATGAAATAAATGGGTAAATAATTTGTATAAGTTCATTTTTTGTCTGATAGAGGATGATTAGTTTTAATTAACAAATAACATCCACATATTTTTCTGGTTTAAAAATTTGTGTGTTTTACTAAAAATAAAATGAAAGATAAATATTTTGAATTAAATATATATCCAGGAAAATAGCTAAATTTAAAGTGACTTGCAGCCACTGGCAGCCATCGATTAAACAATCGAGTAGGATAAATCAATCGATAAAAATAAACGAGGGCTACAAAAGCAGTATACGTGTCGTGTCGTCGCTTTCTCATTCGTTTTGTTATTTTTGGGCTGAAAGGTACGAGTGTTTTGCTGGGCAAATATTAAACCACAGCCCGTGCCAATTAAGCTGCTGTGTCCGATACAATTGGCATTTCCAATTAACAATAAATTTCTTTGTACATTTTCAGTGCGTCGTTGTGCTTTACATAAAACACAAAAAATATGGCTCCACCACAGAGAATGCGCGTCGCCAACGAGAAGGCCAGCAAATATGTGACAATGCGTGGCAATGTACCCAAATCCTCGGTAAGTTTTCGGTTAAATATGATAGAAGTATTAACAAGAAGGGAAAGTGGAGATAAGGGTGAAACTAATACCCGAATATGCCGATAATCAATTGCGAAAAGTGCCACGCCGTCATTGATTTTATTATTGCTGTGTGAGGAAGCTGTTATGTGTGAGTGTGTGTGTGTTATCGGCACTTCTGGATGTTGATTACACGTTTCCACTAATTCCTATCTCTAAATGCAATATACCCACCAAATCAAGTCACAAGTCAACACTAATCTCTTTTATTCTTACTTTTTATAGAAAACGAAAGAGGGCCAATATCCCGTGGGACCCTGGCTCCTGGCGCTTTTCATCTTTGTGGTCTGCGGCTCTGCCATTTTCCAGATCATTCAGTCGATACGTGCCGCGTAAGGAAAAGCTACTCCCGTATATAACAACACCCACAAAAGAGCAGCCGCGCATCTGGAGGAAGATAATAGACCTTTTCGGAACCACCTCCACTTGCTACTTCTATAACCTTTCCTAGCTGAATAGAGATCCCGGCAACATGTGCAACCAGGGGAAGACCCCCTCTCCAGTTCGATTTGTGTCTGCAATATCTATACTTCTATAAAACACATACAAAATTTAAGTCCATTTAACGCATTTTGCATTAATTAGTTTAACTGTAAGCTCTGCAATGTGCATTCCTGCAATTCTCTCCTAAAACACTCAAGCAACAAAATAACTGAATGATCATATGAGATCATTTTATAGGCGATAAATGCATTTTTAAGATGCTTCTCGATATGCAGTTTTAAATAGTGCAAAATGTTAAAGCGTTGTTTTCTAATGCAAAGACGAGTAGAGAAGAAACTATGAGTACATAACAATGAGGAATATATGATAATTTTTTTACCTAATCAAATTTGGTTTTATTCGTATATGGGAAAATTTTAATTTTACTGATGCAGGTTAAATATATATCAAAAAAGATACAATTAAGTGGATGCTCCAAAATGTTAACAAAAATGATTTAAGCATTAATGTAGATTAATAGAGAGCATAACCGTCCAACAGTTTACCATTTAAAAATCGGGTATCAAATGGTGAAGTTGTGAGGCCACAATAAAAAGTCGAGGTTTCTTTTAAGAAGATCTAAGGAAGGAAATTAATTTACCAAAGAAGTATCTACGAAAAAGAGGAATATTGGGATAAATTTTAAATATTTTTCAAAATAACAAACTCCCGTTATTTTATACAATACTGGTTTTCTCACGCACGAAAATCGCCCATCACTATTTTCTTTTCCATCTCTGGATTGACCACTGAAACAGCTGATTGACGCCAACAAACAACGCGAAATTCTCATTAAAATGCATTTAAATTTATAAATTAAATAGACTAATCAAAAATAAGTTCATGCGCCGCTTGTTTACATCGTTCAACGCCCAAATAATGTCGAAAAACAAAGGAAAATCAAAGGCCACTGCTGAAAGTGCCAAAACCGATGCAAAATCCACGCCGGCTAAAGAAATCAGTCCGATTTCCGTGGACAAAAGCGGGAATATATGCATTCAAATCCTGGCAAAGCCGGGAGCAAAGCAGAATGGAATCACTGGGATTGGGATGGAGGGCGTGGGCGTCCAAATAGCAGCTCCTCCAAGCGAGGGAGAAGCCAACGCGGAACTGGTAAAGTTCCTCTCCAAAGTTCTTGGTCTCCGAAAGAGCGATGTATCTCTGGACAAGGGATCTCGATCCCGCAACAAGATAATACTGATCAGCAAGGGAGTGTCCACAGTGGAAGCCATTGAGCAGCTGCTTCGAAAAGAATCCGAATCATGAAGGTCACAATTCTCCCAATAAATACCCATTCACAATTTGATTTAACTCGACTGTTTTTTTTTTACTAAGTATAAGCGGAAATAAATTATTATATCTTGTATATAATCATGATAATAATTGTAAAGCCATATTCATGGACCACCAGTAAGTCGGTGGTAAAATTTTTAATATAGGCCGCTTTGCTAATCATCTGATTTATAAACCCCTTTATTGTTTTCCCCCAATAAATATCCACTCAGAATTTGATTTTTAAAACACATTTGCTTGTTTATTTGGTTGGTTGTTTTTTTTATGTTTATCATCGATCTGGTCATCAAACCTTAATTATACATTTACTCCATTCTTTATATGGCTATACCAACTAGAGCGCGTATGTAGTCTTTAGTTTTTATACATAAATTACTTGGATTCTAAATTAGAAGTTCTTAAAACGACAACTGCTTTTGAATGTTTGTTTTTGCGGGAACCTAGCCATTTAACGAGTTATTCTCTTGTTTCTTAAGGATGAGAGATAAGCGTATGTTTTGTCGCATACAACGCGGCAAAATGTTAATGGGATATACAAAATTTAACTCGGCGGTAGTAAACTAAGTACAAAAGTTCGAAACGCAAGTAAATTGTGTATGTGAATGCGAGTGATTGGATGAATTTTGGTTGGGGGTGTAGGCATTGATCGATCAATGGCTTAATCGACCTCCTCCATGTGGGAAGCGTCCTCGGTGTCCTCAACCAGCGAGGGGGCATCTCCGGCGCTCTGGGCATCCTCGGTGGTCATGGGCTCGTCCTCGTCGATGCCCAGGCCCAGCTTGATCATGCGGTAGATGCGGCTGGCATGTACTTGAGGGCTGTCCAGCGAGAATCCGGAGGAGAGCAGCGAGGTCTCGAACAGCAGGATGACCAGATCCTTGACGGCCTTGTCGTTCTTGTCGGCATCGGCCTTCTGGCGCAGGGTCTCCACAATCGGGTGATCCGGGTTGATCTCCAGCTGCTTCTTGCCGGCCATGTAGCCCATGGTGGCGGTATCGCGCAGAGCCTGGGCCTTCATGATACGCTCCATGTTGGCGGACCAGCCGAACTGCGAGGTGACAATGCAGCAGGGGGAGTCGACCAGGCGGTTGGACACCACCACCTTCTCGACCTTGTTGTCCAGAATGGACTTCATCAGCTTGCACAGGCCCTCGAACTTGGCCTTGTCCTCCTCGCGCTTCTGCTTCTCGGTCTCATCCTCGGGCAGCTCCAGACCCTCCTTGGTCACGGACACCAGCTGCTTGCCCTTGTACTCCTTCAAGTGCTGGATGACGTACTCATCGATGGGCTCGGTCATGTAGACCACCTCAAAGCCGCGCACCTTGACGCGCTCCACGAAGGCAGAGTTGCTGACCTGGTCCTTGGACTCGCCGGTGATGAAGTAGATGTGCTTCTGGTTATTCTTCATGCGCGACACGTAGTCCGACAGGGAGCAGAAGTCATCCCCAGAGGCGGAGGTGTGGAAGCGCAGGAAGTCGGCCAGCTTGGCACGGTTGTTGCTGTCCTCGTGCACGCCCAACTTAAGGTTCTTGCTGAACTGGTCGTAGAACTTCTTGTAGTTCTCCTTGTCCTCGGTGAGCTCCTCGATCAGCTCCATGGTCTTCTTGACCAGGTTCTTGCGGATCACCTTCAGCACCTTGTTCTGCTGCAACATCTCACGCGAGATGTTGAGGGGCAGATCCTCGGAGTCGACCACACCCTTGATGAAGTTCAAGTACTCGGGGATGAGGTCCTCGCAGTTGTCCATGATGAAGACACGGCGCACGTAGAGCTTGATGTTGTTGCGCTTCTTCTGGTTCTCGAAGAGATCGAAGGGCGTGCGACGGGGAATGAAGAGCAGGGCACGGAACTCCAGCTGTCCCTCCACGGAGAAGTGCTTGACTGCCAGATGATCCTCCCAGTCGTTGGTCAGGGACTTGTAGAACTCGCCGTACTCCTCCTGGGAGATATCATCGGGGTTGCGTGTCCAGATGGGCTTGGTCTTGTTCAGCTCCTCATCCTCAGTGTACTTCTCCTTGATGGTCTTCTTCTTCTTGGCGTCCTTGTCCTTCTTGTCGGCATCCTCATCCTCGCCAACATCCTCGATCTTGGGCTCATCGGTGTCCATCTCCTTCTTCTCCTCATCGCCCTCCTTCTTCTCGTCATCGGCCTCATCGTCGCTGATTTCCTTCTCGCGCTCCTTCTCCACCAGCAACTTGATGGGATAGCCGATGAACTGCGAGTGCTTGTTCACGATCTCCTTGATCTTGCTCTCCTCCAGATAGTCGGTCTGGTCCTCCTTGATGTACAGCACGATCTTGGTGCCGCGGCCCAGGGGCTCGGAATCGTCGGCACGGACGGTGAAGGAACCACCGGCGGAGGACTCCCACACATACTGCTCATCATCATTGTTCTTGGAGGTGACAGTCACCTTATCGGCCACCAGGTAGGCGGAGTAGAAACCCACACCGAACTGACCAATCATGGAAATATCGGCACCAGCCTGCAGAGCCTCCATGAAGGCCTTGGTTCCCGACTTGGCGATGGTGCCCAAGTTGTTGACCAAATCCGACTTGGTCATGCCAATACCGGTATCGATGATGGTCAGTGTGCCGGCTGTCTTGTTCGGGATCAGCTTGATGTACAGCTCCTTGCCGGAGTCCAGCTTGCTGGGATCGGTCAAAGACTCATAGCGGATCTTGTCCAGAGCATCCGATGCGTTCGAGATCAACTCGCGCAGGAAGATCTCCTTGTTCGAGTAGAATGTGTTGATGATCAGCGACATCAGCTGAGCGATCTCAGCCTGGAAGGCGAAGGTCTCTGTTTCTTCCGGCATCTGGAAGGGATTTGGAATAGGGGTGTATTAGTTATTTTTGTTTTCGTTGGTTGGTGGAAGTTAATGGAAATGGAAATGCAGCTGCATTTCCAGCAGCTGCTTTTTGGTTGCTCTCTTTTGCCCTCTTGTTCTTGCTCCTTTTGCAATACCACATGGCTCATTTAACATGCGCATACACAAACACATAGGGGGTCAAAATAATAGTAATTTAAAACTAAACTAATTTTAACTAAACTAAACTCTTTTACTGTGTGACTTTACAAATTATTTACATTATAATTTGTTTTCAATGAGTAACGTGAACGTTCACTAGGTTGTTGGTTTCTGGAATTTTCGCTGCTATTGTTTCTACCCCGGTTGTACATATACATATACACGTGTATGCTGTGGATGTGTTAGCATTGCACATTGAAAATTCGTACATAACCACAAGTTTGCATCTAAAAAGTCTAGAAAACTGATAAAAACTAATCTCCCTGGCAACAGTTATTAAAACAAAACAAATTGAATTATTAATTAAGAATGTCAATGACTGACGCCACAATTTTATTTCAACGTATTGCTCATTCGCGTGGATGTGTGTGTATTGTTTAAAAATATGAGTAAAATGCAAATGCAAAAGAAAGCACGTGTAGGGGTTAATTAAGGAAAGTATTTTATAATTAATCAGCCTATTTTAAATACTGTTTAATTCATTATGTGGGAAAAAACAATGTACGTTCTAGAACATTCGCTGGCAAAAAAAAAAAAAAACCGGCGTTTTTCATTAACTGTCTGTACGGGGAATCACCTTTAAACGAGCGGTAAAAATCAATTAAACAAAGCCTTATGTATTTAATTAATAATGCAAACATCTTGCATCACTTGGTTTCTAGAACTATAAAATCGATTTTTTGCATTTGGGTCAAGAACATTCGAGATGCACAAATTCACCTCTTTGCCATTTTACAATGATACAATATATTATTAACTTATTTTTCGGGTTTACTCACCTTGTTTGTATGTTATTCGTTCTATTCACAGAATAAAGGTAAAATAAATTTTCACTTTGCTTTGTGCAGAATAAGAAATTCACAAAACTTTTTCAGACGCTGTCGTGTAGACACACACCGCACGAAATTTTTTCAAGACTCGAACCGGCACACGACGCGCCGCTGCTTTTATAGAGAAATCCGCCCCAGCACCGAAAATTCTAGACGCTTCTAGAGATTTCCAGACGCCAGGGATACAATTTCCGGTTGGTAAAATACCCGCGCTTGTGCGTTCAGTGTTGTAAGCCTTACGAAAAGTGCGCAACCTGTGCGGTCGAATTTAAAAATTATACTGACTGGTTGTTTGCTTGAGACTCGTCTGGAAAGAAGGAATGTTCAAGCACAGTCTACTTAGATTGGTTATTATTGATATTATTTTAATTACCACGCCCATAATAGTATTTCTAGGCTGTTATGTTTGAAGCCAAAATGGGTAATTGAAAACAATATGATTTAACTGATTCTCGTAAACAATGCTTGTATATATTTGATAATATATTATATAAATTATATATATATATATATATATACAATGCTTGTATATATTTGATAATATATTATATAAATTATTTATTTAAAGATATAAGCTTTAGCCCATGTATCGGTATCCAACGCAAATGCAATATATATTAGAATTAATTGACAATAAAGATTAAATAATATAAAATAAATAAAGATTAAAACCATAAAAGCCTACTAGGTTATGTTTTTTTAAACAAAATGAATAAAAAAATAAAATTTTTTTCAAAACGACTAAAACAGCTTTTGCTTGTGGCAAATGTAAAAAACAATAGGCATATTATTTTTAAGATTTTTTTATCTCTTAAATATTAAAATCGATTGATAATTGTATTTAAGTTTATCTAAAAATCCCGCCAAATCGGTAAGTCCTATCGATAACAACAGCTGACTTCAACTTTGCCACCACTGACAATAATATAATATATTTGTGGATTTGTTTATGTTTAAACTATGGGCGGCACTAAATGCTGTTTTCGCGATTGTCCAATAAGTTCAAGCCGCAATCCCAGCATGCACTTCTTTAAGTTCCCGGCCAAAGACCCAAAAAGATTAAAAGAGTGGGTGAGATATTGTGGAAACAAAGATGTTGCAAATGCATCAGTGGTCAAATTGGCAGGGAAAACTGTGTGTGCCCGGCATTTCCGTGCCGAATCCTTCATGAACTACAAAATGGATAGACTTATTCCCATGCAGACGCCCACTTTGCTCCGGATCAACCGGGATCTGGCCCTGGACTTTGAGAATCTCGACCAGAACGGAGAGGCGCTCCTGGTCAAGCTGACGCCTCCAACGCAGCTCCATCTTATACCACCCAAGGATTTCGAATGTCCCCTGGGATTCGTGGATGGTGATGGGGATAACCAGAATGTGGAGGTCATTAGGAAAAGTACTAGGACTAGCAAAGACGTGGATCAGAGGATTGAGCAAGAAATGAAGGAGATGATTGACGAGGTAATCAAGGATGCACCAGAAAAACAGACTGCCATCGAGAAGATTACAAATAAGGAAAAGGAAGAGCCACCAGTGGTGTTCGACTTTCCTGGAATAGAAATTATGGAGGAGACAGAGGCGGAGGAGGAGCAGGAGCAGGAATTAATCGCAACCACTAGTACTTCTGTTCTTCCCCAAAACATTCTGGATATTATCAATCAACTGCAGCCCTCATTGGGCATCAAATTAATTAAAAGGCCAGAGGAGATTCAAAACATTAGTGCGATAAACATGCCATTAAATGAAAAGCAGTCAACAAAAGCGCAGACTGAAGATTTAACCGAAAAGTACACCAAGTCCAAGGAGGAAGAGAGAAAACCCAAACCAACAAGCACATTTCGGGATGTTATCAATAAGCCAAAGGCTTCCGAACAATCCCAAAAGAAGCTTGTTCAAATAAGATATATGGAGATGATTAGAAAGAAAGATAAGATTCGTGAGATGCAGGAGAAGGAATTACTTAAAAATGAAGAGCAATCTTCCAAAGAACAGGCCAAGAAAAGAAAGCTATCTGAGGACACACATTACATGACTGAAAACCATACAGTAACAGGCAATGATTTGGAAGTTATTCCAATAATCAAGAGTAAACAGAAGGTTCTAGAGAAGTCCAGAAATTCTAACCCCTGCCAACCAAATCCTAGCCAAGAAAGGCAGTCTTCTCCAAGTTTCTTAAACCTGGAAGATACTATTGAAGTAAGCTGTGAAAGTGAGGGGGAAGTTGCCTCAGTTGAAAAACCATCCTCCTCCGAAGAAGCCCTCCGCGAAAAGCATCTTCAGGATTACAACAAACTGCAGGCCGAGTTTGAAAAGATTTCAGAGGAGAATGCCGAACTCAAACGACTGCAGGCGGAAGCGCCAAAGCCTCCTGCTCCCATTAAGTCCGCCACCAACTCATTGACCAAACCACAGCTTTATATAGCCATCAAGAAGTACCTGGGACCCACGATGGCTGCCCTGCTGCGCATGGAAATGTTTGGGGGATCCGAGGAGCGCACCTGGAAGGATGATGAGCGGGAGTTTGCCATGGAGCTGCTGCAACTGGGCGATGAGGTCTACAAGTACTGCTGCGACGAGTGGCGCTTCCGGTTGCCCTCGATACGGATTGCACGCTCCTGGCTGGAGCAAAGACAAACGGAAGATGCTGACGAGTTCCTCGATTTATAGCCGTAGACTGGAGATTGTAATTTAATTTAATATATACATTTTAAGGAATTACCTAGGGTATATAATTGTATTTTAGGTATTTTACTTTTGTTAAGAATAGCCTCAGGGCTTTCTTTAATTTTTCATTTCGATTATGACATTTTAAAATCATTTTAAAATTTAAAATTTGCTCATTATTAACAGCTTAGAAATATTGACAGATAAAAGTTTTAAGTAAAATATTTTTTGTAACTTGTTTTAAAAATATATTTTAGCTTTTATTTCAACTCCCCGGCTACTTTGCTTGCAGGTATTTAATCTAGAAATTAACAATGAAATGTACAGTTGCCGTCAAAATAATAATATTATAACAATGTAAAATGCTAAAAAAAATACTTATAGGCAAAAAACAATTTTTTATAATCTTATCAAAATGCTTACTTAGTAACGAACAAAATAAGATAAGACTAATTTGATATTGATTTAGTTTTTCAATAGAAAGTGTCAAAAATAAAATTTATTACTTATTTATGATGCCCAAATTTTGTTTATAATTTCCATTGAGTTGTATGCAAATTCAAAAGTTCGGTTGCCAGTTTAAGTGGCAAATGATGGAATCATCGGTGGCTTTGGTCACGCAGATCTCCTGGGTGGAGGCGTCGCAAAAGTAACCATCTGGACAGCTTCCCGTCACATTTGTGGGTGTGGTGGCGCCAAAGCAGAAGGCGAATGTGGAGCGCGAGGTGCAGGCGAAGGTGTAGTTTGGAGCACACTGGCCACAACTGTCCGTATCGCCACAACTGGCTGGAGTCCCGCCCCGTTGGAAGCAGATCACGGGCTGATCCGTGCACACCAGGCCATCGGTGCAGATGAAGGTCTGATTGGTGTTCGGCTCAGTGCCTCCGAAGCACAGGTTATATGCCGTCTGGTTGATGCAGGAGGCTCCGTTCGATTGGCACACATTACAGTCCGCCTGTATCCAAACGATTGGCATGGCTACCAGGAGAAACTGAAAATATTTTTGGTTATTATTATGACTTGGTTTTTGATTTTTATTTTATAGCTATTTTTTATAACTTTTTAATTAAGAAAACTAGTTTTCAGATATATATATATTTTTAAAAAACAATTTTCTTGAGTTAAATCTTTTAAATATTTTCTAAGTTATATTTTAAAATTGTTTTTTTAATGCTTTAATTGTTCGGTTGTCCAATTATCACAATTTTAATTATCATCTTTACTCTTTACGCAATATTTTTTATAGCTTTTCTTTTTTATTTAACACTTTAATTTCAACAGTAATTCTTAAAATTATATAATTGCACAGAAATAAAATATTTCTTACATTTTTTTGTGTTTTTAAAATAGTTTATTGGTTTGTGTTTTATTAAGAAACTTTGATAGATTTTTAAATAGTAAGTTGTCTTTAATATTTTTTTAATTTAGATCCAAATATCGAGTATTTTCAAACCTACCAGAACTAACACTTTGAACATCTTGCCAACTTTACGGATCTTCTGCGAATGATCAGACACCTAGAGCTTAGTCTTATTTGTACATTTTGGCAGCGGTGCCGAATTTGTTTTATATCGCATCGTAAAATCTCGGAGCCTTGGGTCTTAAGAATGGCTAGTTATCTTTTTATGGGCGCTAAACACACGCTAACTGAGGGTTGGCAACGCCTTAAGCGACTATAAAGAGATTTGACACCACTTTGGCCAGCCATCACAAGTAGGTTGCTCTTCCCGGCAAACAGACAAAATATGCTCCTCGCGAATTTAACTCAGAAGGTTAGTGAATAGGGAATAGTAGTCATTGCGGTGAAAGTGACCCAGTTCCACTGGTTATTTTCAGCTTTTGCTGATAGTCTGGATTTCGAAAAGGGTTCTTGGACAGTCCGTTTGCTCCGATTGTTCCCTGACAAGTTTACAATACGCCTGTATCAATGAAACCGCCTATGGTTTTTGCTTTGGCCAAGCAGTTGTGGATGAAAGTAGGGTGAGAAATTGCCGGGATGGATATTATTGCGTCCTGCAGGGATTCTGTGCAGCCATGGATTCAGCGGAGGTGATTAGTGTACTTAGCCCTAGATGTTTTGCCAAATTTCACACTTATTTTCCCACAGCCGGCTTGTGTTCCAGATATCTCGACGACCACAACGGATATAGTGACAGGTTGGTAAATATAACACTTTTGGGTTTGCTTTATATGGGTTTATTGCCCTGCGGTTTTGTTTATCTTGTACTTTTGACTTGAGAAGATTCGACAACTGATGCGAGTATTCTGGAAACCACAGAGTTTACTACGATGGAAACTATTACAGTGACCACTGAATCTACTCTGACCACGAATTCAGGTACTACCGAAATGACAACAGAGTCTAGTACTCTGGAAGAATCTAGTACGGAATCGAGTACAGATTCTACAACGTCGGAAATCACAACCCAGGAGACGGGTACCACAGAAACCTCAACACTGATTACAGATTAAACTATTTATAATTTGTTCACAGATTCGACTACTCAGGAAACCACAGAGTCTACAGTAATTGACACTTCTACATCCCCTGTTTCCACGGATTCTACAACTATTGCGTTTTCCACCGACTCGAGTACAGATTCTACAACTCCTTTTTTTCCCACAGAAATTTTGCCAGATTCAACTACTTCTGATTTAACCACAGATTCGAGTACAATGGAATCTTCAGATTCTACAACCCTCATTACCACTGATTCTACCACTCCTGTATTTACAACGGATTCAAATACTCAGGAAACCACAGAATCTACAGTGACTGAGACCTCAACACCATTGATTACTACTACCCCAGTAATTACTACAGCATCAAGTACAGATTCTAATACTTCTGATAGTACAACAGATTCAACTACTTCGGCTAATGCAACAGATTCCAGTACTCTACCCACAACATTTGAACCTACTAGTACAAGTACATTAAGCACCTCTACCATTTCATCGGAAGTAGATCCGAACGTCTATTGTGCAAAGTTAAGGCGCAAGGGACACTATCGAGTTGAAACAGATACAACGTGTCAAATGCAAGTATATTATTATATTCTATGCGAAATAATCTAATAAACTTAAATTTGTAGGTATGTCTTCTGCTATAAGCTTAGCCAAGATTATCTTGGTCGTCTATATTATTGTGAAGCGAACCAATACTACAATTCAGATACAGAGGCATGTCAGACCGTACGACCAAGCAATTGCTAATTTCTGATAATAAACGAATAAAAATGAAAGAAAAAGCTAAAAGTCATACTAATACAATCATACTAGATATTGGTGACCCCGATTTCCTAGTTTTCTTTGGGTATTTATTTATTTACTATTTTAAACTGGTAATTACTTATTGACATGTGATAAAATTGCTGATTTTAGCTGGACAATGGATTAAAAAAAAATATAGATTACTCACTCCGTTTCACTTTTATCTATAAGAAAAGGGATTGGTGACCCCTATTCCCTACTTTGTGAAATGCTTATGTACTTTAAGTCGGTGAAATGCTTACCAGATATTCTCTACTTGCTTATGTTTTAAAATATTTGGAATGTTGTTTAATTATCTATTAATTGATAGTTAAAAGTGTTGATTTTTAAAGAAACATATTCTTATGTTCATTCTGTTTCTCATAACAAAAAACCCCCTGAAAAGGACGTGTTTGATAAACTAAATTGAAAAATTTGCATTTTCATTTTAATGGTATACAATATTATAATAATTTTAAGTAAATTTTAATTTTTGTATTATAATTTGTATTTTCTTTTATTATTATTAATAGTATAATATATAATATTTAAAGTTACAAAATTTGTTAAGTCTATTACACGATGAGTATTATTATTTTCCCGTGCACAAATCAACCATTTATTTAAAGGTTTATAGAAATTATTCGCAACCTTCAGGTTTATTGATACTGCACAATTTAAATTCGGCATTGAAGTATTGATTGCTCTTGCAGCTTTTAATTAGCGCTCTTGTAGATCCACCAGCTATATAACAATACACGTAACTGCAAGTAAGATTCCATTTAAGTTATTTTGCTATCTGTGCTATCGAAAAAACAGTGCTTACGTGGCGCATGTGGCATCGTTTTTGTTTTCGATCATGACCGATCTGTCCACTTCTCGACAAGCCCTCTCCGCACTCCAAGGTTCCGTATTCGGGTAATTTAAATTGGGAGCTGGCACAGCAACCAGGCAATGTACCAGGAGCTATTTAATTTAAGTACTATTAACCAGAGATATTCGAGATATCCTTGCATAGTTACCAGTGATAAAATAAGACTCGTCCACATTGTCGGTTTAACCTTGCTTCACTTTGCACACTGAAACCTTGAAGAAACCGAGGGCCCTTTAAATACCGGGAGGACTTAATCTTCAGCATCGTTTATCTCCGTATTTAGTGTTTATTGCGTAGGTTTACTTATCTGTTTTGTTGGCAATAAATGTACATATGTATGTATTTTGTTGACAGGCTTTTCAGATATGCGCAAATTTCCGTGTAAATAATGAGTGTTACCAAGAACAATACTCCGTTTTTTTAATATTATTTTATTTATTTGCTTTTAAAGATGTAAGTTTGTTGATGTTAGTTTTAAATTCTATGTGCATTTTAAATACATTAATAGGACTTAGGGGTGGCGCAGTTCTTTTTAAATATATAAAAGAGAACATTATTTATTTAAACGACACTTTAACTTGTCGACAACATTTCTTGGTTTCGTTAGATATCTTACACTTTTTGGAGGAGCCACAAAATTTTAATTAGATTGTTTTAATTCCCAAACAGCATTTGATACAATAAAGTGTTACCAAAAACTACATATAATATTAAGAATCTCAATTCAAATGATGTTATATTAGTTAAAATTATTTGTTTTTTCCACCAAAAGCTCCGTATCAGCCACCTAATCAATTGAAACATGTCTATGAAAACATTAACCACCCATAAGCTTCTTATCTTCGCAATTTGTGAATTCGCTATCAAGATTACTGCTCTTTTATTGACATCATTTAATGGGAATAAGCATAACAATTGGATTCTTAGAATTAAAAAATTTAGATACAATCATCTGGTTTGGTGTGGCTGCAGACCTTTGAAGTGGAATCATAATATTCGTTTGCCCTGCAATTCTTTATCATCGTAGTGGCTGATTCTTTAGTTACATAACAATATACAAAGCTGAAAGGATGTTCGATGTTAGCTCGTTTTTGAGACTAAATCCAGTTTAATTTAATTACCTGTTGCACGTGGGATCATTTTTATTTCGCATTGAGGTGGACTGTGTAACATCTTGGCAGCTTTCTTCGCTTGTTTCAGTGGTTGTCTTCTTTACTGACGGTTCTGTTGGCTCTATTTCCCCTCCAGAACATTCGCTCGGAACTTTGGAACTGCAGGTCTGTGTAGTCGAATCAAAATATTCGTTTGCCTTGCAATTCTTTATCAACGGAGTAGCTGATCCACTGGATACATAACAATAAAGAAAGCTAAAAGAATCGTTGGTGTTATTTAGTTTCTAGAACTGGTCATTTTATTAATTTAACACACCTGCTACAAGTTGGATCGTCCTGGTTTTTAAGTGAAGTGGATTTTGTAACTTCACTGCATGCCTTTTCCACACTCCAATTTTCATCTGATTTTGGTGCTGGCAAAGCCAAAAGGCATTGCGCCAGCAACTATAATTAAGGGTATTTAAATAGTGTTTTAGGACAACATCCTTTTAATTTCTTACCAGCGAAAAAAAAAGTTGTAGCCACATGATCAATTGAATACTGCTGCCATTTGGTTACTGAAAATATGTGGGACATATGACGTTCTTATATAGCAACAGGCTGATCTTAAAAAAAGCTAACAACCAATGTAGTTGTTGATATGGTTTGTTTTTATTGATAGTAATAAACGTGAAAATTTATGTTCTTAAAAGCCTTAAAACTATGTGCAATAATCAGGCTTTTTGGTGTCACAGCCTTTTAAAGTGTCATTAAAATATTTGTTCGGTTGGCATTTTTTTATTAAAGCCGTAGCTGATCCATTTAAAACATAACAATATAGAAAGCTAAAATAGTAATCGGTGTTAGCCATATTTTGGGAAAAAAATTCGGGTGTGTGCTCACTTACGTGTTGCAGGTGGGATCGTCTTGGTTTATAAAAGAAGTGGACTCCGTAACAGTCAAGCAGGTGGCCTCGGCACTCCAGGGTTCTGCTGTGGTTGTGGTCACTGTTGTTTTTGCAGTGGTTGTGGGTACCGCCGTCGTTGTCACCTCCACACATCCGGCCGGTTTTGTGCTTGTACACACAGTCAAGCTTGTACTGAAATACTGATTTGCCGGACACAAAGCCACTTTTGTAGAATGGCTTCCATCGGAAACTGTACATCTTATAAAACTGAAAAATGTAGTCAAAGTTAATGCAAATATAAAGCCGCAGACTATTGGGTACCCTTTACACTCAGCGAACAACTTTTAAAAAAATATTCAAAAAAAAAAAAATAGTGGGTGAGATTGCGCCATCTGCCGGACTAACAGTTCTTTTCGCTCTCTTCCGCTCTCTTAAATATATTAACTCGTTTTATTAAGTCACGAAAACTTAATTTTTTCATAACTTTTAAAATAGTGATACGATTTAAAAAATATTTGATGTGTTAATAGATATTGAACGATTAAATATATACTGCCTAATAACTGGCCTCATACAAATCTCGGAGTAAAATGAAAGGGTTTTGCAATTTGTTGACGTGGCACGCTTTTAAAATAAACTTGACGAACGACTCTACTATTGATCCTGAACGGGTATTAAAAGTTACTATCACCATGAGATATTTACGTTGTGCAGGTGGGATCATCTAGGTTTTCATAAGAGGTGCTTTTAGTGGCTAGCTGGCATATTTCATCGGCATTCCATGGACCCTCCGTTGTGGTGGTAGTCGGAATCGTAGTCGTAGTGGTCGTGGTAGTCGGGACCTCAGTGGTTGTGGTGTCCTCTTCTGATTTGCAAACTGGATCGGCATTCTGGTAGCAAGTGTAGAAACCATCGGTGCAATAGGAATTCTCAGGGCATGACAGAAGATCATACGAAGGCTCTCCTGGAAATTGAAGTACTGCTGAATAATCGCCTTATAATAAGAACAATAATTAACTCACCGTCGTAGCAGATGGAAAAGGTGGTTTCACTGTGACAAGCCACTTTGCTTTCATTTTGGCACACGTTGCATGTGGCGGCCAGATATTGGACCAAAAGCTTGAGTTTATCAACAAACGGATATTAGTCGGGAATTTGTGTCCAGCTCGGAGATAGTTACCAGCGAAATAAGTGCCTTCAACAACCACATCTTTTTTGTCTTCCGTCTTTGCTCATTCTAAAATACTGAGGACGAACGAATCACCTTATATGTATCTTTGGTTATCTTTAGAGACTTGCCCAAAAAAGTGAGATATTTTTTTACGTATGTTTGCTTAGTTTTATTGCGGTGTTAGGCTTTGCGTCAATAAATAGTACAAGGCTACAAGTAATTTATAAAAACATATTCACAAATTGAAGGCGCGTTTGTTAGCTGCTAGCAGAGTACGAGTGTGGAATACAACATATATACTGTATATAGGAATACATAGATTCGAGTCGAGTTTACAAAACACCAAATAAAACTTGTCATCATAACGAAAAAGAAAGCCTTTCGCTTGGGACGTAACATTGAGGCATCGGTATATAGCTAGTTCTTTTTGTAACATATTTCTGTATAGTTTCGTGTATATAGGGGTGTATACTGGATAGTTATGAGTTCGCTTTTTTGTCGCGTAGTCTTCTGAAGTTTTTTTAAATTGCATAAATAGGTACAAACTATAGTATATCGTACATAGACTAATTGTAAAACATGTCTTAAGGCAAATCATAGCGTTTCAAGCAGCACTTTACATCTTACATCTGTAACTAGCTTAAGGCAACATCGATGTTCTCTATAATGCGTTTAAAAATAAATTCGTTAATTTCTAAAACGAAATAATACTCCGTCAGTAGCAAATGCATTATATTCGAGTTCGAGTTCAAGTTGTGTGGACGTATACTGTTCGATTGTCTCTCTAGATCTATAGATCTCTAGTGTCTAGACGCAGCCGTACTCATACCAGATGCTATTGCTCTTGTCCTCGGTTCGTTTCCTCGCCGACTTGTCATCCTGCAAGGGTGTTTGGGATCCGGAGACGCTGCCGCTGGCCTGCAGCAGTGGAGTCTGGTCGCCGCTGGTCGAGGCTCCTCCAATCGTAGTGTTTATGCGGTTGTACATGAGGAAAGTGGCCGGCCCCACGGGGGCATTGCTTTCCGAGGCACTCTTCTGGGGCGTCTGGGGTTCTGCTGGCGTGGGAGTTGCTGGGTTGCCGGAGCTGGACTGCGGCTGTGGGGCAGTGGAGCCGTCGGGTAGCTTCTGGTGCTCGTCGATTAGATAAACAGTGCGTCGGGAACCGGCTGTGCCAAGCGTCAAACTACTGCCCGTCACATCTGGCGCTTCAAGACTGCTGCAAAGCATTGCGTTTATCAGTAAATAGTTATGTTTTACTAGTTTACAGAGGTGAGGAGCGACGACAACAAATGGGTGCAGGGACACATTGTGCAGAGGGAAACGGTGGAAGAGGGATCAGTGCTGGCAAAGCAAAAATTGCTAGATTAAAAAAGAAGTTAATACAAATTATGTGAAAAATGGCCAACTTTTGGTTTTCAACAAATATTTTTATGACTTTATATAAATAAAAACTTTTAAAACAAAAAAAAACCTTTTTTTAAAAAGGAACATGAAGTCCATTTCATAAACAATTCATTAAAGTGTATTTGAAGACATATAAATGATGTATAATTACTACAATAAAAATGGAACATGATTTTATATTTTCAAAAATTTAATTAACATTTAAAGAATCACTTAGCTCTCATTGCCAGTAATTTGTGCCAAGTAATCCAATCACACAATGTAATGAAAAAGCTGAGTTGAATATATGTTTCAATATCTTTGTTAAGCGTCGTAATTTGTTAAATTAAAAAAAGGTTAAAAAAATTCCTGTTTTTCTTTTTTTTAATGATTAACAAACAATTCAAAATTGCTAGATTTATAACTAATAGCTTTATAAAAACTGCCAACAATAACAATTAAATTGCCTAACTGGCAGAGCTGAAAAGGAATGGACGACTGCCACCGAAAAACTAGAATCAATCTGTTTCAAGTGGCCAGTTTATTTTAATGGGATTGGGAATGGTTTGTTACACATTTAAAGCGCATACCCGTGCACGCTATTTCTACGTGAGTTATTCAAATCCGTACGTTTCTGAGCCTGCAGGCTACTGCGCACGACTCCGCCGCGTTGGATCGAGTTATCCAGCAAATCCCTACTCGGACAAATTGTACATAAAGTGTTTGTTTGGTGCGAGTTGTGTTGAGTTGTGTATAATACATGTAAATAGAACAAAAACCATAAACCCCAATAGCCAGTGAACCACATTGATGATGGCTTACCGCTGCAGACTCTGGCGGAGCGGGACATTCCGCTGGAGGAGATGCGTGTCCGAGGCAATGGACAGTGGCTCCTCGTTGCTGTTGTCGGACTCATTGCCGCCGGACTCGGAACCGATCACAAACTGTGAATTTGTACGGGCATCATCTACCCAGGAGCGACGGTTCTAAAAAGGATTCGGATATAACACATACATTCGGTATTCCTGGATAAACCTACCCGACTGGGCACTTTGTTCATCAGATCCGAGCTGGCCTTCTTCACTCTCCTAACCAGCATGCTGGCAAAAGGTTTTCTGGAGTTTTAAATAAGTAAAGTTAATATCCACCCAACTTTATATGCTTGCGAAAACCCACTTCTTGTGCACTGTGGTCTCTGACTTTTTGTAGTGCTCCATGATTTTCTCCTCCAGCTTCTCCTTCTGCCGCTTCAGGCTGTGCACCCGTTCGGTGTAGTTCTTCTCCTCCTCGTGGAAGTGCTTCTTGTCCTCCAGGGATATGGCCAAAAGTTCCTGATACTGCGAGAGCAGCTGCGACACGTTGTCCATCAGTGCCTTGCGCTCCGAATCCAGTTCAGCATTGTTTTGAATCAACATCTGTAGAGGGACAGTTTGATTAAATTATATCAGAAAAATAAATTGGCTTTGATAAACTCACCTCGCAACGCTGCTGAACCTTGCTGTACTCCACCTGCAGGTGACGCACTTGGTCGCTCTTGGTGTTCAGTTCGCCGGAGAGCTCGGTGTTTTGTAGCTTGAGGCTCGAGTGCTCCATGCGCACCATCTTGTACTGCTCCTGGATGTTCTTGTACTCGTTCTTGAAGCGATCACTGGTGGCGAAGAGATTGCGGAAGTCGTCGGTTAGCTTGGAGTGCTCGGTGCGCAGGATGGACAAGTCCTCGCTGCAGGTCTTCATGTTGTTGTTCTGCGAGGTCAACTCCTCGATGCGTTGCTCCAATACCGACTGTTGTTCGCGGGTGTCGCGCAACTCCTGTCGCAAATCCCGCACTGCCGCCTTCAGCTGCTCCTTGTCCTTGTTCAGCGATTCGTACTCCGCGGAGAGCTGATCGTGTAGGCACTGCAAAGTAACCTGATCCTGCAGCGCATGCTTGTGCTCCTGCTGCAGAGAATCGATATCTTTGAGTAGAGTATCCTTTTCGGCAGCGAGCTGCGAGTTGGCCAGCTGAAGGGCTACATGCTGCGTGTTTAGGGAAGTGATTTGTGAGCCCAAAGCAGCCACATCCACACTGAGTCGAGCATTCTCCGTCTGCAGTTGAGTATTGGAATCCTTGATGCGCGTCAGCTCGGCGGATTCTCTTGCCGGACTGAGTCGCAGCTTGTGCTCGAACCGAAGTTCCTGGGAAGAAGGTTGCGCTGGAGCAGGAGCGGGCACTGGAGCAGCGGCGGCCAGTTCAATGTTCTTCTCCACCGTGAAGATCTCCTGGCGGTGGCACAGCACACACATGTCCGACTGTTGCTGCTGCTCCTCCTGTTGCTGCTCCCGTGTTACGGTTAGCATAATTTCACGCACCGTTTTAAAGGTCTCCGGATTGCGCACCAGCTTCTCCACCACATGCTCTACATTAAGTTCACCAGGTTCTTCGTCCGCCAGTCCCAATTTCTCCAAGTTGTGGCGCACCTTCTTTGTGACCAAAGTACCAGTAACGAGGTCATTGCGCAGTGTGCTTATCATCTCCTGATCAATGTTGCGCTGCGAAACTAGCTCTTGATTTTGCTTCTCTAACTCAATGAGCTTCTGATGCTCTTGCTCTGATTCTTCGAGTGCCTTGCCCAGTTTTTGAAGCTCCTTGCTCTGTACATCCAGACGATTGATGCTCTCGTCCAGCTGCACAGACTTTTGCTCGCTTCCCTCCTTCAGTTTGGACACCTCTTTCAGCAGGCTGGCATTCTCGCGCTCAAATGTGGAGACCTTGGCCTCAATCTCGTAGAGCTTCTGTTTGGTCTGCTCGTATTGCTTGGATTTTTCCGAGTACTGCTCTAGTTCCTTTGTCTTGCTCTCCGCCAGTCGTTCAAGATCGTCGGCTCTTCGCTGAATGCTTTCGTTTAGAGTTTGGATGCGTTGTTTTTCCTTGTTCAAAGTTTCCACTTGTTGCTCTGCGTCGGACAGCTTCTGACGGTCAGCTTCGCGCTCCAGACTTTGACGATCATAGCTCTTCTGGCGATTATCCACAGCATCCTGCAGTTTCTTGTTTTCCTCCAAAGCATTTTTAAAGACGCTTTCGAGTTCCACATTCTGTTGAGTCAGTCGCTGAATGTTTTCTTGCATCTGCTCGGATTTTAGTGAGAGCTTTTTCTTTTCTTTCTCCAGTTCTAACATCTTGCTGGTGGATTCGTGGAAACTGCTTTCTTTTAGCTGCTCCAAGGCGGCAGTCAAGCGACGGTTCTCCAGCTCCAATTTGAGGGCACGGGTTTGGGCATTGTTCGTTAGCTGTTCGGACAGGCTGTTATCGCCCGAGTTGCAGTCGTCTTCGTTTTCGGAGAAGGACTTATCCAGATCCATCGTGGAGTTAAGATTCCTGGCCACCAGTTGCAGTTGCGCATTCTCCTCAAGCAGCTCCTCCAGCTTGGAGCGATCTACGTCTCGATCCAGAGCCATATCATTGAGTTTTTGCTTGTATTTGATAATCTCGGACTCCAGGGTAATGGCGTGCTCAGACCTTTTGCGATAGCGCTGCAGCTGCTCCTCCAACATTTCTCTGGGGAAATAAAAGAGTAAAGTTTAGTTTTAAGGTTTTTAAGGTGATATTCAAGGGGAGTACTTTGATTCTAGAAGGACGCGGTTATCCTCGCGTAGCTCTTCAACGCGGGATTTGTAAAAATCGGAGTCGCCAAGTTTCTCACGATACTTCTGAACTTCCACCTCCAGTCGATCAGCTCGTTCGGCCCGCTCCCGAAGGATGTCCACCTCGTCGCGATAGGCAGCTGCCCGCTTGGCCTCCGTGAACCATTCCTGGCTCTCCTGGCGCAGCTTGTCGAAGTGCGCCTTCTTGTCATCCAGCTCCTCGCGCAGCTCCAAGAGATTTTCGGACTTTTCCTCGCTGAAAAAAGGTGTGGTGAATTAAAATAAATTGACTAAATAAAGGAGTAAGTGAGATTTAAGAGAACTTACAGTTCCTGACGTAGCTTTCGGTTTTTGGAACGCAAATCTGCACACTCCACGGCCAGGTGATTACTCTCCGAGTTGGAAGAGGATGAGGGTGTTGAGGTGGCCGTGCCATTTGAAGGGGAACGTGGAACGCCAACTCCCTGGCCGCACTCCACCAGATTTTCGCTGGCTGCCATTTCCGTCTCCACGCAGGCCAAATCGATCCACTTGAGATACATGAGATCTCGCTCCTTGGTGAGCCGCAAAATATGTGTGTACATGCTCTGCGGCGTCAGGCGCTCCAGGGAGTCCTCCGTGAGCACTAGACTGTGGCTATCCGTAACCTGTTTGATCAGTGCCACAATGGCATGCTGCGTCTGCAGATCAAGTTCCTTGATGCGGGCAATAAACAGCTCCTTGTTGGGACATTGCACAGCTGCACCGAGTAACAGTGTGAGCAGGGTTTTCATCTGATCCAAGCCGTTTCTGCTCTCCGGATGATGGCCCAGGGTGAAGGCATCTGGCAGGACGAGAATAGTCTGTCCCAGTTCCTCTTCGAACAGGGACTTGAGATTCCTTACGATGCATTCAAAGTTCTTGGCCCTAGCGATGCTCAGGGATTTCCCATTTAAATCATTCAGCTCACTGGGATTATTCTGCGGCTCCGGATCGATCTGCAGCCAGACGCTGTGGATTATGTGCCCGTCCAGCAGAGAAGTGTATCCCGCTAGGAGCTCGGCACGTGGCAGACATGACTCCAGCTGCAAGAGAAATGACATTTCCAGTTTTAGATATGGAATTCAGCAAAGAACAAGAGCAATGGCGAATATGTATATTTGCTGGACAAGAGCACACACAAATGGAGCTCATTACAGCTCCTCCTCCTCCGTTTCTTTTTGTACCGTAAGCCGTCGTGAGCAAGTTACAATGACCTTGGTTCTTTTGCGACTGGTGCGGAAAGCCACATAACTACATACAATTTTGGGCAACTTAATAGGAGTCCAAAGGTGATGTTCATAGGTGGCAAACATTTAAATAGTGACAGAAATATAACTGGTTGAAATGAGCAATTTTCAATTAAAAACATAATATTTTTGGTGATATTACAACAATGGAATTACTAATTTTTAAAATTATTTATGTTTACTAAAATTGTCAGCTCACTGAAACCTTTTATGAAGTATTTAATTTAAATGTTAACTGTATTTATAGGGTTTATTGACCATCCAATTTTCTTTAAAAATATATTAAAAAAATATATTGCTTTTGATTATCGGAAAAGAAAAAAATTGAATGGAGTTGATAACGTTACTGTATATTTCTAAGAGGTGTAACTATTTCATTGACCTCAACTGTATGTGTGTGTAAGTATGTGGGCAGGTTGTTCTCACGACTCTGTTGTTGTTTTTGTTTTCGCTGGGAATCGAACACTCGAATTATTTATGCCAAGCACATAGACTCACTTGCGATGCAAATATCGAGCATGTTTATCCATAGTTTACGTTATAGTACCCACCCAAGAAACGAGTGCTCCATTTATGAATTCGTCGATTTCCATTGGCGTCGCGGTCGCGGTTCCAGCCATTGTTGTTGTTATTGCACGGGTGGAAAAGGAATAGGCAAATGAGGGTATGTGTGTGTGTGTGTGTGAGTGTGCCGCTGCACCTGTCACAATGGAACAGCTGCGGCTTTTCCTTATTCCAATGCGATGCTAGTGCCAGTTTTTATTTTCCCATCAAATGTCCCACAACAGCCTCCCAAAAATCATTCCAAGGACGGTGCATTTTTTAAGCCACTGGAAACAAGCATGCAGGCGGAGATCACAGTTGTAACTTCTTTAATATTTGGAATAAGATGAACGGCACTTTTCGGTTTGGGTTAATTGAATAGTTAACAATAAAACACTACAAGGCGGCACTATAAAAAATAGCAAACAACACTTTTTGGAAGACTTTGCTGGAAAAAAAGCATAATTTGTGCCGGTGATGACACTCCAACACTGTGGCCAATTTATCGATAGAAACTAGTCGGGAGAAACTAGAGATGGATGTAGCTATGATTCCATCATGTGAATAGCTAGAAAATGGCTAACTTTTTATTAGAGTTATACAGTAATAACAAATGGATTATACATTACATAATAATTGTTAAAATATATATACTTATTTGAATTATTATGATTATTTAAAAAAAAATAACCAACCGGCAATCGTCCTTATAAATTAGCCGTATCGATTGCCAATTTTTTTTTTATCGATAGCCACTATCGAACCGGACCGAGTTCGTTTTCGAATTTCAAAAATTTGAAAAGAGCAGAAAGCTTTTTAATCGATAAGAGAAGCGTTTAGCTCGCTCGTGGATCGGAGGAGGATGCTGGGCTGACGAACGGATTATTTAACGCCGCAAAATGGCAACGCTTGCAAACAAAAACCAAACGCAACGAAAGTAACAATATTAGGATTTACTGAAGTTAAAATATTTAAAGTTCAAAGTGTCTTAATTGGCGAACCAAAAAAAAAACGACGGGCCGCGCGAGTGTCCCAAGTAAATTTCGACTGTCGACCGAGGATATATATAGATCCTCTGTATAGGCAAGCAAATAGGTTAAATATCTAACATCTCAAAATGGGAAATCAGCCGGGAAAGCTGCACACGCACCCGCAAAGCAATCGTCCCAAGAAGAATGTCCACTGGAAGTCGGCAGGCAAGTAGAAACTCCGGTTTGGAATACAGTGTCCCGAAGAGTGTCCCCAAGTACGTATTCCTCCCTAAAATTTGGGTCTATAAGAGGAGGCCCGAAGAGTAGACAGGCCCACATAGCTGGCTGGCTGGTGGGAGCGCTAGAAATGCATCTATTTATAGCCACTCGCACACTCAGTGGTTGCCGTGTTCATCTGTTTAGCCCCAAAAATCTCACAACGTCAAAGTAATGTTGTCGTTCGGAAAGCGGAAGAACGAACTATGATATTATGCTGGGGTACAAAGTGAGATGGGTGTCTTGTTTTGTAGGGTTAAATGCCTCGAAATGTCGGTTATTGTACTACTAAATTTGAATATTTAAAAATTTGAAAACGGATAACGATCTATAATGCTGAGATACAAAGTGAAATGGGTGCCCTAGTTTGTAGGTCTTAAAACTTCTGAAATATCATTTATAGATTGAAAGTATGACGCCCTTTACTAAAACCTTTACCTTTCAATTATGAAATGGATTACCTCAAAAAATTCTAGCTTCAATTTCCTATTAAAATGCAATTGGTTTCGCTTTTAGACTCATAACTTGACAAATCAAAAGACAAAGTTTACATCGCTTGTATTAATATCTGTTTTAGTATTTTCTAATTCAAGAACTAAATAAGATAAAAGCAATTTTATAAATTTTTTTTGGTTGGGGCCGTTTTAAGTTTAAATGTAAAGTTCAATAAAAAAGTTCAATATATTATTTAAGGTTTCGCTTGGAGGTCCTATTAATATTATTATTATTAATGTTAAGGTTTTGTTTTCTAATCAAAACGACCTATAAATCACCATTTGGTTTTTAGCTTTGATGATTTTTGAATATTTCAGTTATTCAAATTTTACTTCTATTTTATTATTTTTACGGTTTTGTCTTCCAATCAGAGCGACCTTCACCGCCGGGCAGGCCCATCCTGACACCAGTGGCTCTGCCGGAACAGCAGCCGGATGTGGTGAACCTGCGCTGGGATCGACCGCTCCATGACGGAGGTTCCCCCATCACTGGCTATACGGTGGAGCATCGGCGCATGGGATCGCCCCACTGGGTGAGGGCCACGCCCACTCCGGTGGATCGCTGCGATGTGTGCATTAGTGGATTGGAGCCCGGATGGCGCTATCAATTCCGTTGCTTTGCCGAGAACATTGTGGGTCGTTCCGATGCCAGTGAGTTGTCTGATCCGCTGACGGTGACTCTACAAAGGAATGCCATCACTGTGCCCCGCTTCATCGATGAACTGGTGGACACGGATGCCGTGGAGGACGAACGCATAGAGTTCCGAGTTCGAATCCTGGGCGAACCACCGCCGGAGATCAATTGGTTCAAGGATGGCTACGAGATCTTCAGCAGTCGGCGCACCAAGATCGTCAACGACAACGAGGCCAGTGTCCTGGTGATCCACCAGGTGGCCCTCACGGATGAGGGAGAGATCAAGTGCACGGCCACGAATCGAGCGGGTCATGTGATCACCAAGGCAAGATTGATGGTGCAGGCTCCTCCGAAGATTCGATTGCCGCGCACCTACGAGGATGGTCTAATTGTGGAGGCGGATGAGGTGCTGCGTCTTAAGGTGGGAGTGGCTGGACAACCACCGCCGGCCATTACGTGGCTCCACGAGGGCGAGGTGATCGCCCCAGGTGGACGCTTTGAGGTGGGTTTAATCTATCCTTTCTAAAATGGTTATGCTTATTAATCTTAAATATCAGAAATACGGAAATTCTTTTAATTCATTACGCGGTTCATTAAAATCTAATTTCTAAGAAAAAATTTGGTAATAAATCTACAAAGAGCTACCAATTCTTAGTCTTGAGTCTTAATGAATAATGTTGAATTTGGGATCAAAGACACAGATAGAGTTTATGTTTGTTACCATTACTTAAAAAAAGGAAAATTGTTATGCCAATTAAATATATTTTTATTGGCATTACATTTGAAAAATCAAATAAAATATTGTTTCATTAGCATTATTTATTTGTATGCTTAAAAAAACATGTTTTTGAAACAAACATTAATACAAAGTAATCTCATCACATTTAATCGATATATCATAGCCCCTAAAAATACTGTTTTAATATAATTTTTTGAGTACTAAGTCCGAATAAAGTGATTTTTACGCAGCTAAGGATCTTCTCCATTTAACAACTTGCCAATTAATCATCTGCCACCCATTTCAGATCACCAACACTGAGAAGAACTCGCTGCTCAAGATCGACAATGTGCTGCGCGAGGATCGCGGCGAGTATATGGTGAAGGCCTGGAACCGTTTGGGCGAGGACAGCACCTCCTTCCTGGTCACGGTGACGGCCAGACCCAATCCCCCGGGGACTCCCAAGTTAAACATGTCCTTTGGCAAGTCCGCCACTCTCTCGTGGACGGCTCCATTTGACGATGGAGGCTGCAAGATAGGCAACTACATTGTGGAATACTTTCGAGTGGGATGGAATGTATGGCTGAAGGCGGCCACCACAAGAGCACTGAGTACCACGCTCCACGATCTGATCGAGGGTTCCGAGTACAAGTTCCGTGTGAAGGCCGAGAATCCTTATGGTCTGAGCGAACCCTCGGGGGAATCGGAATTGCTGTTCATTCCCGATCCCAAGAGGGGTATTACGAAACCGAAGTCGGCCACGAGGATTGCAGGTGAGGAGAAGGGTAACAAGGTTAGGGAGGCAGGATCGGTGGAGGTGCCGCCTCGTCGAAAGACGCTGTCACCACCACGTCCACATGCGGATGCCTCCACGGGCATGTCGCCCAAACAGTCGCCCAGTGCGAAAAGGAAGCCCAAGCCACAGCTCGTGGACAATGAGCAACTAACTCACGAGATGTCCTATGGCACATCGGATCAGGCTTTGAAGATGGACGTTCGCAAGAGTCCTTCGTTGAGTAGTGCGGATTTGGTCAATCCACCCAAGACCACTGGTTCCAATCCCAAGCTTAATTTAACGTTGATAACCAGCACACTAACACCGGTGGAGAGGTCTGAACCATCATCGCCCAAGTCACCGAAGTCACATACTACTTCTACTACTACTACTACTACTACACCTTTAAAACTATTCAACCCCAAGAAATCGGGAGTTGCTAAGGATAGGACACCAGTGCAGCCGCGACCACAACCCTTGCCCACTCCACCCAAGGAGAAGCCGGAGAAGATGGCTTCCCCCAAATTGAGTCCACCTAACAAGAGACATCCTGCTCCTCTTCGCAAGAGTCCAACGCCACCGGAACCCATTAAGATTACACCCGCCCTGCTAAGAAGCGCGGAGCCCGTTCAACTGGGAGTCAATCAGCATGTGAGACGTTTCTCGGGACAAACGTTGAGCCCGGCCAGAAATGTGCCCACTCTGGCGCTGGCAGTGGCTTCTGGGATTACGGCGGTTATTGGCGAAAGACTGCCCACCATCGAGATAAGTGCGCCACCAACACCGCAGGAGGAGGAGGCGGAGCCTTCCCTGCCAGAGCCAACCCCATCTCCAGAACCTGTTACGAAAACCCAATCCAACTCGAGACGCTTCTCCAGGTCAACAGACAAGCACGACGAAGTCCACACCAGCAATGAGTTTATGCTCGTTGTCTTCGACAAGAACAGCAATCTCAAGGACAAGGACAGTAAGTATCTAGTTGCAAGGATTTTGGGGACCAAGGATCAGCCACTATGCTAATCCATTACCATATAGCATGAATAGCAGTGACAGTATCATCATCAGTACATCAATTAGGTAAAAAGGTTAAAGGATTTCAGATTAACCTTAGTCAGAAACTTATACCCCTAACCAAAACTAAGCCCATTCCATATTCTAGTTGTTTTCGACAGGAACAGCATGATAACAACAAGATAAGGACTGTAACTATAAGGATTTTGAGGATTTAGAATCATCCATTAAAACTTAACCACTAACATAATCCATAACCAAAGCTAAACCTATTTCAAATTACTCGACAAGAACAGCAATCTTAAGCATAAGGACAGTATTAATGAAGTTGTGAGGATTTCAAGATTAGGGATAACACATACCACTAGCCACACACCTAATCCATTACCATATTCTTATAAATAAATGATAAAGCATTACCCTTTAACTTAATCCGTAAGCCCAAGCTAAAGCCTATTCCACACATATCTCTCCCCCAGAACAAGATTCCTTTGAGCTGGACCTGGAGGATGCCATACAGCCGCCGCCCATTTCGATTTCTGCCCCAGATCTGGCCTTCCTGGAGTTCACCAACCTGCACACCACCTTTCCGCTTCGTCGCTCCGTGAGCTCCACGGAGCTGCTGTACGAGCGGGCCATGGCCAGGTTCTATGAGGCAGTGGAGCTGGAGCAGGCTTCCAAGTCCCGCAAGACGTCGCAGGACAAGCTGGCCACTCCGGTGCCCCATCAAACGCCGGCCAATCTGCGCAAGCGTCTGGGTTCCATTTCGGAGGCAGAACGTCTGTCCTTCGAGCGGAGGAGTGAGTTGCGTCGCCAGTCGGCGGACATGGTGTCCATTTCGAGGAAATGGGACTCCCGAGAGAATGTCAATGAGTTGGGTAACTTGACAAGGACACACCACACCACTGGACAATTAACCCTGGAGGCGGGTAGGAATCTTCTGGAGCAGCGGGAAGAGCAGGAGGAACTGGAGGAGGAGCATCTGACTGAGAGCACAGCAGATGACAGCGAGGACATGGACCTGGATTTCGATGAGGATGTGGACGTTGTGGAGTATCCGCCGCAGAAACAGAAGCAGCAGCTGCAGCTGGAGCAGCAGTCCAGCAATGATCTGGGATCGGACTACACGGAGAGCACTGCCTCCTCGGAGCAGGACTCCATTGAGAAGTTCAAGATGGAGCTGCTGGCCCGCACCCGGTCGCCCAGTCCCCGCGACCTGGAGACCTATCATCCGCGTACCATGGGCGCCGGTACCTTCACCCCCTACAGAGCTCCCACTCCGGAGCAGGCTGCCGTGGTGCTCAACCGTCCAGTGCCACTGCCCAGTCCAGATTTTGTACCCAAACCGATCCTTAAGAGATCCTCCAATGAGCATGTAGAGCAGTCGGTTAGTCCTTTGCCAGCCGAACCACTAGCAATGGCAGTACCTCCTCCTCCAAGTGTAGTCGCCACCAATCCGAGTACCCTCAAAATGGACCTGGCCAAGGGCATCAAATCCTTTTTCAGTCGCGACAAGAGATCGGCCACCGAGAAGAACACCGAGGCCAATGAGGAGATATCCAATCCGCTGGAGAAGACCAATGCAGCGGCCATAGCGGCGGATTTGGAGGTGAAGCGCAAGGCCAAGGAGGAGGAGGAGCTGCGTCGCCGGGAGGAGGAACGTCTCATGCAGGAGGAGGCCCATGCGGCCGTGGATCACTACAGCGACTTGGTGAGGGAGGTGGGCAGCACCCACCGCTATCACACACCGCTCTACCTGGATCGCGATGAACTGAAAAGGGCGGCGGCCAAGGCAGCGGCGGAAACGGATGAGGAGGACATGCTCAGCCATGCAGAGGAGCTGAAGAAAAGACTAGCCACTGATGAAATGTTCCTGGCCCCACCCGTGACCAGGGAACGACGTCTCTCCATTTCAGAGCGGGAGCAACTAGTTCATGTACGTGATGCAGCCAGTGATCTGGCCTTCCATCGGGCTCCAGAAACTGGAGCAGCGGAGCGGGAGCACGAATCCCCACAGCGGCAGGATGAAGAGGAGCCTGAATACCCCACTGTCCTGGTGGTGCCACCACCCATAACCAAATCCAAGAACAAAACCGAATCTGAGACTGAGAGCGTGATGGTGGAGGCTCGTCCGGATGCCAGGGGCAGGACTCGTTTGGTCAAGGTCAAGAGGGTGATCAGGCGTCGGGTTCCCTCGAGCACTCGCTCCCGCGATGCCTCACTAACTAGACCTGCAATCTCCGTAATGGAGGACACTCCTTCTCCCCAGACATCCCTAATCCTCTCCAGCGCCGACAGGGATCTCCTGCAGAAGGCAGCCGCTCTGGCCATTCTACAATCGGAGGAGCAGGCCCACGAGAAGGTTCGCTCGGCGCTCAGCTACTGCACGGATCTGGTGCTCTTCCTGGTCGCCTGCTATGTCTACTTGTTCAAGGATGCCCGCCTGGTCCTGCCCATTCTGGGCCTCATCATCTACAGGCAGTTGGGCGAGGCAGTGAGGGGCTACGTGCCCGGCTGGCTGCGTCGCCGGATCAATGGATCAACGGAGGGCAGCTAGAACCGCATCCAATCCCCCGCCCATACTCACATGCGTTTATCGGTTAAGTTAGTTTTTATTACATACGACTTATTTATGTACGTCTTAAGGTAAAGTTGAAGGTATATATCCACCCGAGTACATTGTACCACAATCTGTATACGTAAAATCCTTGCAAGTCCTGTTCAGGTTTTCAAGACGAGTTCTGCAGCCCTTTAGTTTGAATTCCAATAATGAACAATTATATAAGGCTATATTCATGTTTTCATAATGATTATGATGATCAAATTTTCAAATATCATTAAAAATGTATTAAATATGTCCTTTACTTAACTCTTATGGAATATAAAGGCCATTTTAAGTAAATTTTTAAATTAAATTATGTTTGAAAATTTAGATCCTTGACCATTACGGAATATGTATGTAAACTTGTAATACTTTTAAGGAAAGATGCTGAGGTCTTAAAGTTTCATTCGGAAATTACGTTTCAATTATTTCGAAATCATTTGAATTTGAAGATAATTTCATATTATTATTAAAAAACGTAATAAGTGAATAATAGAAATTTAAAAAGCTTCAAATCTTTCGGATTAAAATGTTTTCAGTTTAACTCAATGGTTGACATTTTTTTTTTAATGTCGCTTTAAATTTTTTTCTATTTAATTTAATGATTAAAAGAATTTTCAATATTTATATAGGCAATTCAAAATAATTACATTTTGATAAGATATGAGTATAATCTTTAAACTATTTTATTTCTTTCTAAGAACAAATTTTTGAAAAAATGAGTTTTATGATTGAAAAAATGTTGAAAATGTAACTTAGCTTAGATTTTGAAAACCAGAACAGGAAACCAAGTAAAACAGTCCATTATCCATTAATTTATTAATCTTACTCACGTCTTATCTCCTACATTTGCTTGCCTAACATTTTCCATTTTCAAAATTATTCATCTGCAAACCCAAGTAAAGCGAAATCTATTTTGCAAGGATAATTGGCCATTGTTTCGCGAATAATGAAATCCCTTTTGTTTTGCTTTGTGTATGTATGTGGAGCTATGTAAATCCTAATGTTATGAAGTGTTCGTTTGCGGTTCTTTGTGGTCCATCCGGAATGTTGGTGATTCACTTTGAAAATAAAGCTTAGCATGTTATAAATTCGTATACTATGAGTACTTTCTTTGGCCATGTTTGCCAGCCGTCTGTTCATGTGCCAAAAACACAGACTTCCTTGGGGGATTAAAAAGAAGTGGGCAAACCCATAAACAGATCGAATCACGCTTATCAGATGACGACAATTTGTCAACAGGGATGCTGCGCAAAAATCCGGGAGTTTTGTTATCAGTGGAAAATAATAACAAGAAAGGAAGTTTACTTCGGCATGCCGAATTTTATATACCCTGGCACTTAAAACAAAAATAAAATATTCTATAAAAATCGAAATATTTTTATGGGTATATATTTAAAAACAATAAGGCTATACCGTATATCCAATTAATGTTGTGATCATTTTAGCAGCTATAATTTATCGTTGTCCGATTTTTATAAACAGTAGTTCTGAAATAGTAAACCATTAGTATATTCAAAGTACATATATAGTTGACCGATCCGGACTTATAAACTATAGTTTGCTTAGAAACGGAAAACAGGAAACGGACAAACAGAAAAGCGGACAGCCTTCTATTGAGGCTGATCAACAGTTTTTAAACTTTATAGCGCGTTTTAAACATTTCCCACAAATTGTAATACCCTCTGTAAGGGTATAATAAATACAATGGATATAAAACCGCCTGCCTCCAATTCACTTGGTAGTCCATCTCTCACTTACCAACCAGTCATGGTTCTGGGCTGGCTCTTTCTGGTCACTCTGGCCAGCGGATCCCAGGCACAAGGGTCTCCTCAGCTGGTGGCGCCAACTGGTGGTCTCCTAGCTCCACAGCCTCAACTTCCGCCGGCCACCTTGGGTCCACCGCCCACTTTGTCCCAAGATCTGGATGAAATCCAGCGGTTGGTCCAGTTCAAACCTTTGAATCAGTTACTAGTGCGCTACCTAATCAACGATGCCCAGTTCCAGTCCTTTGTGCGGATCATCAACAGCAATGCCGGATTCACGGCCCGTTGGCGTTTGCTTTCCCAGCCGGAATTGACCCTCTTCCTGCAGTGGGTGGACCAGCAGCTCGTGGCCTCCGGTGGCTCCTTTGAAATGGAGGAGCAGAAACTGAAATTGAGTCTGCTGAATCAATTCCCCTACTGGTCTGCCACCGTCTTTGGCTGGCAGGGATTCCTCAACGAAGTTCAGCTCTACTTTCCACTGTATGCCATGCGGGCGCACATCGATGCCAAAGTCCTGCAGCAGGGAATCTTTGCTCAGTTCTGGACGAGATTACAGGGATTGGGGGTCGTCTACGATCGCTGGTTGACTTCAGTGGAAACTGCCCAGGTTTTTGCTGATCTTCAGAGGGCGGGCATCGATACGGTCCAGTTGGATGTCCTCATCCGGAATCTCTTCGGCTGGAATGCTGCAAACGGAACCTCCACTATTCCGGGTGCAGTGTTGCCTCCAGTTAACACTAAACCCGTGGTGGTTGTCTAGGTTGCCAATATGCAGTGATGGTACAGTTATCCATGCTTAGGTAGAGTTTCATTATATATATATATATATATATATATATATATATATATAGGTAATGCAAAAGGGCAAACGTGTATAAATACCCAAAGAACATTTGAATAAATTTTGCGATCAAAAAAGATTTATAAAGCCTACACTTGGGAATCACACTAATCAAGTTTTAAAAGTCGAAATATAAAAAAAGGTTTTAAAGGGGTATTATTAGGATACCATAACAATTTATCAACTAGATGAATATATTTCGTACTAGGCTATAATATAGACATAGACATAGGTATGTATATCACCCAGAGAATGCTTATGTTCTTTAAATAAAATTGATCATCAAAATACAATTTATAAAGGTTGTTTAAAAAGTGTTTAAAAGATATTCTGCTTGCTTAGTAAAATTTCGAATAATTTTCCTTTATAAAGATACATTCATAGGACTTTAAAAAAATAGTTTATAAAGGGTACTCTTTGGGAACGACATTTATCGAGTATTTAATAGAAAAGGAAATGGTTTTAAATGGGTTTTTGAACTCATCAATTCCCTACCTAGATGAATACTTTCCATCACTGTCGATTTGGCTATTATATATTTCGGATCCAGACCATAGTCTTTAACAATCAATGGGGACTAACTAACTTCTACTATATACGTAAAACGTAAACCAGACACACTGTGGCATCCAGTGGTGTTTGCTCTAGAACTTGAGTTTGCCCAGCGTGTCGGACACTTTCTGAGCATTGGCCCCCTTCTTTTTGTTGTTCTTGATGGGTGCCACCGGAGCCTTCGGCTTCTTGACCACCAGATCCTTGTGCAGCGTCTTCAGGCTGGCGTCCACCTTCTCCTGCTTGGCCTTGACAGATTCCTTGATCTGTAAATTGGATTGAATTGGGGAATCACTCGCAGAAGAAGTCTCATCCTACTAACCTGTTTGAGCTTGCCCTGCACTTCCTTGGGCTTCTTGCCCTTGCCCTTGTTGCCATCGGCCACTTTGAACACATTCTTGGCCTTCTTGGACTTGTTCAGAAACGTCTTTGGCTTGCCAGCTCCGGGAGCCACCTTTTTGTTGTTCGCCTTGTTGCGACCCATCTGAAAGTAGGCAAAAAAGAGACTCTATTTAGTTGTTTGGGAGTTGTAGCTTTATTGTTTCCAAATTGTATCAAACACATTTCACTTTTGTGGCGGCCACCAGCTCCTCCTCCTCTGCACAACGCTTTCTTGAGAGTTCAACCTCTTTTGGTGTGGTCAAAAGGTGCTGAGAAAGCCTGAAGGACACCCTGTACATGTCCTTATTGGGGGCCACATTCCTCACAAAGCTGATGCCCTGAAGCAGGTTGTCATCTAGACTGGCACCCAGATTGCTTTCCACCAGTTGCCTTACTAGTTCCTTGGTGTTTTCGCCCTTGGCAAAGGAGTAAACATGAACTGTGGGATAGGTTACACTGTCAGGTAACTTTGAGAGATCCTCTGCTTTGTAGAGACCACGAAAGGCGTCCAGGAACTCCACAGCCATGGCTGGCAGATTCATTGTTATGTGTATAGCATAGGAGGTGGTGTCTGTGTTAAGCAGACGCTTTAGCAAATCCTCCCTTAGTTCCTCCAGGATAAACTGCCTGCCATCCTTGTTGAACATTTTGATCTGAGGCAAGCACTTATTTCTCTTGGCATTATGCTGCAGCCAGTTAAAGCTGACGGGATTCAGGTCATTGGCCAGGACATCACAACGCTTCCGGGCAGCAGGAACACTGAAAGGACCCACTCCCGCGAAGACATCATAGAGAACGTCCCCCGTTTGCAGCAGCTTCACAATCCTTTCGTGCTCCGTGGAGAGGCGGGGATTCCAGTAGACCTTGGAGAAGTCAAACTCGAAGGGCACTCCGTTCTCCTTGGTCTCCACCTGGTAATCCGGAACACCGCAAATCAGCTCCAGCTGGAAGTTGCGATAGGTGTTGTCTATGGTGGAGGCCTTGTTGACCACCGTGCGGCAGTTGGGCAACTTGTCGTGGAGCACCTGGCCAATGAGTTGTTTGTAGGGCAGCAGGTGATCCCGCAGGTTCAGGTGGGCAATGTGCCCGATGCGGGAGTATGAAGTGAGACCCTCCTCCTCCAAAGGCAGGACACTTTTGAGGATCTCGTTGGCACTCCAGTTTTCATAGCCCAATTCCAGTTCCGATAAGGTGAAGTTCTCTGCGGTGATTTCTTGCTTCTGCAGCGCCTCTGTGGGCAGGGATTCCCAATCCTTCACAGGAGTTGGATGCAGCAGGATCTCCCGGAAAGTGCCCACAGCTCGCACTGGATGCAGGTGCTCCATTTTGAGCAGGAACTTCTTCACCAGCGGCATTACACGTTGCACTTGGGTCTCGGGCATACGCAAAAGGGGCACTTGAATGCTCTTGCGGAACTGCTCCCTTTGGAGCAACTGCATCCCGCGCACGCAACTGGGTGGCTGCAGCTCCTTGGAGTCCATATTTCGAAAGTAGTGACGTAAACGGGTGGCTGTAATCGTTAAGCCTGGAACCTTCAATTTGTTCACCATAAACATCCAAACACGTGCGACCTAGATCTTTGGTTTATTTCGGATTCTTGACACCAGGAAGGGATGTGCTGATAAAGTTGACTTAGCCAGCTGTTTATGATGCACTCCTACAACCCTCAAATATCAAATAACCTTTGAATATACCTTTAATAAGTGTTAAATCTGGTAGTGACCACAAAGATCGGAGAAAAAAGCCAAACAAACGCAAGAACGTTTTAACAGTGTGACCAGACCGTTACAATATACTATCTGGTTGTAATAAACTAAAATATATCGAAAATTTAAAATAAAAAAAACATACTTGATTTAAATACGTTAGATTTTGTTTTTTGATCGTAACATATACAAAGAAAAGATTGAAATGCAAATAGGAATCCAAATCTCGTTTTTTGTAAAGTACTTTTTAATAAAATTGTTTTACTCTCTTCTTTATAAGAATTAAAAGCCAAAAAGAGACCGTGCACCCACTTTGTTGATGATTTTGGTCATTGGCCAGGAAATCACCACCCCTCTTGGCAGCAGGAACACTGAATGGACCCAGGTAAAATTACGTAGGTACACCCCAACACTCTTATTGATATATTTAAAATTTAAAAAGAATGAATAAATCAGGACTGAACTATAATTTGAAATTTTGATTTGAGTCATAGGATATCTAAATTCCCATTATTTAGCAATTCCCCTTTCAAATTAAGTGACAATTTCCCGTTTTATTTAAAAATAAGAAGTCAGTATTATAGATTTGGTGATTATTAATTACAGAGATTAGCTTTCAAGTATACAATATGCACTTTCGCTGGGGACTTTTACATATTGTTAGAAAAATATCTTGTATTTTGTCTTTTGTGAATGTGCGATTTTGAATCGATTTACAATTTGTGCGAATATTTAAAGGCACGTATTACTATTATTAGCGTGGCAGAAACGTACACGTAGTTAAACAGTTAAAGAGTATAGGCGAACCAAAATATTGAAACGACGGAGCAATTTAGCAGGATATTAGATATTAGATTAAGGGAAGCCTTGGCTCGTTCCATCTGCCTTCGCTGTGGAATCCAAATGACATTACTACAATTAAATAAATAAAGGCAAAAACGTTTGCTTAAAGTAAAACTACACCACGGAACCGCATTGGATTCTACACATATACGAGGCGATCCTATCGACGGAAGCGACCCAAATACGCCCGGCAATTGGGGCACGAATGGTGGACATCCATGCAGTCGTCAATGCAGCAAGGTATTAGGCAACATCCCAGCCAGCATCTATTAATGGAAAATATTTATAAAACAATTGTTTATTATGGAAAGGAACATACACAAAACACCTAGATATGGATAAGATTATTTTAAGAAATAAAAACGTCTCAAAATAAAAGTCATTTTTATTCTTTTTTATAGGTAAAAGTTGTCGGATAAATGTTTATTGCATGAAAACATTGTGAGTATTTAGAAAATGTTATAAATTTTAATACATATTTTTATAATCATATTTACTATATATTTTTTTCGATGGTTTCATAATATAAAATAAACATAAGGTCAAACAACTGACGAAGTTCTCTTGATTTTTTACTTGTAAGTTATCTTATCCTATCTCTATTTAAAAAAAATAC